>NC_133666.1:325734342-326046009 GCF_037893015.1 Macrotis lagotis
CTTTCTGGATAACTGAGATCAAACCAAACCCAGAGGTAAGGAAGTGGGCAACAAGCATTGTGATGGGAATTTGGGGCATAGGAAAACCTACACTCTGCACTGAATTGGCACTAGTTGGGACTGGTAGGGTTCCCAGCTGAAAAATTTCCTTTAGTTCACTCTAGTGTCTTCCTTGATGCCAAGGCACATGCATTTGTCATGCTGAACTCCAAACAGGAAACTAGGTCAAGACTTGGAAAGTAGTAGGAGTTGGTGACAAGCCTCTGTGCCACTGTCTTCCAACTGTATTGATATTCTCTTAGTATGAAAGACCTTTAGAGAGAATAAGGTTATGCATCTAAAGCTAGCACCTAATTTGACAACCATGGTAGTAACAAGTCAACCTCTCTCCCCCCATTCCATCTTCTACCCCCTTATAGAAATTCTAAGCAATGATAATGACCAAAAATAGAGTGCTTGAAAAGAAACCTGGCAATGGAACAAGGGACACAATTATATTTTGGGGTAAGAGGTGGAGGTAAAACACGGCAAGCAAGTCAAGTAATTAGCATTTCAGTGTAATCTCAATTTGCTCAATAGAAAAAATAGGCCTAAGGTTATCCTACTTATCCTTAAAATATGGTGAGATGTACCAGATGATATCTAAGAATGCTTCTAACTCTAATAATATAACTTATTCTAGGCCCAAAGGGACAAAAGAGCAAGTTCACCAAAGGAAAGAAAAATCGTTCCTTCTCTTTGGTGAGGTGGGGAAAGCACAAAAGACAGAGTCTTGAGCAGTTTATCTATGTCAACGGTGTCAGTGGAAAAGTGAGCTACAGCTTCTTCCTCTATGAAAAGGGCTTAGTTCTCTGGGCCTAGTGATATGATTCTTGGGTAAACTCAATCCCTGTCTAGAATATTCTAAGGGTAGATTTCATTTAAACCAAAGAAAAATTTTAGTTTTAATCCCAAGATTTATAATTTTTTCTTATCAAAGTACATTTCTATTATTTGATATAACCATAGTTTTCCCATCTTTGAGATACAAATATACTTCATGTTTTAAGAATATTACAAATTTTTTAAGTCTTAAAAATGTGTATATAAATATTTTTTATTTTTATTTATTTTTTGAATCATAAAGATTTTATTTATTCTGAGTTTTACAATTTTCCCCTAATCTTACTTTCCTCCCCCCACCCCCCACGAAGGCAATTTGCCAGTCTTTACATTGTTTCCATGGTATACACTGATCCAAATTGAATGTGATGAGAGAGAAATCATATCCTTAAGGAAGAAACATAAAGAATTAAGAGATAGCAAGATCAGACAGTAAGATATGTTTTTTCCCCCCTAAATTAAAGGGAATAGTCCTTGGTCTTTGTTCAAACTCCATAATTCTTCCTCTGTATACAGATGTCATTCTCCATTGCAGACAGCCCCAAATTGTCCCTGATTGTTGCACTGATGGAAGGAGCAAGTCCATCAGTGTTGATCATCACCCCCATGTTGCTGTTAGGGTGTGTAGTGTTCTTCTGGTTCTGCTCATCTCACTCAGCATCAGTTTATGCAGATCCCTCCAGGCTTCCCTGAATTCCCATCTGTCCTGGTTTCTAATAGAACAATAGTGTTCTATGACATACATATACCACAGTTTGCTAAGCCAATCCCCAATTGAAGGACATTTACTTGATTTCCAGTTCTTTGCCACAAACGGTGCTGCTATCAATAAAAAAATGTATATTTTTAAGAAATTGTATGGTCATATCTAAAATGAATTTTTAGTTATTTTATTGCCAATACAAAATAAAGCAGATATTTGTGCAGCTAGACAAACTATTACAAACATGTCAATCACTGAACTTTGGTTTCTAAAGCTAGTTTAGTTTTATACTGAATCCTTAAAAATAGAAAAAAAAAGAGGAGCTTTTCTGCATTTTCAGCTCCGAAAGGACTATGCAATTTAGAAAGAGTTACTCTTGAGAAAGAGAAAAACTATCTCCCCACACTTCTACAAGTTCCTTTGGTTAAAAGTTGGATTTTCACTTCAAGTCTCTGATGAATACAGATACTTAACTGACTTCTACCAGGTTACTAGTGCTTTTTTCTTTAAAATCTCCTCAGCAAACACAGATTTATTGAATGGATCCCCCAATTGAGAAAGATATTACAGTTAGTATTACAGAGGGATGATTGCTAGCTGCCTTGCCACTGTTAACTCATCTTCTTTAAAATTAAGATTAACCCCAGGCCCTGAGCATTGAGAATGGGGACAAAGAACCTAGTTGTAGTTATTGAGCATAAATTTGATGTGATAGTTATTAAAATTTTCTTAAAAAGGTATATGAATATGTTTTCTAAAATATGTAATTAGGAGTTATAACTGGATCTATAATTGTACTTAAAATTTTTAAATCTCTGATTTTAAAAACCATCTTCATATTAACTTCTTACTTTTAAAAAGTTTAACAAAAAGATCTGACTTAAATAAAAATTGTTTTTATTATCTTTTTAAAAATAATGATTTGATTTTTCTTGCTTCAGATCTGTACTGGAATCTTTCTCTACACTGACAGCTTTCCCAACACAACAACATTTCCTTTTCTCTCTTTAAATTGAACAGATGTGTGAGGGAGAGATTTTAATTTATTTGCCAGTAACTACTAGTTAAAAAAAGATCTTGGCCCCAATCTGATTGCTTTTTATATACAAACACCTGTGGATATCCTGTGTTTCAATCAGGAAGTTCATGATCATCTGTAAAAACTAAAATAGCACCAGTATCCAGTGTTTACAGAGGGATTTTTTCTTTTTTGAGCACTGAGGTCATGTTCACCCAGATGGAAAAGCCTTATTAGTTGAAAAGAGTTCCTGTTTTTGGTTAATTAACAGATAGCAGTTCTACCAAAAGACTTCTACCTGACTTTCTATGGAAGCTTCAAATGGAACTGAACTTTACTCTCTTCCAATACAAAATGAATGTGACACAGGGATTTACCCTTTATGCAACAACATGAGCAGAGAGAGTACAAAAGACTGTGGAGTCTGCAGGGCGTGAAATTAAAATTTTCACACAAATACAAAAGACTCCTCTGAAGTAATGATACAATGTTACAACCTTGGCATGAAATCTTCTGGTTTGAGTAAAAGTCACTGCCATGTGACCCTATGGTTTGTGCATCAGTAGAAATATTTTGCTGCTCAAGAAAAAGTTCACATAAAACATCCAAAGAGAGATGATAAAAGAAATGGGGAAAACTATTAGGACAGGCCTAGAGGTTTTGGGGGCAGGGGGTCCCAACTAGTCTTTTAATTATTTTTATCTTTTTTAAATTTATTTATTTATTTTGAATTTTACAATTTTTCCCTAATCTTGCTTCCCTCCCCTAGTCTTTTAATTCTTGACATAAGTTGAGACACAAGAGGAAACTAAAGTTCTAGTTTTTGTTAACTGATCTATATGCTTATGTCATAAAGCTGCCAACCCAGAATAGCTGCCTAACATTCCAGTTTCAATTATGTAATAGCTAACTTGAGGCAGGACTGAAGCACAGGGGTGACAGACCTCCTGAGGTTGGACAAATTCAGTCCTGAAGACATATTCATAGAGATAAGTCTTTTGGGTCTGCTGAGGTTACTGAGAGTGTAGAGAGAGAAAGGAAGAGGCTTTGGAACAGAATCTTAGGGTGTGGGATAGGATAATGAGTTAAAAAAAAGAGACTGAGGAAGGTTAGACTAATAGGAGACAAACTTGTAACAAGGACCCTGAGATGAGAGAATCCAGAAGATGAGGATGTTCACTAGGATCAGATGCAGAAGATGCATTATGAAGGATTAGGGAATGAGAAAAGAATATAAGATTTGGCAAATTAGAGATCATTACTGACTCTGGAGATAATGGTTTCCTTTAGGCAATAAGGTCAAAAGCCAGACAGCAAAGGCTTGAGTGAACAGAAAGGAAGTGGAGGTAGTCAGTGTAGAGTCTTTATAATAAGTCTGGCCTGGAAGGAAAGGGAGAGCTGTGGTCTGATAGGGCCTAATAAAGGTTTATTTTTTTTTAAGAATGGGGGATATCTGGGCTTGCTTAAGGGCAGTAGGAAAGGAATCTGTTAGTTAATAGGGAGAGGTTGACAGTGGGAGGTGATAGAGGATGCAAACATCTTAACAGGAATGAGATCAATTGGTCTTGGAAAAGAGAAGGGTACCTCAGAAGGATTTTGAGATGAAGAGAAAAGGTGCAGAGGAAATTCATGGTGAAGGGCTTCCCTTCATATATGCTGTCTCCCTCTGGAGAATCTATAGGAGGACATCAACAAGAAAGCCAACAGATGAGAAAGCACAAATGTTTAAAGAAATTAGAGCTCTAGATCAGAGATCTTTAAATATTACAATTACTAACAATTACAAGTCACAATTATATATTTCAAGGTTTAAAAAACCCTTTCTTACCAATAATATTTCAAGTTGTAATAGTTTAGGATTCTGAGTTGGTTCCTTTGTTGCCAAGGGATGGAATTAATGCTAGAGGATGGAGACATGCCCAGGGACCATTTTCAAAATGTAGGGAGAAAGGCAGTTGCAGTACTAGCTGGAGGGCAACTTATGTCTCCCTCCCTTCTAAAGCTCTTGTATAGATGGTACTTCTGGCCCTTCTTGGGTGTCCTAGAATGTATATTCTGAGTCCTGAAAAGAAAAAAAGCTACAAAATATACTCTCCAGCACCATTTTATTTATTCAATGCACACCATTCAAAGCAAAAAGCAATCCCATTGCTTGAGAATGTCTTTTATTTCCCTTAAATAATTCAAAATGAATACAAAACCCAGAAGGTTTTTAAGCTGTCAGAATTTAGGAAGGATATATTCTTCATGTGCTCTAAGAAACAGAGCAAACAAACAAATAAATAAATGAAAAATATGCTCAGGTATTTCTAAACTACTTTTTATTGTATTCTGTTTTTATGAAACATCTTATAATGTTTCAAGTGAGGATACCTTCTCCTTGTTTCCACCTTAACCCCTATTTCTACTCCCATATAGCTCAGATTCATTGAAAGTAGGGATGACTGACTCAAGGGAGGAGTTCCTCCCTTCCCTTTGCTTGGCTTCTTCTCCCTTTTCCCATTCTCCACCTCTGCTGCCCCCACATCCATCCTCATGTTGCCCAGTCCTCATGATGCAGTGGGCTAGAAGAATGCCATAACTGAATATGACTGCTTAGATAAACTGGGAGTCAGCAACTCCTGGTCCACTAGGTGGTGCCATAGTGCACTGAGCACTGGGTCTGGAGTAAGAAAAGACTCCCTTTTCCTGAGTTCAAATCTGGTCTCAGACACTTCCTAGCTGTGTGACCCTGGGCCAAGTCACTTCACCCCGGTTTGTCTCAGTTCTTTATCTGTTAAATGAGCTAGAGAAAGAAATGATAAACCCTTGCAGTACTTTTGCCATGAAAACCCCAAATGGAGTCATGAAGAGTTAGATTCAATTGTTTTCAAAAGGTTTAAACTCAACAAGCAATTTTAGGTCTCCAGTGAGATGGAGGACCATCAGAACTTACTATCTGTCCTGTCACTGCATTATCCATTTGCCCTGTAGCTGAACTGGTTTATATGGGCAGTCTTCTTCAATTAATGTGAGCTCCTTTAAAGAAGGGTTTGTCTTATCCTACCCAGAACTTTGGATGGTGCTTGCCACACAGTGATAGATGCTTATTTATTTGTTCATTCATTCATTCATTCATTCATTCATTCTGCTTGGAGGAAGATATACATCACTGTGGCAAAGACCATGATGATAACTTGTCTTAGCCCTCCCTATTGATATTCAGTTTTTTCTCTTCCCTAACTTACTTATACTCACACCTTAACCCACACAGAGAACAGTATCCACTTCCATGTCTGTTACAGAACAGTAGACTAAGTAAATAAGTTATGAACTAAACCTTGCTAACAGGGCTACGAGAGTAATCTTATTTAGTTTTTAACATTAGTCTCATTAGAGTGTCCACAAATTAATCTGATCCATGTTCATAAAGTTAGTTCTTAAACCTAATATAAGCTAAGTCTACGGAAGAACAATTCTGAAAGATATAAGGATCTAATCAACAAAAACCTCAATTCTAAAAATGTACAAACACCTAAACTGAATATATTAAAAAGTGTTAAATTTGAATGAGCTACTGTGTACAAGTTTCAACACCATTTAGGGTTGCATCATGTCTATTTCGCTCAGTATCTGTAAAGATTCGCCTATATTCTTTACTAAGACACATTATGAGTGCTATGATGAGAAGCAGAATAGTGACAGATCTTAATTTATTTGGGGGGCATTATTGTATATATTTCTTATAAAGACATGGATTAAAAGTCAAAGGTTTTAAGTTCAGTTGTCTGACAATAATTATAAGGTTTTGGGCACTGTAAAATTATAGTAATTTTTGATGAAAAACTATATGAAGCAACTATAAAACCCCAAGGAACAAGATCAGAGGATGATTCTTAACTTGGTGTGAAGAAAAAAATGGTTTGAATATTAAGTGAAAGAGATCTGACATTCAGATAACACCCACAACCTGCTCAAGCACTCGGGTCCAACTGAGATGTTAAGGGTAGATGATATTTATTGTATGTTGAATGAGAAGCCATCAAAATACAACAGAATAAGAATTTTGAAGATGCTTCATGAAACTGCTGCCACCAGTTCTTTCCAGAGAGCAATCAGTAGTGCCAACCCTGAAATCCTTTCAAGTTTTGGCAGGATGAGACAAATCTTTAAGCAGATAAAAACAAGAGGTATCAAGAACTACTGAACTGTTCAGAGTATGGAAGAATTCAAATCATAGCTTGAAGCTTGTATTTTGGAGACCTAAAGTGGCAAAGAAATACAAGATTTTTTCAGGATGCTGCAAATATTACAATTTTTAAATAAAGAAAACATATTCAACTGAAGAAATGATAACAGTTTTGCCTTGCTGTAGAAAAGATTCAACCATTTCCTTTTGCTTGTCAAAAGTTCTTTTTGGAATGCTGGTGTGTTTAGGCTTGTCCTCATGATCATCAAGCTTAACCGTTTCAAAAATTGAGATTTATGGTGAAAATCTAGAACAAAATTTCCCAAACTTGATCATTTCATATTTCTTGGAGTATTGTAGTGTACCACAGCGGGTAAAATGAGATAAGAGTTGAGAAAAGCTGGCACTTGTTCCTGAAGTTTTCCAATTGTACCAGGTGCCCTTGTAGGGTCACACTTTTCTAAAGAATATGGAATAGTTTCAGTTTCTTCATAAAAAGGTTGACAATGAGGAATAAATCTAACATCAACTTAAATATGCAGGTGCAACTTTTAGTCACCTGAGAAAACAGATGTCTGAAGAGCATGTTAAATCCCAAGATAAACTTTATTATCAAGCAGATGGTTATAATCCTGATATTTCTATATTTAGGAAAAAGGGACACCTTAAATGTTGAAGAATTAGCATCAATACTGCTTGTAGAATGTCTGTGTTTGAACTCCAGTTCTGCCATTTACTTCTACTTTTATGCAAAGATGGCCCCACTCTGAGACTCAGTTTTTTAGTTAATAAAATTATGAGGCTGACCTAGCTGATCTTGAAAGTCTCTTCCACAAGATCTAAATCCTCTGTTTTATCAGAGACAAATGGCATTTAAATTGTTTTTAGGTAAGGAAATGCAGCAATGTTAATCTCTGTAAGACTACTGGTGAGAGCTGCTTTTTTTTTTTTTTTTTTTAGGTTTTGCAAGGCAAATGGGGTTAAGTGGCTTGCCTAAGGCCACACAGCTAGGTAATTATTAAGTGTCTGAAGCCAAATTTGAACTCAGGTACTCTTGACTCCAGGGCCGGTGCTCTATCCACTGTGCCACCTAGCTGCCCTGAGCGTTTTTTCAATGAGATGATCCTATTTTAAGGATCTGACCAGTTTGAAAGCAACAGGGAGTCTCAAAATGATGGTCCTGAAATTAATTTAGGTTATTCTCTGGAAGGTCAAAGTTTAATTACTTTGGTCATATAATGAAAAGATGGCATTCTTTGGAAAAGATCCTGATGTTGGGAAAGATTGAAGGCAAAAGGAAAAAGGGACAGTAGAGGATGAAATGGGTATATAGTGTAATAAAAACAATGAATATGAACTTGAAAAGGCTTAAAGAGATAGTGGAGGATAGAAGGACCCATGGGTCATGAAGAGTCAAGCATAACTGAACAACAAAAAGTTCAAACCCACCCTGCAGATAACAAATAGAAGACATCATATTCATTTAACTCAGGATTGCCAAGGAAATAAGGTATTCAAGTTAATGCGGCTTATAACCAAAACTTGAAGTTAGATAACTATTTAATTCAACAAAACATAAAATTTTTCCATTCTCTACCAACTGGAATCCTTTGAAAGGATTTTTTTTTTAGGTTTTTGCAAGGCAATGGGGTTAAGTGGCTTGCCCAAGGCCACACGGCCTTTTAAGAAATTAAGGATCAAAGCTGTAGTGAATTTCTGTCTGACTGGTGAATACAAGGAGTTGCAGGAGTGTGCATTTTCCTAAAGAATACTTCTTATGGTGAGATTACTTCTTCAAGGAATCATCTCCTAATCTTAGAACCTGTACTAGTTATTCACATTACAATCTCATTGCTTTAGTTCATCATTCCATTTATTTCTGTTTTCTTTACTTATTCACATACCATTCATACCACATACATTCACGTACCAACTCATGTTCACAAAAGGAATAGATAAGTATTTTAATGCTTCTTTAACAAAAGGAATTAAAATATGGGCCTAAGATCAGAGTTTGAGTAAAAGCAGGATCTTTTCATCAGACACAGGAATTATAATCACACAACTGCTCTTGGTACTAAAGATACTGTACAGAATATCTTTGCTGGTAACATATCCAGTTTGACATTTGTTTTTCCTCTCCACCAGTAGGTTTGTCACCCTATAGTTTCTCCCCATCTCCAATCAATCTCATCATGGATTCAGAGGTGGAAAAGGACCTTAGAACCTGGCTAGTTCAAATCTCTCTCATTTCACAAATGAAGAAACTGAGGCCCAGAGAGGTTATATAATTTACAAAGACCCTAACAGTAGGGTCAGAACTTGAACCAAGAATCTCTAACTCTAAATCTTGAATTCTTCCTCCCCTCCCCCCATATAATATAAATTAATCATCCCCAAATATAAGATTTTGCCCCTCAGAAAACTTCAATAGTACCTTACTGTCTAAGGAGTTAAATCCTAATTCTTTAAGCATTGCTCCACATTTTGGCCCCAACTTACCTCTTCAATATTATATCTCAATGTGCCCTAGTACAAAAAAAATCTTCTCTACGATTAGTCTAATCACTGTCCTACAAATAGATTTTGCCTATTTACAATTCAGCATATATTCACTTAAACTGAAATGCCTTCTCCCTCCTTCTCAACTTGTTAGAATAATGCTCCCCTCTTGACTCACTTCCTCCTCTAAAGAAGTCTTCTCAGGTCACTAGGAAAGTTTCCTTTCTCTGCACCGACAGAGCTTAACTATAGCACTCACTACTCAGTCTCTCAGCGTACAAATTTGTTGACTACTTTGACTACCTTTTGAGGTACATATTATTAAAGGGATAGGTGGTGAAATCTAGAAAAAGAAGCAACAATTACAAAGAGGCAGCATAGCTTCCTCAAGAACAGGTCATGACTTACCTTATTTCCTTTTTTGAGGTTACTAAACTTATATATTAAAGGAATACTATAATGACCATTTACTTAATTTTGCAAATCATATGATACTATCATTACAATATTCCTCTAGAAGAAGCTCATACTATTCACTTACCAAACAATCATCATGTCTCATGTGCCAAGTTCTAGACTAAATACTAAAGAAACACAAAGAATTAAACAATTCCACCTCTCAAGGAGTTAACATTATATCAGTCAATAGATATTTATTAGGTGCTCAGAGCTAAGTGCTGAGGCTATAAGAGAAAGTCAAAAACAGTCCAGACCCTTAAAGAAGATACATTCTAACCTATTGTTACTTTCAAACTTTCCTTGTTATCTTCTTGTTGATTATGTTCTTTCTTTTTTTTGTTTGTTATTGCAAGGCAAGGGGGTTAAGTGACTTGCCTAAGGTCACAAAGATAGGTAATTGTGTCTGAGGCTGAATTTGAACCCAGGTCCTCCTGACTCCAGTACCAGTGCTCTATTTACTGTGCCACTTAGCTGCCCCTGATTTTCTTCTTTCAAACCCTAGTCTTGTATCATGTCCACCACGTGTTGCTGTTACTGGAGAAAATCAGAAACTACGCTGATTGGGAACACTACAGATTTATGCTAAATGATCTTATCTGTGTCTTCCCTATGGCAAGACAATATTTTTTTTTAGGTTTTTTGCAAGGCAAGTGGGGTTAAGTGGCTTGCCCAAGGCCACATAGCTAGGTAATTATTAAGTGTCTAAGGTCAGATTTGAACTCAGGTACTCCTGACTCCAGGGCTGGTGCTTTATCCACTGCACCACCTAGCTGCACCCCCAAGACAATATTTTTAATACTTCCCTAATCAATTCATTCCCAATGATCACAGTGGCTTTTCTAAGTCTTTATATCCTTCCTCAAACTTCCCTTGACTCCCTGTCTTTCCATTTCTTTCAGCTGAAAATCTTGCCTCATGGGCAGCTAGGTGGCACAGGGAATAGAAAACCAACCCTGGAGTCAGGAGGACCTGAGTTCAAATCCAGTCTCAGATACTTAATAATTACCTAGCTCTGTGACCTTGGGCAAGTCACTTATCCCACTGCCTTGCAAAAAGCAAGAAAAGAAAAAAGATGCCTTCTCCAACTATCTCCTTCACCTTGTTTCACATGAAGAATGGACTTTATTAATTTTACTATACAGTGCACATTTGGAATTTACTATCTTATGGTTCCAGCCATTCCAGTTCCATGTGTGTGTGTGTGTGGGGGGGTTAAAGATGAGAAGTCATATCTCTCACTAATTCGTTTGGACTTCCCCCTTCTCCCTTCCCCAGAGAGTAAAATTATGAAGATTTACTTTGATTTATGCTAATTATTAAAATAAGCACTGGCATATGAATTCAGGCTCTAACCCAAATTAAGCATCATATCTAAGGGAAATGCATTAGGTGCCATGGCTAATGAAAAGTGGGAAGTAGACTGCTATGTAGGAACATCATTGAAATATGTGTTTCTCTACTTTGCTCTCTCTCTTTTGCTCTCTCAAAACTTTCCTGGGAATTCCTATATTTGGGGGGGGGAGGAGCTATTGAAGTACAATATCAATGTTTGTGAAATTCCTGTATAGAAAGGGGTCCCTGACATCCTTCTGGGGCCTGAGAAATTCCTTAGAAATATAACTTTGTCTGGGCGCCTTTGGGTCTGAAAATAGTCTGATAGGACCCAAGGGGTCATGGATATACCATAAAATTGTCTAAAGATTTACAAAGCACCCTTGTTAGTCTAATTATCTTGCTGTATCTGTTAGATTCCAGGACTGCCTCCCTCTTCTCCAGATGTGGCTGGAACCATAAGATAGTAAATTCCACCCCCTCAAACCTGTTGGGAAACCTGTGAATTCCTGACTTCCTCCATCTCAGAAAATATGTTAAAAACATTACACAAAGACCCTGACCCCTTCTCACCCCTATCTAGATGAAACCCTATGTTTATATATGTATATGACAAGACAATATATCTAACTGCTGTCTTTGCTTCTGTATCCTTTTTGCTCTCAGTACCCCACCCCACAAAAACACTATAAAAATCCTATCCCCTGAACATTCAGGTACTGTCTGATTTGGGTCCTTTTCATCCCCAGACAGTCCTGGAAATTAAAGAACTCCAAACTTATCAAATTCTGGTCTCTGTCTTGTTTTTTGGGTTCAACACTATGAGTATATTTCTTACAGGATTAACATTCCTCCCCTCAAAAATAAAAAAACAACACATACAAAAACAGAGTCATAAAGGAAGGTTCAGTTATTGGAAAGAGGTACTAGTGGCATTATAATAAATAACAAGAGTATTCAATTATTAAATATTAGGATGAGATACAAAAATATTTAAGAAAAACAATCATAGGTTATTTGACTTAAACTTCTATAGTCTGGCTTTTAAAAGCTACTTGAAGAGAATGATTTATATAACGCTCTCTACTTTATAAAATAGATGATAAAAATAATGTTGTAGAGTTGGAGCTCAAAAAGCCCCTGTAACCTATGCCATTGATTAGCAGCATAATGTAAAGGGGAGGTACATTGGATTTAGAATTAGAGAATCAGGGTTTATATTCTGCTGTGCTCCTTTGTGCCTCATTTTCCTCATCTGTAAAAGGACTAAATCATTTCAAGGGTCTCTTTCAGCTTTATTTATGACTAAAGAAGGAAGCATAATTCTATTTTTACTTTACTTTCAATTAAATGTTTTCTGAAGTATTTTATACATTCTTTTATAATCTTAATCTAATTCCTGCAATTAAATTTTTTTTGGTTTTTTTTTTTGCAAGGCAGATGGGGTTAAGTGGCTTGCCCAAGGCCACACTGCTAGGTAATTATTAAGTGTCTGAGACTGGATTTGAACCCATGTACTCCTGACTCCAATGCTGGTGCTTTACTCACTATGCCACCTAGCTGCCTCTGCAATTAAATTTTGATAAAAAAAAGTTTTGATAGGCCCTGTTCTTTTGCTGGTAAGAAATAAATAAACAATCATGTTTGGGACAGATAGAGTGAAAATGAAAGCTTGTTATTCAACAGGAAACATTCTAGGAAACCATTTTGAAAAACAGAATTTTTTCCTCAAAGTTTGGAAGTAAGCATAAATAGAAGTTTGTTTTCAAATAAAGATATTTTACAATAATGATTGAATTGATTAGGGTTATTAGCTATATACTCTGTGTTTGAAGAAAATAAAAGTAATCAAAAACATAAAAGAAGTAGACTAGAGACTTCAATTCAATTAAATAAATATTTATTAAGTAACCTGTATTATTAGCATTTAGTAAGTACAATGTTTTATGTTAGGAATACAAACCACAACAAAACAATCCCTGGCCTCTAGGAGCTTAATTTTAATTAATGATTCTATTTTCCTTGGTCCTATTCTAATTTCTCTAGCCAGTCACCTGATGAGACCCAGTCTAAAGATTATGTATTGAATTTGATATAAGTGAAAAACAAATCACAGGAGTCTGGGAAGTTTCTATCCTAGATCTCAAATATTTATCTCAAGTATATACTCAGCCCATCGACACAGGATATCAGAAAGAGATTTCCCCTAGAATCAGAAAACTTGAGTTTGAATCCCTGTCTGCAACATATTAGATGAGTTAATTAAACTAAGTAAATTAATTTCTCTAAACTCTTCATAAGAAAAATGACTAATAAATTTTAATTCTGTCTGGGTTGTTGTAAGGCATCAGAAATGCTTAATAAACTATATAACACTATATAAATTACATGATAATTATCATCAACAATACTAATTATTATCAATACTTATGATTATTATTTAAACTATTATTATTATTATTGTTATCTGCAAATTTTCTACTTGGCTTCTGTTTGGACAGCAGAAACTTCCAAATAGCTTATTTTTTCCCTCACATATTATGTATTTATGTTATTTCTGGATAGCAAATTAGCATGATTCCCACCCTTGTCTACTTTCCAAATTGTCAGAATTATATCTATGTGAGATACTCAAAGTGCATATATACTCTTGGTCTATCCTCTAACAGGGTATTAATAAAAACTGAAGCAAAAACATTCACACAGTCATGTGTCTAGCACTTTTAAGATTATGCCATCACAACTTGTGCTAGAGGCATCCTGAATTTTCATGTCAAATCCTTTAAAACAAAAATCAAGTCAAGCATCATAAAACAACAGCAATTTAGGTTTCAGAAAGGAAGGAACTCTGTCTTCTTGGCAGTGATGGAGGATAATTATACATTATGTGCCCTATGAAACTTTTTATTACTCATACTCCTGGTACTCTAGATACCAGTCATGAGGGATCTGATAATCTGCCGTCAAGTAGCTCAACCTGCGCTGTGATCAGTCCCCATTTGTGTGAGTATGTGTAAGTGACTGTAGAAGAGAAAATTCAGCAAAAGATATATTTAAGCAACAAACAAGTAATTTTTTTCACAACCATTTCAGCTTCTAGTGAACATAATTTGACCCTCCCTTCCCTTCCTTCCCAAATAAATATGAACAGCTTTGGGGGCATTTTGCTTTGTATTTCTTCTCACTCCCTCACCCCCCAATTGTAAGGGGGGGAACCCCAAAGAAATAAAAAATCCTTTAAAATACATTATAAACAAAACAATAAATCATAACCTCAAAGGATGTCCTGCAAAAGACAGTAGGTAGAGAAGTTGACACTATTTTCCAGAAAAAGATTCCCAATGCTGGCAAAATCTCACTAACAGAAATCCACCAACACACAATTGCAAGAACATTCTTCCCTTATATACCTCACAAAGGAGAATAACTGACTTCCCAGAAAAAGGACAAAAAACATAAGTTGGCCTTGGAGCTCAGGAAAGCAGAGACTTTCATTCAAAGGACATACCCATTTTAGTCTATGGCTATATGCCTGATGTTCAGCTTTATCAGTTTGGAACAATAATCAACTTCTTATTAAAAAAGCTGAGTGATAGAAACCCTACCAATTGCTTCAAAAACTGACAAGATTTCTATTACACTGAACAATCTTGGAAGATATTTAACCTAATTTTAATATAAAATCCTGTCAGTTCTACAAAGCTGAATGCAAAAAGTCACTAATACATAAAAGATATGCAACTGTAGATCTTTTTCCCTGAGTTAAATCTGAAATAAAGGACTATCAAAAAACCTTGAAGATCCAATGCTAGATTAATGCAAATATCTGCCTGTTTGCAAGTGTACTTTTTGATTAAACTGGCATACATCAAGTACAATTAGAAAGGTTATTTATAACTAAGAAATACATAATTCTGCATCTTAATGAGGATGACAATTACAGCTGACAGTTGCTAATTAACATTACTTCTTTTTTTTTTTTGCTAAGAGTCAGATATTCCCAGTGTGATCTTCATTGTTTTTAATGGACACATTAACTGTGGCAGGCATGAAAGGGTCAATTAATAATAGCTTATGTGTTGGAGCAGACCTTTCCCTCAGCTCTGGAGAAAGCTAAAGTTCCTGTTCCAACTTCATCTTTTATAGCTTTGGGTTAGAACTGGAGTCCCAGGTGCCCTGTGGTTCTCTGTGGTTCAGAGAATAAGATAAAATGGAATCAGATCACCAAGAATGAGTAAACTTTGACTCTACCTCACAGGACGGACACCACACAAGAAAAGTGACTTTCAACTTTTATCAAGAGCCAAATCTCAGGGCTCTAATCTCAACCACCCACCTGGTGCTCAGAGAGACTGAGAGAAAAGAACCCCATCCCCCAGTCGTTTCTTCAGTTGGCATGGAATGTTGCTTGTCCCAGTAAAGTGGAAATAAATGTCTTCACACAGTTCAGTTATTCCACCCTCCTGTGCAGAGATGACTACTGTACTTACTCTCTGGGACAACTTAGAGGTATCTGAACAATGCTGGAGGCCAAGATGTAAAATGGTGGGAATGGAGCAGAGCAGCTCTCATCCAGGAACACCATAATACCCGACTTACTGGTGCTATAAATTTCACATTTATTTTGTAAGCATGAGATAGATGGGATATTTCTACATACAAAGGTGCCCAACTAAAATCAAGATAAGTGATATTAATGTCCTATGGTCAGTATTATTGAACCTCGAAAGCAATAAACTTTATGAGTCGATAAATATTACATTTGCAACATAGTTAACATTCCACTACTGTCTCTGGCACTTATTACACATTGTAACCGCAAGTCTACAATACATTATTCATATTTGGGGTGTCACCAAGTGATGGATTGCTGTAAGAGAGGCTGTCCTTTAAATAAATCAACAAATAAAAATGCAAATGTTAACATTTTCAGCCACAACTTTTTCCATCTTGAATGGGGAATGAAAATTTCACATTATATCGACAGCCAGCAGAGAGAACAATTAACAACCTACACTGTGAATAAGAGAGATTAATTTGCCAACGTCTGGTTTTATCACCTGCATATGGAACTATATTGAACTTTTCTGGCCGTTAGCTCTCTTCAGGGAAAAAAAGAAAACTTGTCTCCTATCAGCTTCCTCTCCATCCCCATTCTTTTTTTTTCCCCAAGTCTTAGAAATGTTTGGAATTTAGGTGTGGATGGGGGGAGTGCCCATATTTTCTACTCTTCTTTTAAAATGTTTTTTGGGGATAAAAAAATAAAAAGCTTCCCCTTTCCCCCATTAAGAGTTTGTAACTAAAAAGTTCTCTATAAAAATCATGCACTTTGCATTCACCATGCTTGGAAATGAAAATAACTAAAGCACATCTGATACTGAGATCTGGAAAGCATTTACTTGTGACTTTTTCAGTAACTGATTTTCATAGCTCTGGATCTTTTTTCAACTCTGCATTTTGTATAATGGATCTATAACATGCCAATGTGCCCTTCTAAGGAGAAAATCTGGTATGTTATGCATTATTTTATTTAGTCAAATACTCATTTCTTAAGAATAATCTTAGTTTTTATATTTTACCTAAACTGTTAAGGATAACAGATAAAGAAATCTGCTTTTTAAAGTCCACAATAAACACAAGTTTATGAACATTTTTGAAACAGATTTATAAAACTCGGCAGGGCTGATATGGTGTACTCAATATGTATTTGGGGTATCCTGCTAAATCTAAATGACAGGAACATTTTAATCTTTTCAATGCTAGAAAGGTAATCATCAAAAACACATTAGTGTTAAAGGTCTGATTTACATCTGTAATAGCAAGAAAATTTGATGTAAAGATTGAAAATCCAGATTCTCTCTCTCTCTCTCTCTTTTCTTTCTTTTCAACTGAGCTTAATTCCTCAAGAAGGGATGAGATAAATTCTCCTAGAGCTCAAATGGTTAGAGTGGGGATATTCTAAATCAGATATTCTATAATATTTTAGACTAATATATGAATTTAGTTCAAGAGTATGAATCAACTAATGATACAAAGTTGAGGTACTCTAACAAGAACGGTTACAAAAGTATGGGCAGTTCTTACACTATACACAGTCATTTATGAAAAGCTTGAACTTCTGGGCCTTTCTTTATGTGGTCCATCATATCTATAAGCACTGTGATCTATAGTAAACCTCCATAGAGGTGGTTAAGATGTCACTATTCCCCAACCAATGTAATAGATTCAAAATACTTGTTTGTAATCATCAGATTTATAATCAATAAGCAGTGTTCATTTTGTAAGGTCAAAAGATTGTAACTGGCTTATTTTTTTTGAATTAAAAAAATTCTTATAATCCACAGGAGTCTGAGGAGATACAGAGTATAAATGTTCAAAGCCACAAAACATCCTCAAGTAAACATAAACTAAGCCCCTTTGCAACTGATATTTTATCTCTGTATGAAATAGACAATGAGAGGTTGTATCTTAAGAGAAATGTTACTTTATGTAACAAGTTTCTGTCTCAAGAAATATGGTTAAGTGATTAACCCCTCAAAGGTCTCTGGTAGCACTAATATGCTGACAGTCCCTTAACTGTTATACAAAAACTGCTATAATTCTCAATATCGATTAATTTAGTTAGTTAAACTTGCAGTCTAAGCTTATAAGCATTCAAAGATAAATTGGGAAGGACCTGCTGCCCAAGCAGGTTTTCTGATGAAGGATAGGATCAGCTTTAGGTCTCTAAAGAAAGCTTTGTCCATTTACCATTGTCAATTAAAGAAGCCCATGAGTAAGGAAAAGCATACCAAGGCTACTTAACCTGGTCAAATTCACATGTGTTTCAATAAGAACCTCTCATTGGGGAGAGATGTTTTTAGATGCATTATGAGATGGTAGAATTTCCTATTCCTTATACAATAAATAAACTTCTAAAATGTTGTTGCAAGCTAATCACTTCTATTTTTACAGATTCCTTTCCAATAATATAATTTATGTCACTGTTTACATATAACGATCTAGGAGCCTCCAGTGACAATATAGGAATTTCAGCCTCCATAGTGATATCTGCAGATGTGGCTGTTTTACATGAGACTAATTTTTAAAAGGAGTATTAGGTTTTAGTATTAGCTCTTTTAAAGGAGCTAATGTTTTTGAAATGTTTTTGAAATGAATAGGTTGAAATGAAAGGTTTTGAAATGTTCTTTTGTTATTACAGTGTAGAATTACAACTATCAGGGCACCAAATAGGGAATGATCTCTTTCAAAATATGAACATGTCAAAATTTATTTTAATTATAAAAGGCCTCACTGATTATATACTATGCATTTATACATAAGAAACCATCTAAATGTTCTCTTAGCTTATGATATGTACTGGTAGGGAGAAGGAGGGAATAGAAACTGATTAAATGTTCCCACCTTTCAAGCTTTGTCAAGGGTTCTTTTCCCCATTGATTCCCCTTGCAACTGAGCCAATCATCCTTTGAGTCCAGAACCAATTCAACTTCTATTGCTAGAAGTTGTCAGGTGGACAAGAGATGTGATTTTTATGGATTTAAAATTTTCATTAACAAGTATGGTACATGTACACACACACACACACACACACACACACACACACTCACACATACACATGTGCACAGTCCTGGGAGTTATAATCCTAAAATGAAACAAAGTTATTGTGAACATTATGGCAGTGAAAACAAACCTACTTCCCTTTACCAGAGGAAAAATGATATTTCTATTATGGGGAAGCCTCTAGAGCAGGCACACAGTATAATTAAAGCTGCTGACTTCATGTAATTTTGCTACTTATCATTAAATATAAAATAACATCTGTGTGAAACATTTTAGGGAAATTCCATTTGAAAAAACTTGGAAAAATGCAAAGTGATTAAAACTTTTCACTGGACTTAAGACCCTAATGGGGGTTAGCACTAACTCTTTCAATTATTTACACATCTGTTAAATCTAGTAGGACTTTAAGCATAAAATATATTCATTTGAAAATCTAAGGAAAAATAAAATGTTCCAATTTGGTATATTTCTACTTTTCTTCTAATAAGCAATTTAAAGCTTACTATAAATGTCAAAAGATAGGGCAGTTTGGAGATTATATTATCCATCTTACATTAAGAGCATAGTACCACTGTAACTCTGCTGCTTCTCCCAATTGGACAGATATAAAGGATGCATCTGTGGAATGTTAAAGCAAAGATTCCCTGGGAGCTTACCTGGCAGCATCATGTTGGAATGATGACGTAGTTGTGGTTACAAAATCTTTTCGGTCGACTGACTTCATAGGAGATGTGCTTGCATCTTTTCTAGTTCCTGACATTGCCCCTGTACAAAGGAACAAAGGAAATCATTCCAGCACTTAATATTGGAAAGCACATATGGTATGGTGTGTGACCGAAAAACTTCCTAGACACCCAAAGGTAGGAGCTGACACAATTGAATGTAGGAATTTCAGCAAATTGCTGCAGTTTGAGCAATAGCACACCTAACACTTGCAAAGCATTTAGCATAGTGTTTGGTACAAAGCAGACATTTAATACAAATTTATTCATTTCCCCTTTCCTTTCTTCCTACTGAGATTTCCAAAGTTTATGACCTGTCATCTTCCTGCTGATTTGAGTATATTTTGATTTTTATTCCTTTTCTTCTTTAATTATAACAAGAAAACCTTTACTTCACTCTAGAAAACACTAAAAATAGTTGACAGTAAACAAAAGTCCAATATTTTGTATATCTAAATAAAAAAATAAATTAAAGTTACTTTTTTTTTTTTTTTTTACAAAAAGTACTGTTAAAGTGGCCCTGATGCTTGAGTATTCCTGGCTCTTCCACCACTGGAATGGGATATTTTCGGATTCTTGGTCCAAGAAATGTGATATAATATACTCCACAATTCCTCACTTTTGAGGGAGGGGGGGAATTAAGCCAGCAAGATCTGTGATCTTGCGAATGACTATGGTCTCCTAGATTCAAGTTTCTAACCACTGATAAAATTTCTTGAGGTTCCTATAGCCTGTGTTCCTTCCTCTAAAAAACTGTATCCCTTGGCATTAACAGTCTTTCGAATAAGTTAATGCCTTTTCCTATTTTCCTTTCTGTGGGTTGAAAAATGGCATGGCGGGGTTAAAGACCATCTTGTCACCATCAAGAAAACAACATATATCTGACTTCTTTTCCTAGAAGACCAGAGGTCCAGCCTACTCCTTGTCCCAAGAAAACTGATATTGAGACAGGAAAGCTAAGGCAGGTAGGGAATGGGAAAGGACACTAGGGGATATAATTCCATGGAATTATAACCAGGCAAAGCTGCTTCTGCCCTCTATGAAGGAAGGCACTGGGAAGAGGTGGGTACTCTTGTCCTTCTACCCTCTAATTAGAAAGGAGAGAAAGTTGAGGGCATGAGTTAGCAGCCTGATAAGATTAGAAGTGATGAGTTTATCCTTGGAGAGGCATCTTGTTCACAGAGTTAAAAGCAGGCAGAGCAACTGATACAAAGTGTAGAGAGTGGAGATGGGCTGTTGAATATGAGAAAGAGAGCATAGGTCAGTTTGGCTAGAATTTAGACTGTGTATTGGAGCCAATGGGAAGGGGAGAGAAGGGGGGAGATGCTGGAGGAAGAACTATTTATGATAGATAGGTCAGAGCCAGAATATGAAGAATTTTAAGTGCCAAACCAAAATTACTTTATCTAGAGACAAAACAGAAATCTGTAGTCAGAATGCAGAGGAAAAATTGTTAAATCTGAATTCAAGATGTGGGTCATTTATTTACTTACTCTGGGCAAGTCTTTTCACCTCTTTCAGAGTGATATGGTGAGAACTGAATTTCTAGAAAATCATTTTGGCAGTTATGTGGTAGATGGAATGGGATGGACAAAGACTTGAGGCAGGGAGACTAACAAAGAAGCCACTGTAATGGTCTACCTAAGAGAGGTGATGAAAGACCTGAGCTAGGGTGATGACTGTTTGAGTAGTGAGAAAGAAACAAAAATGAGAGATGTTATAGTCAGAAATGGTGAAATTTGTGGGTCACATCTGAACTGGACTTTGCACTAACTTCAACAAACAGAAATGGGGGAGACATGCAAGGTATGGAAATAGGAATGAACAGGTCAAAAATAGCCAATAGGGTACAGTTTGGCTGGAAGGTATAATATTTGAAAGGAAGCAGAATGAGATTAAGTTGAACTTGCATAGTGGAGTCAGTCTTCTGAGAGTCTGAAATGCCAATCAGGAGTTTATATGTTATCTGACTGATAACTAATATATGTCAAAATTATTTGGGCAAATAAATAAGACCAGAAAGGATTATTATACAGCTACAATCTAAATTATAGTGGCCTGCAATCTCAGTGCTTTATGTATGAGACACCACAGATACAAAAATGATAGAATTTGGCATCTATTATTCTTTGAATAGAGTGGTGTGAGGGACAGGGATGAGTCAAAGGTTATGAGTAAAAGAGACTGTATTGCCATTAAAAACACTTTGGTGAAGTGAAGACTTGGATGGAAGATCAAGTTTAGTTGTAGACATGTTAGTTTTGAAGTGTCAGCAGAATATCCATAAAGAAATATCCATTAGGTAACTGGAAATATAAACTTGCAGTTCTGAAAAGATGGTAAGGATAGAAAAAAATCAGTCTGGGAATACTGAATAAAAGTGAAAACTGAAATCATGAGGTATACAAGATCACCAAGGGAGAGGACTGTATAGGCAATCTGATAAAAATATAACAATATTTTTTTAAATTTATATAGCCCTTTAAGATTATAAAGTAAATACATACTATCTCATTTGAGCCTTATAAATGATCTGGTGAAATTAATAGTGCCATCATCAGATGGGGAATAGCTGAACAAATAATGTACATGAATAAAATGGAATATTATTGTACCATAAGAAATGATGAAAGGGTTGATTTCAGAGACCCTTAGGAAGAGTTGTATGAACTAATACAGATTTAAGTGAGCAGAACCAAGAGAAAAAATGTAAACCACAACAGAACAATGTACAATGATAAAGAAACTCTGAAAGATTTAAGCACTCTGATCAAGCACAATTCCAGAAGCCTGAAGAAGAGAAAGAAAAAGGAGAAGCACTTATCCGGCTCTCTGAGCTAGGCACTGTGCTAAACTTAACAAACATTACCATATTTGATCCTCACAGTAATCCTCTGAGGTTGGTGCTGTTATTATCCCCATTTTCTAATAAAGGGAGATGATATACAGTTGAGAAAATGGATGTAAACAGAAGTTAGGGGCTCTGCTTACAGTTCCAGAGTCAGTCATTATCTAGGACCTGATTTGAATTCAGTTCTTCTTCTTCAAGGTCCACTGTTCTGTTCACGGTACCATCTAGCCTCCTCCAGTCAGTGATCAAACAGGGGTAGAAACTTCCTGACTAAAAGGGGATGACAAAGAAGACTAACATGACCAATGTGGGAATATGTTTTGGCTGATTATAAATATAGGTAATACAATTTTTTCCTTTTTGATTGGGGTAAAGTATGAAAATTTATTTTTGTTAAATTGAAAAATTAAAAAATAGTAATGTTATCATTATCATTTTTGAAATTAATGCTCAAATGACCTGTTCAAAATAGCTATTAAATGGTGAAGCTCAGATATGAATCTTCAAGGACTTCTGTTTCCAAGTTCAATGTTCTTTTCACTATATCATGTTCTTTATCTATGCAAACACCTAGAAGCAGAAAAAAGAAGATTGGAGAAAGTTTATGAGTATGGAGGGTGAAGAGCGAAAAGTTAATCAGTAGGAGGACAACAGCTGATGAAGTTCAAGGCAGAGTTAAAAGTCATTTGCTAAAAATTATTAAAGTCTTAAGTGTGGAGCCAAGATGATAGAGTGGCATGAATTATAGCTTGAACAATAATCTGTATCTTTTCTAAACAAATATAGAAAATGCACCAAATTGAGTCCTGATCAGAAAATGTAAGGGGAAAAAAAATCACACTGAACCATTTTTCTAGCCCAGGTTCACACTGGGAATTAGACAGAGAGATTGATACTAGAGATGGGATCTAGCAAAGAATGGCTGCACAATGCACAAGGAGAGGTTGTATACCCAGGCAAAAAATATCTGAAATCTGCCACAGAGGGGCCTAAATTGACATAGGAACACCTACCAATTGATAACTTTGCTGCTCACTACTAAGAGCAAGGGTCACTCCAAACTAGCAGAGGCTTCTTGTTTGCAGATGGTGGCTTAATCTAGCAGCAGTCCACTGAAACTCCAACAAGGGCAGACACAGAGGCATGTTGCTCAAACCTAAACAAAGTTCAGGAACTTGCACAGATCAGACCAAAAGGGCAGAAAAGTCAGACGTTGCTCTGGATCACATCACTTTAAAAGCATGAAAGCTTGCTGGTCTCCTACTGAGCTGTTCTTGAAATTCTTGAATAACACAATACTCAATACCTTTGATATGAGCAGAAGGACTAGACTAGATATTTCTACCCAGAACACAGATCCTGGCCCTAACATCAAATTCAAAGTCAGGAAGTAGGTTAGTAAATTGAGTGAATTAAAAAAAAGAGCCTCACCATAAAAATCTATTTTGATGATAGGGAATCTCATAACACAAACTCAAAAGACTGAAATGACTCCAAAATATTTACAAGTGAAGCCGCAAAGAAAAACACAGCTTGGACACAAGTTCAACTAGAATTTCTAGAAAAGTCAAAGAGCAAGCTAAAAAATGTTTTTATAAATGAAATGAAAACTAGAGGAAAAAATCAGAAATGTGAGCTATGGAAGAAAAACCTGGAAAGAGAATGAATGGCTTGGCACAGCAGGTACAAAGCATTGTTGATTCAACAAACTCCCCGAAATTAGAATGGACCAAATAGAAGCAAATGACTTCATAAGACAACAAGAATATTAAAATAAAGTAAAGGAAGGTATATAAGGTATTTTATAACAAAAACAACTGACCTGACAAACAGATTGAGAAATGATAATTTCAAAATCATTGGACTATCACAAAGCAATGGTCATATGAACCTAGATATCATGCTTCAAGAAATCATAAAAGATAAATGCAAAGATGCCTTAGAACCAGGGAAGGAAAAGAAATATATATTTATGTGTCATACACAGTACTAAACATTTTTTGCAAATATC
Source organism: Macrotis lagotis (assembly GCF_037893015.1). Classification (NCBI taxonomy): domain Eukaryota; kingdom Metazoa; phylum Chordata; class Mammalia; order Peramelemorphia; family Peramelidae; genus Macrotis; species Macrotis lagotis. The sequence continues at coordinate 325,758,554 of NC_133666.1, forward strand.
AACTTCTTTTATCCTGCCAACAACTCTGAAAGGCAATTACTATATTATCTCCATTGTACAAGTGAGAAAATTAAGGCAAACAGAAGTTAAATGACTTACCAATGGTAAGAGCTAGTAAAGGTCTGAAGATTTGAATTCAAATCTTCCTGACTGTAAGGTGAAGTACAAATAGAAGGTGCCTTTCTGATCATCTTCTGAATGAAAATACAAAATTAAGCACCCCTCCCCCATTCCCAGAAATTACAATGAAATGAGACAGACAGACAGACAGACAGACAGACACACACACACACACACACACACACACACAGGCAGAAAGAAATAATTCAAGTAATAAGAGGCTATAGTCAGGATCTCATGATTTACATGCCACCATTTTAAAGAATTTGGAATTTAAATAATATTCTAGAAAGCAAAGGATATAGGCTTACAACTAAGAATAACATCCATAAAAACTAAATTATGATCTTATAAGAGAAAGGAGTAATGAAATTGATAACTTATAATCAAAGATAATTTTGAAAGACTTGTGATGGAAAATACCATCCATATCCAGGGAATGAACTGTGACATTTGAATGGAGACCAAAGTTAATCTTCAATCTTTAAAAGTTGTCACTATCATTTTTCCCTCTCTAATGTTTTCTTTCTTCTGTTTGGATCTGATTCTTCTCTTACAAGATGTTCAATATGAAACTGACAACTTTCAAAAATTCCTGATGAAAAGATCCCAGCTGGGGGCAGCTAGGTGGCACAGTGGATAAAGCACCGGCCCTGGAGTCAGGAGTACCTGGGTTCAAATCTGGTCTCAGACACTTAATAATGACCTAGCTGTGTGGCCTTGGGCAAGCCACTTAACCCCATTTGCCTTGCAAAAAAAACCTTAAAAAAAAAGATCCCAGCTACACAGAAATTTTGTCATACAAACATAAGAGTCAAGAGAAAAAGAACTTCTAAACAGAGAACTATAGTATAAAGGATAACCTATTTATATTCTTTATATTTTTTATAGGTTTTTTTGCAAGGCAAATGGGGTTAAGTGGCTTGCCCAAGGCCACACAGCTAGGTCATTATTAAGTGTCTGAGACCGGATTTGAACCCAGGTACTCCTGACTCCAGGGCCGGTGCTTTATCCACTGTGCCACCTAGCCACCCCACCTATTTATATTCTAATAAGGGGAGATGATATACATGTATTTCTTCAATACCTTTTTGCCATGAGGAACCACAAGATTACGGGGTGATATCTGTGGAGCCTGGAAGTGATTCTGCTATGTTTTCATTATTTTAAAAGAAAAATGGAAAGGGAAGGGAAGAGAAATCCAATGGATAGGAAAACAAAGTATGGGAGGAAATTATCTCACAGAATTGGGGTATATAAAAAGTGTATATAAAAAAGGAGGGGAGGGATGAGGGATCAGGTGACAAGTAAAGCTCACTCTCAAAGGAGAACATATATACACAGAGTTGAATAGGGAATACATTTCACTTAACAGATAAAAAGAAAGAAAAGGGGAGAAGAGGGAATTAGTAGAAGAGTAGATTAGGGTAGGATTTGTTCTAAGGAAAACAAACACTAAGGATGTACAAAAATATTTAGAGCATCTTTTTCTTTTCCCAGTGGTAAGGAACTGGAAACTGAGAGAGTTGCCCTTGTTTGAAGGGGAATGGCTGATTAAATTGTGGAATTATCAGTATGCTGACTTTTATGATCTGATTCAGAGTGAGATGAGAACAACCAGAAAAATGGTTTATACTGTAATTAAAAAGTTTGAAAGACCTAAGAGGGAAGGGAAGGAGAAGGGAACATGCATTTATTAAATGCTTAACATGAACAAAGTGCAAAGCACTAAAATGTTATCTCATTTGATTCATACAACATCCTTAGGAGGTTGGTGCTACTCCTCCTTTGCACAAGAGGAAACTGAGGCAACAGAGTTTAAGACACTTGCATTAGGGTCCTACAGTTGATGTCTGAGATTGGTTTTGAATTCAACTCTACCTAATTGACTAGAAACTGATTAACACAATAGCCAACTAAGATTTCAGAAGAATCATAATGAAGCATGGTAACTAATTTCTATTTTTTTTATTTTATTTATTTTTTTAGGTTTTTGCAAGGCAAACGGGATCAAGTGGCTTGCCCAAGTCCACACAGCTAGGCAATTACTAAGTGTCTGAGACCAGACCGGAACCCAGGCACTCCTGACTGGTGCCTTATCCATTATGCCACCTAGCTGCCCCGGTAACTAATTTCTAAATAATAGTGATGGACTAAGATCAAGTCATACTTTTTTTCAATATGGCCAATGTGGAAATTCATTTTACTTGATTATACATGTCTATAGATAGAGGTGTCTCTCTATTTTGCTTTTTAGATGGGAGAGTTGGGATGGAGAGAAGGCAATTAAAATTACTGATTTAAAGAAAAAATGAAATTGAATTTTTTTTAGTTTTTTTTATTTTTGCAAGGCAAATGGGGTTAAGTGGCTTGCCCAAGGCCACACAGCTAGAATATTATGTGTCTGAGGCCAGATTTGAACTCAGGTACTCCTGACTCCAGGGCCATGCTATATCTACTGTGCCACCTAGCTGCCCCGAAACTGAATTTTTTAAAGTTAATAAAAGTCTATGGTGATCTTACGACACTTCCCAAAACTTCTTCTCCCCCCAACCTTCCCATATAACCATTTTAAAGTAGATGATAAGTAAAATATTTTCTCTTGATTGTAGGGAAAGAAGTAATATCTGGAAGGGAAAAAACTTGGGTTTTTTAAAGAAAAAAAATTGGGGAGGTTAAGTTGGGAGATAAGATTATATAACAGATAAAGACACTAAAATTTTTGACTTTTATCTACTATTTGAAGTAGATAAAGCAAATACTATTTCTTTTTCTTTTTTTATTAATCTTACCATGGAGCTAATATAATAGGAAGCTATGGTCTGAAAATATGAGGAAAAAGAGAGAAACTGAAATGTATGCTCATGGTTCTGCATTTGCAGCTACATAGTAACCTGACTGAGGGAAGAGGATTAGAAAGAGTGGGAGATAACATTATAGACTCAAATTTTCATGGAAATTCGGCTTCCTGCTGCTTTCTTACATGGTTTAAATTCTCACTGCCCCCCCAGAGATTTTTTATTGTCCTCAGTATTTATGAAAAAATTTTTCACAAAAGAGATGGATATGGGTCGACAGACCAACAGAGTTGGACTGCCTGAAGTAGTGACGTCAGTTCCTTTCCTAAGAATAGACAGCATTTGAGTCTTCAAGCTGAATATACTGGAGATGAAGGGCAGGAAGGATAAATGTGCCGTCTATCACAAAACATGGCATATACTTACAATATGAATAATAAGGAAGAAGACTGACATGTTCTTCAACAAAAGGTGAATACTAGGAATAAAAAAGAAATATTAACATATCTATGAATGGTGGTTGGAAAGTAAGCAAGAGGAACTGGAAATGGTACTAATTGATGGAGACTATGACCCATTGGACACAATATAAACCTGGTAGACTGATCTTTATAAAGAAAATTTTAATGACAATAGAGGTTAATGACTCACAAAATATGGGAAATAGTGAGTAAAGTAAAAGATAGAGATGGCAAAGGCAGCTTGAAAAGAAACTTGATAATTGATATGAGGAAGCTTATGAGCTCTGAGTGAGTGGGTTAATGAAGAGAATGTATGTTCTCAGGTGACTTCACCCCCAAAACATTTAGACTCCCCTTTCATTTATTTGTTCATATTTTAAGAATCATTTTTTTCCTTTATTTTTTTATTTACACATTACTAAAATATTGTTGTTTAAGAGCAAACATATTACCCCCTCCCCCACAAAAATATAAAATCTCATGTGAAATAAAGTAAAAGAGAGAAAAAATGTGTTTCAGTTTGTGTTCTGATACCATCAGCTCTGTCTCAGATAGATCACATTCTTTATCATAAGTCCATCACAGAAGTTACTTCCACATTTTTCCACAGTTGCTGTTGCTGATTGTAATTCCCTCCATCTAATTCCTCCCCACTACCATCTATTATATTTTCTCTCTCCTTTCATTCTGTCCCTCTTCTAAAATGTAGCTGAGTGGTACAGCAGACAGAACACTGGCCTTGGGACTAAGAGGCCCCAAGCCCACATACCACCCCAGAGGCCCAGCAACCACCTGGCCCTGTGGTCCCAGACAAGCCACTCAATCTCAGAACCTTGCAAAAAGTGAAAAAGAAAATGTGTTATATCTGACTATTCTCTCCTATGATCTACCCTCTCCTCTATCATCCACATTCCCCCCTTCCCCCATTCCCCTTCTCTCCTTTTTTCTCTAGTTGTTTATCCTCTATTGAGTGTGCATGCTGTTTCCTCTCTGAGCCATTTCTGATGAGAATGAAGGTTCCCTTATTCCCCATTGCCTCCCCCCTTTCCATATCATTGCAAAAGTTCATTGCAAAAAAAATCTCTTACATGAAATATCTTAGCCTATTCCACCTCTCCTTTCTCTTACTCTCAGTACATTTCCAGTTTAGCCACTGACCCCATTTTTACAATATATCTTCAAATTCAGCTTTCTCCACTGCCTCCTCTATAAAAGCTCTTTCTACTTGCTCTATTAAATGAGGTTATATGAGTATTATCAGTATCACTTTTCCATGTAGGAATAATAATAATAATAATAATTATTATTATTATTATTATTATTATTATTAACTTAATCATCATTAAGTCCCTCATAATTTACCCTTCTCCTCCATTCTCTATGCTTCACCTCAGTCCTGTACTTGAAAGTAAAATTTTCTGTTCAGCTCTGGTCATTTCAACAACATTTGAAATGTCCCTGTTTCACTGAAAGTCCATCTTTTCCCCTGGAAGAGGGTGTTCAGTTTTGCTGGGTAGTTGATTCTCAGTTGCATTCCAAGCACTTTTGCCTTCCAGAATATTATATTCCAAGCCCCATGAGCCCTTAATGTAGTTGCTGTTAAGTCCTGTGTGATCTGGATTATCTGAATTGTGTGCTTCTGACTGCTTGTAATATTTTCTCTTTCACTTAGGAGTTCTAGATTGGCTATAATATTCCTGGGTTGGTTTTTTTTTTTGGATCTCTTTCCAGGGGAGATTGGTGGATTCTCTCAATTTCTATTTTACCCTTTGTTTCTAGGATATCAGGGCAATTGTCCTGTAGGAATTCTTTAAAAATGAGGTTAAGGTTCTTTTTCTGATCATGACTTTCAGGTATCCCAATAATTTTAAAATTATTTTTCCTGAATCTGTTTTCCAGATCAGTTGTTTTTTCAATGAGATATTTCACATGTTCTTCTTTTGGTGTTGAAGTATTGTATCTTGACTTCTCAAAGTCAACAGCTTCCTTTAACTCTATTCTAGATCTGAAGGATTTGTTTTTCTCAGAGAGCTTTCTTATCTCCTTTTCCATCTGGCCAATTCTACTTTTTAAAGCATTCTTCTCCTCACTAACTTTTTGAACTGTTTTATCCATTTGACCTAAGCTGGTTTTTAACATGTTATTTTCTTCATCATTTTTTTGAATCTCCTTGACTAAGCTACTGACTTCATTTTCATGTTTCTCCTGACTCATTTCCTTCCCCAATTTTTCTTTCATCTCTCTTACTTGATTTTCAAAATCTTTTTTGAGCTCTGTCATAGCCTGAACCCAACTTCTAGTTTTCTTGGAGTCTTCAGATGCAGAAATTTGAACTTTCCTATTTTCATTGAGTATTTTGATCCTCCATGGGATCATAGACAAAGTAATTGTCAATGGTCCAGTTCCTTTTTTTTCTGTTTACTCATTTCCCCAGCCTGTGGCTGGTTTTGGGGTGCTTCTTGAGCTTTTGAGTATTATTGGGACACCCCCACAAAGACCTCAGTGTGTGAGGCTCCGACTGCTCTCCTGATCTGTGAATGACCACAAGTACATCCCTCTGCCCCAGGGGCAGAGGACAGACCTCAGAAGTCTTCCTCCACTCTCTTACCTTTGGTGGGCTGAGCACTCAGGGCACAGTTACCTGGAGGTTCCTGCTGAGCAACTCTGCAGGTCTGCTTCTGTTTCCTGAATCTGGGCTGCCAAGACCATGCTAATTGCCATGACCAGGATGAGGGCCTGGGCTTTGCACTAGCTCTGTCAGAAGTGTCCCTGATGATCTTCCAAATTGTGCTTGGTGCTCCCTGGGGTGCTCCCTTGGTGCTCCATGGGTGAGGATATTGCTTCTGCTGCCAGAAGCCATGGCTCCCAGGAGCCCTGGGGCTGTTCCCAGGAGGCTGAAGTTGGTGGGTTGCCCCACCAGAAGGAAGAGCAAATTATATGATGAAATATCCATAAAAGAATACTTAGTAATGAAGGAATTTGATTATTTAAACAGTCAGAGAAATAGGTATCTGAAGACTGAGGAAATTTGGTACAGGAAACTTTCTTCAGTAGTGATCAATACTTACTTTGTTAGTTAGGCATATAAACAAAATAAGAGGAAGAAAACTTATCTGACCATAACAGAAAAATTCTAGGTTTCTTAGCACTTACCCACATGTTAAGTGAAAAATTACAATGATAAAGGTTAAACTGGGACAGACAGTTTAAAGAAGGCATTATGGAAGAATCTGATTGTTAGGTAACTGAAGTTTGGCAAGGTAAGATTTAAGGAATGGTAAAAGAAGTCACATTTTAGAAAGGTCCTGAGGAGGGAAACGAGGATGGTGAGGGGATTGAAGATGAATGCCATAACATTGGTTGAAGGAACTGGGGCTATTTATCTGGATAAATGAAAACTAAAGAGAGGAAATTTTAGTTTTTTCCTGTATCTGAAGAGTTGTTATGTGGAAGGAGGAATAGATTTACTCTGTAGATATAGGAGCAACTGATGGAAATAGCAAGACAGCTCAGTGTAAGGGGAAAATCTTCCTATAATTAGGCCAATGGGATGGCCTTAAAAGACATGGCTTCCTTATTACTAGAGTTCTTTAGATACAAATTGAATAAGAATTGAAGAACACATTGAATGTAGGTATGTAAACAAATAAAAAAAACCCTAATAAAATTCATATAGAAGTATGTAGTCTGTATAAATTTCATCTAAAGCAAATAACAGGAATCCTCTTTCAATGGTCAGCTTATTACATATATATGGAATGCTAAGTCCTTTAATGCATGCCAAAGCAAATAGAGAAAGTGAAGAAGATATGGGATCTATGATATCCATAACTGGGAAATTTATAAAGAGGTATGACTATAATTATCAAAAACAACAACAAACTACAGTAAAATTTATGTGTCAAACCACACTACTCTTCTTAACCTAATGACTTGTTCATTCAACTAATGGATGATGATAGTCAATGAGCTGACAACTCTTAGAATTGGCAACTCTTAGAATTGACTAATCTAACAAAGTGATAAACCATGCCACTATTTCTGTTTCATTATTGAGGTAACATGAGTGCTTCAGAACAAAAATGTCAACCACTTTTTTGCTGTTATAAGATATTTGCACAGGAATCTTTAGCTCATCAGTTAAACAAATTGTTAAATTCAAAACTTGGCAACTTAGATATAATTTATTAATTTGCTGGTCATTGGATTAGTCAAATATATATTTAACCACAAATGACAGGCCTATAAGAAAACAATATGCAACCATAGCTTTACAAATTTGATATTTATGAGTGAGATGGGAGGAAAGGAGGTAGGTTGGAGTAAGTTAACTGGAGGAATTAGTATACTATTTGACAGCTTAAATGCATCTTAAATATAATATTTTATTTTAGTTTTATAATCATCTTGTGAAGCATCATCCTTATTTGAACAATGAGGAAACTGAAGCCCAGAGAGATAGACTGATTTACATGAAAAATATATAATTGAAGAGTAGACATGTCAAACTCACTGCCTGTCCTTAGGGAATCAGATTAAAATGGAACTGAGAAATGTTTAATAAAATAGAAATACAATACAACCTAGATAATGTTAATTTCCAGTTTCCTATGTGAATATGCTGGTAAAGATCTGCTTCTGTTTGAATCTGACACCAATGATGGTGGATAATTGACTGAAGGAGTACTTAAACTAGATCTTTTGACTTCAAATCCATTGCTCTTTCTCCCATACTACTTGTTTAGCTATCTTCAAGAGAAGATGGAAATGGAGCAAAAAATGGAGGTGGAAAAAAAGGTATTTCAAGTAATTGATGAACAATATTAAACTATTCTTAACTAAGATATACAGAAAATAATATTTGCAAGAATAAAAGGAGACCGTGCACACAATAGCACTTTAAAAAGGTAGGTCCTTAGCGAAAACTTTTGAATGATGATACTGGGTACTAAAAATAAGATGTCAGTCAAAAGCAACCTTGATTCCAACTTTCTGTAACCAGCAGTAGGATTAGACTAAATATACTCTAAGATTATCAGTTAGTCTTCATAAGACTTCCTTTAATCTTTATGTGAGGTCAAGGTGACTTTCTTTGTGATTATAGTAGAGAGGTAAAGAAGTTAAGATCATATGATCAGTTCCCATATAGTCCAGCCAACTTTCCTTTGTTCTTTGACTACAGACTATACTCCTGAAATGGGCAGTCATTTTTTAAGTGTGTGCCCATTGGGAAATATACCTCAATGCACATATTCTACTGATGGCAGATCAACAGTGCTACCTTAGTCTAAGAAAGATAGCATTTAGTTAATAAGCATGTGCACATCTGTATATAATAATAACTGATACCTAGAAGTATAGACATATAGTCTTAATAAAAAGATAAACCTTGGGGAAGAGGAGCTGTCAGAATAACAATAGAGAATCTGGTCAACAGTACCTTAATTTGGTTTCCAGGCCTAACAGCTCAGACTGTCAGGAGAGAGAATGGTTTTTGCAGTCTGGTGACTCTTAACTAGACAGGTTGTTAGATTTTAGTGCATATTGACATAAGTGCTGGTAACACCAATAAAAACAATTTACTGCCACAGAGATATAGAAGTTGAGGATGACTTACTTCACTTGGAGGTCTGGTAACTAGGGCTAAACCAAGTTCAACCAGAGGACACACTAAAGCCAATTAAAACTGAAAGAGTGAAAATGAAGAAATTGTAACCAAGAATAAAAGAAAGGCTACTGGCTTTCTCCTATATTTTTCTTTTTCCTTGGCAGGGTATATGCCCAGGCAGTACAGAGGATACATGAACTAGGCATGAATCCCACCATCTATATATTGGCACCTCATCTCCCTTAAAATGAGAGAGTTAAGACTAGATGACTTTTGAGGTTCTTTACAACTCTAAATCTGTGATTCTGAGAATCTCGAAAAATGTCATGAAAAAGAGTCTGATACTTAGGCAAAGCCTAATATGCTACAGTCAGTAGTAGCATAAAAATGCCAGAACAAAGGAGGGGAGGGGACCTACTTCATAGTCAACTAATGACTGTAAAAATCATTGATACAAGACTCTACACTTGATAATTACTCAATAAATTCTGATGATTGACTGATGGATAATTTTCAAGGAGAAAACATGCAGAAACTTGTCCTCAGTAATGAAAGCAAATTATACAGTTTCTTTCCATAGATTTTTCAGGGAAAGATAACAACAACAATGATGACAACAGCAGTAGCAATAGCTGGCACTGATAGAGTGCTTTAAGATTTTTCAAAGCAATTTACAAATGGTATTTCACTTTATCCTCATAACTTTAAGAGGTAGATGCTATTATTTTTTCTCTTTTACAGATGACAAAACTGAGGCAAAGATTAAGTGATTTGCCCAAGGTTACACAGTTAATAAGTATCTGAGGAAGAATTTGAACTCAGATCTTCCTGAGTCTAGGTCCTGGGTTCTACACAACTGGTTTCCAACTAATTAGTAAAAAACCCCATTATTTGTCCAGAATAAAAAATTTTGTAGATAGAAGGTATTTCAGATCCAAACTAGTCCAATTCATAATCAGGCAGGAATTCCTTCTACAACCCCCCCCCCCCCGCCATGTTCCTATAGCTTCTGAATGTTGACTTCCACTCATGGGTCCCATATTGTTACATAAGGACTTATAGTCTCTCTGTCTCTGTCTGTCGACATACTACTATACCATACACTACTGACCCCATTTCAGTGCTTTACTACTTCCCACCTTGATGACTAAAATTATTCTCCTTTTTGGTCTCTGCAGATTTTAGTTTTTCACTCTCTACTCCATCACCCACAGAGCTGCCTAAATTATCTTCATTTATAAATCACAGGGTTGATCATTTCATCCCCCTATTCAAGACTATTCAGTGGTTCCTTTCTATTGCAAGGATAAAATACAAATTCCTTAGCTGAGCATTTAAACTCATGACCTGGTCTAGCTTGCTATCCAGACTTATTTCATATTATTCTCTATGTATTTGTCATTCCAGGCAAACTGTCACTTGATTTTTTCCAAAATCCAAATTCTAGCTTCCACCTTCATTTCCCCTGCCAGAGATGCATCCTCAATTCTTCAGTTCCTTAACTTCCTTCAAGTTTAGATTATGATACCTCCTGGGAAACCCTGCAAGTCTTCCTCAGTGTTGTTATCTTTCCCTCCTTAAATTATATCATATGTACTTATCTATTAAAATGCTATGCTACTCAGTAGAATGAAAACTGCTTGAAGACAGGGCTTCTCATTCTTGCCTTAGTATCCCCTTTGTCCTTCTAGATAGCAAAAAATTAATAATGTTTATTAAATTCAATTGGGAGTCTATACATCTCAAATTGTGACAGTTTTATGTTAAGGTAGAATATCCTTCTTTGTAAATTTCAGTAAGTTCTGCTTTCTATGGCCAAGTAAAATAAGTGAATTATAAATCAAGATTTTGATTTCTAGGAAAATTCTAGAATGTATTATCTAAGGAATGGTTTGTTAGCATTTACAAAGGGAACTGGTAACCATAACAGCAAATAAGGGCTCTCAGCTGGGTATGGTGGCACATTTCTGTAGTTCAAGCTATTGAGAAGACTGAAACTGATGGATTTTTTTGACCTGAGGAATTCTGAAGGGGGGGACTTGAATGAGTGTCTGTAAAATGAACCAATGGGAATTGGGGAAAGGTGGGGAGAATTGGGGAATGGTGGAGGGTAGAACTGTGGAGGAGCAAACTGGCCCAAGTGGGAAAGAAGTAAATCAAAATGTCCATGTTCTTCAGTAGTGGGCATTATACTTCACTTTCACCTTGGACAAGAGAGGAGAAATCACATGGGGAAAAAAGTATAGGTTCATCAATCAATCAATCAATTCACACCTATTTATTACAGCTATATGCCCCACACTATGTTTGCCCTTTGTTCTCGAAGACATCAGGGAAGTTTATTTGACTGAGGAGGACTTATGCTAAGTCGCCAGTCTTACTTTTTTCCTCTGGGGAAATCTGAGTCCAGTAGTCAGATATGAAATAGGACTATAAGTAATAGACTGAAACAATTTCTATTCTAAAAAGCTTATATTCTAATGGAGCAAAAAAAATACATGCGCTCTCTCTCTACAAATGTAAATTAGATAAAATATATAAAAAGTACTTAAATATAAGGTAGTTACTACCCTAGTAGTTGGGGGTAGCAGGAAAAGATCTATGCAAAAACTCAGTATTAAAAAGGGAGAGTGATATAATGAGGTGGAGGTAAAGAGGTAGTGCAATCCAGATGTGGGATGGCCAATGCAAAAGCAGAGTGATGAGAAATAGAATGTTCTCTGTGTGACAAATAGAAAGAAGCTACTTGGGCTAGATGGCAGAGTACAGGAGGGGAAGCCAATATCCAATAAGGTCAGAAAGACAGGTTATGATCAAGTTCTATAGGACTTTAAAGGCTAAACAGAGAAGGTTATATTTGATCCTACAGGCAACAGGAAGTTACTGGAGTATACTAAGCTGAGTAAGATCTATGCCAAAGAAAAGTACTTTGGCAGTAGGGTATAGGAGAGACTACAGAGAGATAAATTAGAAGATTATTGAAATAATCTAGGAGAAAGGTGATAAAGGCTTGGAAAAAAAGCGGTACCTGTAAGAAAGAGCAAAGAGGCTATTAAGGGAAAGATTTTGTGAAGGTAAAAATGGCTAGATTTAGCAATGGACTGGGTATATGGAATGAGCCTGAATGAGGAATCAAGGATAATGCCTTTTTGATAAATCTGGAACTGGAAGGATGGTGATGCCTTTGACAGAAATAGGGAAGTTTGGAAGAGGGACTTAGGAAAAAAAGATAGACTTCTATTTTGAACTTTCTGAGTTTAATATATTTCTGTGAAATCCAAGTTTGAAGTGTCTGGCAATTGGTAATATGAGACTGAAGATTATTTTATCAATCTATCTATTACCACTCTTTTCAAAAATATTTTTATTTTTCCAATTACATGCAATGTTAGTTTTGCACTATTTTCTTTTTATTTATGTTTTACTTTTCCAAATATAGGTTATGAAAGTTCTTTTAACATTCATTCATATGCCTATGCAAATTCCTAAGTTACAAAATTTCTTTCCACCTTCCCTTCCCACCCCAATTCCCATCCCCATCCCCATCCCCTCAGCAGTGAACAGTCAGGTTAATATTGTAATTACACATTTGGTTAAGCATGATTACAAGTTAGCCCTTTTTGGTATGAGGAATTAGGATTAAGGGAAAGAAAGACATAAGAGATATTTTTAAAAAAAATGAATGAAGGGATGGGGTGGCTAGGTGGCTCAGTGGATAGAGCACCAGCCCTGGAGTCAGAAGTACCTGAGTTCAAATCCGGCCTCAGACACTTAATAATTACCTAGCTATGTGGCCTTGGGCAAGCCACTTAACCCCATTGCATAACAAAAACCTAAAAAAAAAAAAAGAGAAAAGTGAATGAAGGGATGGCTAGGTGGCACAGTGGATGAAGCACCGTCCTTGAGTTCAAATATGGCCTCAGACAATAATTACTTAGCTGTGTGGCCTTGGGCAAGCCACTTAACGCCATTTGCCTTGCAAAAAAAAAAAAACCCTAAAAAAAGTGAACGAAGTGTTCCTCAGATTCTGGATGATTTTTTTTGTTTGTTTTGCTTGTTTTTCTTCCTCTGGTTGGGGATAGCATTGTCCATAGCTGGTCTAAAAGGGTGGTCTCAGAACTGCTGAGAGGAGGTGCTTCCATCAACATTGTTCATCTCACAATACTGCTGTTAATGTGTATATTGTTCTCTTAGTTCTGCTCCCTTCGCTCACCATCAGATCTTGTAACTCATTCCATGCTTCTCTAGAATCCAACCATTTATGATTCATATAAAAAATAATATTCCATAGTATTCATGGACGATAACTTGTTTAACCATTCTCTAATTGATGGGCATCCCCTCAATTTACAATTCCAGAGTAGGGGTAATAGCTTGAAAATGTATTTGAGGGATGGAAGGACTGGAAGTCTCAATGGCAAAGAATAGCTGCAGGAGGAGTGACACATAGGGATGAAATGATAGGAGATTATTCTCAGTTAGGGTAATGTCAAAGTTTCCATTTAGGGAAGTGGAACATTAATGAATAGTTGATCATGGCAGACTGACTAATGTAACAAAGTTCCTGAGATCAGGAGAATTTCATAGCTACCATATACCTCTCAATCTAAACAAGACATTTGACAAAGTCTCTCACGACATAACTAAGAACAAAATGGGAGAGAAATAGTTTATAGATGACAATACTCAGTTGGATGGATTCAGAACAGTTTGAATGACTGTTCCAGTCCCTATTGAATGAATGTTAATGTGGAGTGCCCCAGAAAATTGCTTGAAGGCATAGTTGAGATATTTAACAAATTTGTAGATGCCAAAAAAATTGGAAGGGATATCTGACACATTGGATGAGAGAATCTGTGGCCAGAATATTGGACTGAATCCAATGTGATGAAATTAAATAGGGATAAAAATAACATCATATTAAATATCAGTCATATGAAAACAGAATAAGGGTATTATAAGTCAACATTCTGTGTTAGATATTTTTTGGGACTTGGTGTGCTAAAAGCTCAAAAGGAGTCAAAAGGTGACATAGTAGTCAAAAAAGCTAGTAAGATCTTAGGCTATGCTGATAGCATAGAGGCCCTAACAAAGGAGATGACAGTTATGTGGTACTCTTTTATGCAACATCTGTAATGTGTTCAGTTCTGGGCAGTATATTTTAGAAAGGAGAAGTACTTCAAAAAGGAGTGAGCAGAATGGTAAAGAGTCTTGAAAGCAAGGTTATAAAGAAGATCATTTTAAAGATATCAGAATTTTGAGTTCAGAGAAGATTTTAGTTATTAGGTATTTTGAAGGACTGTCATATGTAGTAAGACTTAGTTTTGTTCTCCTTGGCTCCAGAAGGGAGAACTAGGAACAGTGGGTGGAAGCAAATTTTATCATAATAAAAGGAAAAATGGGGCAGCTAGGTGGCGTAGTGGATAAAGCACTGGTCCTGGAGTCAGGAGTACCTGGGTTCAAATCCGGTCTCAGACACTTAATAATTACCTAGCTGTGTGGCCTTGGGCAAGCCACTTAACCCCATTTGCCTTGCAAAAAAAAAAACCCAAAAAATAATAAAAGGAAAAAATGTCTTAAAAATTAGAGCTATCCAGAAATGGAATGAGCTACCTCAGGATTCACTGAAGGATTTTGTGTGTATGTATGTGTGTGTGTGTGTGTGTGTGTGTGTGTGTGTGTGTGTGTATGTATGTGTTGGGCAGGGGATGGTGGTATGAATTATATTACTGGAGATATTGTAAAGAGAATTATTATTAAAGTATGGAATGGATTAGATGTCTGTTAAGGCCTCACTGGAACTGAGACTTTGTCATTTTGTGAAGTCTAATCCCTCTTCTACATGACAATACTTCAAAAAGGTGAAGACAATTATTAAGCCTCACCAAAGCTAAGTATCTTCAGTGCCTTTAAATGAGCTCTGTAAAACATGGTTCTTACTACCCTTACCACCCTAGTTTCCCTTCTATGGAATGAGCTACAGTTTCAGGATATTCTTCCCAGTATTTTGCACCTAAAACTAAACATAGCACTATTGATATGGTTTCACCAGGGTTGATAAACTAAACTAAAACCAACCTTCTGGTCTCTATGTGTCTAGACATGATATATTTATTAATGTATTCATATGTATATATACACTATATATATATATATATATATATATATATAAATCATATTGCTGAATCATTAAGAGCTTGTAAAACAGTAAAAGAGAGATTTTGTACATGGATTGTTTTCTAGACATATCTTCTCCATCCTGTATTTTATAGAGTTATTTTTTAAATAACTTTAAAACCAAATGAAGTACTTCATATTTATCCCATTTAAGTGCTTTTACTTGTCAAATTCTTCTTACATTTGAATTTAATTATTAGACTATCTTTCTCAACTTACTGTTGTCTGAAAAGGTGATAAACATATTACTATGCCTTCATCCAAGTGACTGACAATCCAAGTGACTGACAAAAAAAGTTAAACCCAAAGTTAGAGCCTATGGCACTATTCCATTAGAGACTGTTTCTGAGGTTGATATTGAGCAGCAGGAGCTCAGTTTTCTTAGTCTGGCCAGTCAATCAGTTCTTGTATTTACCGACCTGTATTTTTATTCAGTTCCTATCTCTCCATCTTGTCCATAAAGATAGCATGAGAAACAACAAAATGCTTGCTTAAATCCAGGTATACTATTTCTCTAGCATTCGTCTGATTTACTAGTCTATTAAGACGGTCAAAAAAGGTTTGGTGAGGTTAATTTTTACAGTATGATGTATTCTTGACAAATTCAATTTCACTTTAAGTAATTACCACTTCTTTTCTCAATATTCACAAACTAAACTCATTAAAAATTTGATCTGCTAAGTTTACAGGATTATCAGTCAAGCTCAATGAAGTCTATTCTCTGGTCTCCTCTTTGAAAAATAGGACATTTGCCTACATGTAGTCCTGTGTCCATTTCATCTTCTCTTTGTATCAACTTGGCACTGATATACAGAGCCTTAACACGGTGTTAGTTGCTTAATAGGTGATTAAATGACCACTAAGAGCAATTGAATATAGTTTGCACCCTCTGGTGATAGTTTGGTTGTTTTTGTTGTTCAGTCTTTTCAATAATGTCTGACTCTTGGTGACTGCATATAGGGTTTCCTTGGCAAAGATACTAGTATGGTTTGACATTTCTTTCTCCAGTTCATTTCATAGATGAGGAAACCAACAGGTTTAAGTAACATGCCCAGGATCACTCAGGTAGTCTCTGAAACTGGAATTGAACTGAGGAAAATGAGTCTTAGTGATTTAATCTTGGCAATCTATTCATTGCACCTGTTAGCCTGGTACTCTTTTACTATTTCCTTATTTATCTTCTATTCTCATCTTCTGCTAATCATTTTTTGTACAGTTTTTCCATATCTGAAGATTATACTCCTTGATGGAGCAAAAAAAGGAAAATTAAGAGCTGACTTCCACTCCTAATCCTGAAATTACAGAATCTAAAAGTTGGAAAGGACCTTAGAGGCTATCCAGGTAAGTTGGAAACTATATACAATGTTCTATATCTATATTTCTATATCTATAGAAGTGAAGATACACTTTTTCTTAAGAATTAAAATTTGAAGACATAAGCAGAAATTATTCTAATGAAGAATGAAATCCAAATTAAAACGTATCAACTAACTTAGATTTTTAAAAGAAAAATACAGGAGTTATAAAGGATAGTCAACTGACAAAATATATTTAAAAAGTAGCACACAGTCCCACAAGACTAGTGTTAAGATATTATAGCTCAAACTGATCTTTGACTAGCTGCCATTGACCTATGTATACATGCACCCTCAAATGATCTGGTTCTGAGGTCACTCAAAGTTCCCATCTTCTAACTTTCTAGATACTCCTAAGTAGAAATGATAATTTCTCAGTGCCACAGGCAACTCACTAACAATATCAATTTCAAAGAGGAGCCAATCTTCATTGGTAGGAGTTTTTCTATATCAAAGAAATCATATAATCACTCCTAATTTCTTTATTTTACATTCATTTTATTTTCCATACTATGAAAAGTTGATCAAAGTAACCCAAGACTTGTTGTTCAATTGTATTTAACTGTTCTTGAGTTGATTTGGGGTTTTCTTGGCAAAGGACTAGAGTGGTTTGCCATTTCCTTCTTCAGTTCATTTTACAGACGAGGAAACTGAGGAAAACAGGGAGAAATGACTGAGGCTGAATTTGAACTTCCTAATTCTAGGGTCAATAAATACATCAAGGTATGCAAAATTTAAGAGAAATTCACATACCTCACTCCCTACTGTGTTGCAAACCCAAGAGCATCAACTTTAAAGTGAATCTCTCACTTCTGAAATCCTCTTTTTGGAAAACATTCTAACACTGATTCTACAAATCTGGAAGCATTCTGAAAGAATTATATTTTATCCTTTTGATAAGACACTGCCTTTTTGACAAATGGTTTAGACTAGACTATTAGTTGTCCTTCACACTTAAAGAAGACCAAAATGACATCGTTATGATGTAGAGGTGAAGGTACAGTGTGTCCTGGCTAATCAGACCAATATGAGATCAGGCACAAAAGGTCCATATGGAATAGAAATATCTCTAAATGTGCACATCTCATATTACTTTTGAGCTACTTTGAAGCTGCTTTGCTCATAGAACATACTGTCTTTGTTGTGGCATTCCATGCTTGGCAGTCCTGTGCCATTATCTTCCATGACTTACAATGGAGCTCAAAGTTCTTCAGAGAGATCTTGAGAGTACCTTTGTATCATTTCTTCTGACACCTCCATGTGAATACTTGCTTTGTGTGAGTTCTTTGTGAAATAGTTTTTTGAGTAAATGTATGTTTGGCATTAGACCAAAGTAGTCACCCATTATAGTTGTGTTCTCTCTAATAGATTCTGAATGCTAAGCAGTTTGACTTGAAAAAGGACCTCAGTGTACAGAACTTCATCTTGTCAGGTGATCCTAAAAATCTTTCAAAGATAATTCAAAGGGAAGCACTTCAATTTCCTGGCATGGTGCTAGTATACTATCCAAGTTTCATAGGCATACAACAATGAGATCAGCTCTGTAGTCCTTCAGTTTTGTAGGCAGCCTAATACTTCTTCTCTCCCACATTTCCTTTGGAGTCTCCTAAACATTGAACTACTTCTGGCAATGTGTAAATCGAGCTCATCATACACACACACACACACACACACACACACACACACACACACATATATGTATATATGTATATCCCTGGAAAGTATACTATCCAAGGTAAGTGAACTTATCTATAGCATTCAAAATTTCTCCATTTACTATAACTGATGTTTCCATGTATGGACGGTATAGTGCTGGTTGGTGGAGAAACTGTTTTCTTGGTGTTAACAGCAAGGCCAAAACTGGTACAAGCAGCAAAGAATTAATCCATACTTTATTGTATCTTGGTCTTAGAGGATGCATTGAATACAAAAAAAATCACACATCAACTTTCCCACCACTTTAGTCATGGCTTATAGTCTTTTCAAATTAAATAATTTACTGTCAGGAAAGTAGTTTGATGCCATTTTTTGTCTTTGTTACAGGCATCTGATAACATTGCTGAAAACAAGTTAAAAAGAATGGGAGCAAGCACAGATTTCTACCTTACTTCATTGGTGACTGGGAAAATTCAAGAGAACTGTCCATTATTCAGAACCCATACAAGCATGTCACATGAAACTGGTATAAAATACTGATGAATTTCTCCAGAAAACCAAATTCTGCCATGATCATTCATAAGCCATTGAGATTGTCAGTTCAAAAGCCTTGGTCAGCCTGATGAACATTGTATACAGATCTCTGTTCTGCTCCTGGCATTTCTCTAGAAGTTGTTGGATAGCAAACTCTATATCAATCATTCCTTGGTCCTTTCTGAAGTCGAACTGGCTCTCAGTTAAATGACTATCTTCTAAATGAAAAATCAGCACATTAAAGAGGACTCTGGCAAGAATTGTGGCAACAATGACTACAAGAGAGACCTCTCCATCACACCCCATCCCCACACCCACTTCTCACCCTGTGACTGTCACAGAATATCTCATTTCCCTTTCCTTTATAGAGACAGATGAATGGAGGCATCTTTAAAATCCTGGGGAATAACCTTCTCTTGCCATACAATCAGGAAAATTTCAGTCAGCATTTCTATGAAGAACAGATATCCTACCTTGTAATTCTCAGTTGGAATAGAATCATCATCAGGCACTTGCCATTGAAGAGGAGTCTAAAGGCATTTAAAACCTTTTCTTTAGTTGGAAGTTTGGTTAGAGAGAGCTGACTTCAATCTGAGGTAAATGGTTAATGGTTTTACCACTGGTTGATGATGTTCTGTTAAGAATGTTATGGAAGAGTTCACTCCAGCTCTCCAGGATCATGTCCTTATCATTAATTAATGTTACTCCATCAGGAGCGTGTACTTGAAATTCAATATAGGCCTTTGGCCTATAAATGGCTTTTAGGGAATCATAAAAGTGCTTTGGATTGTTACTATAAGCATAAAACGAAATGTTACCTAACTTGTTACTGAACCAAGCATCCTGCCATCTCCCTAAGTTTCATCTGCACTTTATTTCTGAGAGTTAAATGCTGTCTTCTTAAGAGATGGGTGAGCTACCCTGCTAGTAAACTGTGGAGTTCTTATTTTTAGCTTCTGAATGGAAAACTAGTACTGATGTTTGTGAGTGTTATGGTCTAGATGAGAATGCAGGGTGGTACACCAAATTTCTGAAAGTTGCCCACTACTTTTATGTTCCATTGTTTCCAACTGTGTGTTGATTCAGTAATAAACAGTAATAAACTGTTCTCATATGGACATTAAGTCTTCTGGGAGTTTTCTGGCCCTGGAACTGCTGCTTTTGTTGAATGTGAATGTTGAGCCTGGAGAGGATAATTCTCCAACCAGCTCTCTGTACAAAACATATCAACATCATTCTCACATTCTGTCTCTTCTCCTTGGTTGGTTGGTTCTTGCCCTTCGTTATCGAATTAGACCAAAATGACATCACTATGTTTGAGATACATTACAGTGTGTCTGGTTGTGGCTGATCAAAATGATATGAGCTCAGTGTACTCTACCACAGGTTGGGCATATATATGGAATATATGGAATAGATACTCTAAACTTATGGATATAACGTTATTCTGCCTTCCTCATAGAGTGCAACACCCTCACTGATGAGGGCATGCTATGCTGGGCAGTCCTGTGCCAGTGTCTCCCAAGTTTTACAATCAATTCTAAAATTCTTCAATGAGACCTTCAGGGTGTCTCAGTATAACTTCTTCTGATCCACCTCTAGAGTGCTTGCCCTGTTTGAGTTCTCTATAAATTAGATTTTTTTGGCAAGCATATATCTGGCATCCTAACAACATGTCCAGCCCATTGTAGTTGCACTCTTTGTAGTAATGTAGTAATGCTAGGCAGTTTAGCTCAAGAAAGGACCTCAGTATCTGGCATCTTCTCCTACCAATGATCTTCAGAATCTAAGACAATTTAAATGGAAGCAATTCAGTTTCCTGATATGGCACTGTTAGTTTGTCCAGGTTTCACAGGCAGATAGCAATGACGTCAAATACTGAGCTAGCTCTGGCAATGTGTTGTGTCAATGTCATTGTCAATGTGTACCTCCCTGGAAAGGACATTGCCAAGGTAAGAGACTTGTCCACAGTACTCAAAACTTCTTCATTTGCTGTAATCAATGGTTTCACACATGGATATATGGTGTTGGCTGATGAAGCACTTGTGCTTTCTTGATGTTAATTGTCAGAACAAAATGAGCACAAGCAGCAGGGAACTGATCCATACTTTGTTGCATCTCAGCTTCAGAGGCTACACTGAGTGCACAGTCATTTGCAAACAGAAGATCACGTCCCAACATTCCCTCCATTTTGGTCTTGACTTGTAGCCTTTTCAAGTTGAAGAATTTGCCATCAAAGTGATAGCAGACCTTGAGTCCATATTCATTCTCAGTGAGAGCATTTGATAATATGACTGAAAACATCATGCTAAAAAGTATGGGAGCAAGGACTCATCCTTGCTTTACTCCATTGGTGATTGGGAAATCTTGAGAGCTTCATCCACTATCCAGAACCTGTGCAAGCATGCTATCATGGAAATGATGTACAATACTGATGAACTTCTTTGGTCAACCAAATTTGACATAATTTTCCATAAACCCTCATGACTGACAGTATTTGGTCAGATCTACAAAAGTTGTATACAGACCTCTGATCTATCCCTGTTATTTTTCCTGAAGATATCAGGCAGCAAATCCCATATTGACCGTTCCTTTACTTTTTCTGAGACCACACTGGCTCTCAGGGAGGTGACTATCTTCCAGGTGAAGGATTAGTCTATTGAGAAGAGCTCTGGCAAGAATTTTACCAGCAATGTCTAAAAGAGAAATGCCCTTGTGATTGTCACAGGACATTCTATTCCCTTTACCTTTATAGAGATGGACAATAGAGGCATCCTTGAATTCTTGAGGGATAATTTCTTCATGCCATATAACCTGGAAAATTTCAGTCAGTTTTTAGATGAGCAATGGACCCCCCCACACACACACACACCTTGCAGATCTCAGCTAGAATAGAATCAGCACCAATGACCTAAAATTTAGTATTTGTTATGAGTCTACATCTACTAAGTTTGTTGTATTTAGAGAAACAGAAGACAGTGTTGGTGATGAGGTCATGAGACATACAAGTCTTCAGGGATAAGTGACTATTGCTGCTGCTTCTTCCAACTACATTCCCCCAAGAACACCCTGCCATGTGTGAAAGTCTGCGTCTACTCTGGCATTGAAGTTACTCAGAATTACAAGCTTGTCCTCTTTTGGCAAAAGCAACAGCAATGGTCACTTACCCCTGAAGACTTGTGCATCTCATGACCTCATCACCAGCACTGTCTTATCATTGATAAAGGTCTGCAGGTGTTAAAAAAAAAACCTTTTCTTTGACTTCATCCGGGTCCATCATGGTGGGAGCATTACCTTGATGATGATGCTGTGGAGTTTTCTTGTAAATGGTAACCACAATGTCATGAATCTGTCATTCACTGCTTTTGGGAGGCATTCAAGTATGTTGATTAGATTAGTTTTGATTGTTAAATTTATATCAGCTTCACAGCATTTTCCATCACTACAGTCACTATAGAAAAAAAAATGTATATCCAGTTCTGACTTCAGTAAACTGGCCTTATTTCACTCCAGGAAGTTATTTGGATTTGATATCTGTGGAATTCTCTCATCTTTTGTTCTTCTTTCAGGTCTACTGGGTTTCATGTTGCCTACATGCTTGTAGGTACATTCCATGTACCAATAGTAAGTGGAGTCATCTTCAGATAAGTTGTTGTATATCTTTTATTTTTTACCCACAGGCTGGTATCTCTACCTACTTTAGTAATCAGGCCAGGGTTGGATAAAGGAGACAATTTTTAGGGTACCTTTTCTAGCCTCTTTATCATGCCAGAAGGTGAACAGTGTGATCCTTTTATTAAAAAAAAGATGCTTGGACACCCAATGGACTGTTGAATCCCACTACTGCTTCAGTTCAGAGAGATGATGACACTATGGCCTGACCCACCTATGTGCAGAATTGTGATTATACCTCCTAGTTTATTTGCTCCTGGTGCTTCATTATAGGATTTTGAGGTATGTAAAATGGTATGGTGATATCTTTTGACTGGCTCATAAATCAAATCCAAGTGAGGCAGAGTTGTGTGTAAAGTCATTGTCTTCACTTTCCCATCTAAGTCCAAAGACAAGAAAAAAGTCAAGATGACTGGCACTGGTCCAGGATGCAGTGGATGAGCTTGGTGTCTTTGATGTCAAGTATTTCCATGGTGCTTGCTTCAGGCATCTTCCTGGCCACTGGAACAATATTTTTATCTGCCCATTTGGCCTAGGTAAGTGTTCACAAGCTTGGGATAGATACCTCCTCTTACCTTAACTCACTGACAGGTTTGAGGCCATTCAGTTATTCTCAATCTGTTTTGCCCATCTGCTGAAATGGTTAATGGGGTGAGACTGAAGTGGTTAATGGATTGTACATGCTACAGCTTCTTGGAGCCCCAGGTGAGAGCTGAATGTAGGTAGACCTCAAAGGTGAAGGAGAAGCCCTGAAAAGGGCTCAGCAGTCTTCACAACAGAAGTGCTAGTCCTCCCTGACACCTGATAAACAAGCAGTATTATAAATAGGGAATCAGAAATAACACTTTATAGCATTGTTTCTTGTTGCTATACACACAACTAAAAGAATCCTAAGCAATTCTTACTTATAGGCAATACACAAATGGTTTCTACATTTTTGACACTGTGACTCATTTCTTGTATTATATCACTTACACTAATGTCTTAAGTGATGGTTCACTCAGATTACAGGGGCAGGGAACCTCTGGCTTGCACAGCCCATATTTGTCTGGCCTTGCCAAGGCAGCCGCATGTGGGACGTGGAATTCAATAGATCTAGTAGGTTTTTAGAGATGAATTAAATGTTTGACCAAATATAGTCCCAAAATGATGTTATAAATATTCAAATAGCCCTTAGCAGAAAAAAGGTTCCTCAACTTAGAACAGTTGAGGAACTTGTGAAAATTATCCTCACTTTGATTGAATCTAAAATTTCTCTTCCTTGAAGAATACCTAAAAGAACTTCAGAGGGAGGGACTTCACTTAGAACTCAATTAGACTCTCTTAGATTACAATCTAAGAATGGCATGATTAAAGGGAATGGTCTGGAGGAATGGCCCATTCATATTGGGCCACTAAAGGTAAAATATTTGGATAAGTGCAAGATGGACCAGAGCCAAAAGCATTTGCTAAGAATGTTTTCATTAACCAAAAGCAAAGACTAAAGGTTCTAAGATGATCAGCTACTGGCACAATACTGACTACAAATGGTGCTGACTAGCAATTCAGTGGTATTATTCCCATGACTAACTAGGAAATCCAAAATCATTGGGTTCTGGAAGGGGGTTGTATGATAGAGGGTCTGAGAGAAAAGACTATGCCAACAATTAGTCCACCAAGATACAGGTTTGGATTACTGCGCTGTTTCAGTCTGGGATTGCTGAAATGTCACAGTGCCTTGCTGATACATGAGGAAAACCCAATCTGATTATTAGTCCACTGAGAGACAGGTTTGGATGTACCATATGTTACTATTTTACAGCCAGATATCACATACTGGCATTTTGCCCAGTGTTATTAGAGCACTAAGGTGCCTCATTTTTATGGGAAGAGATATACTCAAAGACCACAGACTCCTACCCAGTATTCAGACCATCATCAGAAATCCTGTTTCCTATCAAAGCAGGCCATGGGGTGAAATGGTTCTGGAAAAGGCAAGTGAGAAGGATGACTTTGCACAACATTCCTCTCATTATAATCATCATAGTGTGCAAGTCATTGCATTAACTGAGTTGGCTTGTCCTCTTTGAATACAAAGGACAACTATTATTGTTATTATTTCTAAGAATGATAAAATGAAAGTCCTGATCAAAAGATACCAGCTAAATCTAATGGGTTTGTTGTGAATAATTTCATTTTCTCCCAAAGTTGAATAGAAATATGTTCTGTGAAAGGACAATCTAAGACTACAGAAGTATTTGGTGTGGAAGCTTCAGAGTGATAACTTAAGCCCCTCCCTAATTAAACCATGAGCTCTAGCATCACAAACCTTCTTATGAGCCACAGACTTGCTTCTGGACTTATTACCAGGGAAATGCTGATAGTACCAGCTTTGACAAAAGAGCTCAAAAAGAGAGTTAAAAGTCTTTTGAAGTCTTGGCAAAGCAAAGAAGGAAAGCTGGGAAAGGAAAATTCAGAATGCAGCCATGTGGGTAGAGAAGTACGGGAAAGAAGTCAAAAGAGCAGGTGCTGTATTTCCATATTCATGCCTTGGGTATAGAGACTCTTGACCTAAGTTTACAATTCACCAAGTAAATGTTTCCTATTCTATGCATATTCTAAAATATGACAACTCAAGCATTTAAAAAAAGAAACAATTTGCCCCTTAAATGCTATTCTGACAACAGTGTATACATTGTTCCTAATTCACTAAGACAGCAGCTCTGATAATGTTGGCATCATGATGGGGAGGATAGGAAGAGGTAAAGGAGTAAGAGACTGGCAATAAAGATTAATGATCCCGCAGTAAACATCCTGTGTAGTACTGTAATAACTAAAGGCCAATGACAAAAGAAACAAAAGGAAATAAAGAGAGAAAAAGTGTATTCAAAAATTCAGGCATGCTACAGAGAGGAGACCAATTAAGGAAGCACTACACTGAGCTGTTTAACTTAGGCCATTAGTATTCGGTCATTTGTCCCGTGATAAACAGGGTGTCCAACTGGATTGTGGCACACCTTGGCAGGTTTATTTCCCAAACGTGGTTGTGTGCCACAGCAAATGTCAATGCCATAATTTTGCTCCACACTATACTCCTGTATGTGAGGCTCTACTGCAGGCAGGCTGGCTCAAAGGGGAGCCTTCAGCATGTTTTAGCTATCAAGAAGGCTATACATTTTGCTAATGGCTATAGACCAAAAGGAAAGGAAGAAAGAAAAGGCAACCTTTCTGAAGGGTGCATAGGAAAATGAATTATTCCTAGAATACTGTGGGTCAAAAATTTTTTGCAACTGTGAAAAATCTCTATTTCACCACAGAATCATTGCAAAGCCCCCCAAAAAAAGAAAAAGGGGGAAAATAATGCTAATAAAACAGAAAACCATCAGTGAAAATTGCTCCTGAAAACTTTGCAGAATTGTAACAGCTTTCTTCTGGTTAAATTGATTGGTGTAGCAATGTTATAAAATGACTATTAGGATTCATTGTGCACAACAGAAAGTGCTGAAATGTCAGCAGACTATACAGCAAAAGTAATGGGTCTTGAACCCCTGTTAGTCAAAAATGATTTTGTTTCAAATTAGAAATTGATTTTTTTGGACACAAGCCCTTTCCAGGCTTCTAGCTTCTGTAGCTGGGCCAGGGAGAGATTAACCTCCACCACAGCAAGGGCTGGCCTGATGATACCTTTCCCAAAGTGCCTTTCCAAAGTCTGCTTTGTAATGCTGCTGTGGTCTTAACCAATAACACAAGTTATTTGTCCCTTGGAGAACTGAGCTACATTTTTCTCATTTTACCATTTTATTTTGTGCTGACATACTACACAGACTGGTTGACAAGTTAAAAAAAAACCAGCTCATAATTGAACAGAAGATTATGTTAGGCACTGCAATGAAACCACCATACCAATTTTTTCTCTCCTCCTAAATGAAAGTCTGGGTCCTTCACTCCCCAAAGTGGAATGACAGAGTACCAAGTAAGCCGGAGGGTACAGAAAGCCATCTGTGTAGAGCTGCTATTAGAGTAAAGAAGATGACATCTCCAACAGTAGGTCCTGTCATTTTCATTTTCCCCTTGCGGAAAATTTTTTTGGGGGAAAACAAGGTTCTAATTTTCCTAAAGCAATGAAGATATCCAAGTATTCTTCTTGTGAGGACTAAAATAGTTTTGCTTTTGTTTCTAACTGGGAAGTAGTCTTTCTTCAAAGATTCAGAACAGTGGTCACAGTTAACTTCCCAAAAAAATACAAACTTTGTCTTGCTCTCTTAATAATTATTAGAAATCTGCTATAGCTTACTATATCTTATTTGTGAGAATGGGTTAAATTGGAATACTCTCATAATGGTGTGCCCACAGGAATTTTGATATTCAGTAGATGTGCAAAAAGCATTCTGGCCCTGAAGGCACATTTTTATCTTTGGCTATTACATTAAAATTCTCAACTTAACAGCAAGCCAAAATTTGCTTTGAAACACTCAATGTTTTCTCAAATCCCACTTTGGTAACCCAGAACTTCAAGTTACCTCTTCTGGATCTGCTCATGTCATGCTTTTGATACATCCAAGGTGCATCTTGTTCTACCATTGACTGAAATCCAACTGATTTCTTCTCTGTACAATTTCTTTCACTGGTACTGTGCAATCTGTACCCTTTGCTGGGAGATGCCATTCTTAGCAGGTCATCATCATATTTCGACTTCAGTAAGCTGGAAGGAGTGAAAACATAGAAACCATTAGAGAAGACCACCCATTAAGAGGCAATGACAATAAGCCTTGGATCCTTACTAGCTATGTGACCCTGAACTAATCTCTCAATTTCCTCATCTGTAAAATGGGAATAACAATAGCACATACTTCCCAGGATTGTTGTGAGGATAAAATGTACTATTATTTGTAAAGAGCTTGGCATAATGCCTGGCTATAGGAGGCATCATAAATACATATAAACTCTCCTCCCCTCAAATCTTTGATCACATATGGGGTTAATAGGGATGTTTTATTTGGGCCAAACTGCAATTATCTTCAAAAAAAGCATTTACTGAGTGCTCCCTAAGTGCTAAAGATGTTGGATGCTATAGATGATATAAGAGAAGGAGAAATCTTGGCCTTGTCTTTTATTTGGGGAAATGAGATATAAACAAATGAAGAATTAAACAGAAGGGAGTTTAAAATCAAGAGCAGAAATGAACTGTCTTAACAATAAATGCTTTAAGAGTACTTCCAAAATAGATCATGAACTGAAATTCTTTTTTTAAATGTTATTTTATTTTTTTTCCCAATTACATGCCAAGATAGTTTAAAACATTCATTTTTTCTACCTCTCTCTCTCTCTTTCCTTCCCCTTTTCCCATGACAGTGGAACTTTGAAATCCTTTCCTATCAGTCTCTCTCATTCTTCTACCTCTCTACTTGAATCTCCACTTGTAATACTCCACTTTTAATATCCTCTTTTTAATCTACTTGAATCTCACTTCACTCTCATTTATTGAGTCATCCTAGTCCATCACTCTGGTTCTTGCCTTACTTTCTTCCCTATCAATTCTTGAAATGTTTAGTGATTTCAATAACCCTCCATCTTTGAGGTATTTCAACCTTGGGATTAAATTTCAACCTTGGGAAACAGAGCATCTACTTCATTTGGTTAGAGGTTCCCAAATCTGTCTGGGTCCCATATGTAAATGTATACTCTCTACAGGCACTATTTACACTTTGCCTATAAAATCTTTCCTTCTGTATGCCACTCTTATAACTCCCTTTGGCTGTTTTTTAAAGATTGTTGAATATACTATGAATTATCTTATCCTGGTATTCAAAGCTACCTATAACTTATCTCCCACTTATAAGTTTCTAGTTTAGAGACACTTTCCCCTTTCACATGCTTTGTTATAGTAAAACAAACTACTTCCAGTTATCTCCTATTTCTGTGCTTTCTATGCATACTATCATGTGACTAGAATATATTATCCTATTTCCCTTATCCCCTATCTTCATCTGTTAATATTTTTCCATTTCTTTTTTAAATTTCTTTATCTTTTTAAAATAATGATTTGTTTTCACATTACTATAATAATTTGTATTGCAATGGGTTGTATTCTTTAACATAAGTCCATCAGAGAAGTTATGTCATTATTTTTCCCCCACAGTTGCTATTGTTAACTATATTTCCCTCCATTCTTTTCTTCACCACTCCCATTTATTCTATTCTCTCCTTTCATCCTATTTCTCTTCAAAAATGTATTATATCTGACTACCCTCTCCTGTGATCTTCCCTCTCCTTTTTTGCAAGGCAATGGGGTTAAGTGACTTGCCCAAGGTCACACAACCAAGTAAATATTAAGTATCTGAGATCACATTTGAACTCAGGTCCTCCAGCCCTCCAGGGCTGGTGATCTAACTACAGTGCCACCTAGTTGCTCCCCCTGCCATCTTTTCTCTCTTCTATTACCTACACCACCCCTCCCTTCTGTCCCCTTTCTTCCATCCCTTTTTTCTCCTTTTTTTCCCTCTTGGGTAAGATAGATTTCTATACCCTTTGAGTGTATATGTTTTTTCTTCTCTGAATCACTTCTGATGACAAATGAAGGCTCACTCATTCTGCCTCACCTTCTCCACTTCCACTCCGTTACAAAAGCTTTTTCTTGCCTCTTTTATATGAAATATCTCAGTCCTACCTCTCCTTTCCCTTTCTCCCATATGCATTCCTTTTTTGCCCATTGACTCCATTTTCCTAATATACCTTTAAATTCAGCTCTATCCTGTGCCTTGACATATGCTCCTTTTAATAGCTCTAATAAATGAGAAGGTTCATATGAGTTATCAGTATTATCTTTCCATGCAGGAATACAAGCATTTCAATATCATTAAAGCCCTCATAATTTGCCCTTCCAGTCCACCCTTTCTATGCTTTACCTGATTCTATCCTTGAAGATCAAACTTTCAATTCTGGCCATTTCAATAGGAAATTCTGAAAGTCCCCTATTCCACCAAATGTTCATCTTTTCCCCTGGAAGAGGATGTTCAGTTTTTCTGGGAAGCTGATTCTTGGTTGCATTCCAAGCTCTTTTGCCTTCCAGAATATCATATTCCAAGCCCTACAAGCCCTTAATACACAGACTGCTAAATCCTGACTGTAGTTCCATAATATTTGAATTGTTTCTTTCTGGCTGCTTGTAATATTTTCTCTTTGACTTGGTAGTTCTGGAATTTGGCTATGATATTTCTGTGAGTTTTTTTATCAAGGGATCCCTTTTTATCAAAGGATCACAAGGAGGTGATTGGTGGATTCCCTCAATTTCTATTTTACTCTCTGTTTCTAGGATATCAGGGCAATTTTCCTGGATTTTTTCTTGAAAAATGAAGTCTAAGCTCCCTGATCATGACTTTAAAGTAGTCCAATAATTTTTAAATTATCTCTTCTAGATCTGTTTTCCAATAAGATAGTTCACATTTTTCTCCTAATTTTTCATTCTTTTGGTTTTGTTTTATTGTTTCTTGATTTCTTACAAAGTCATCAGCCTCTTTTAGCTCCATTTTACATTTGAAGTTGTTTTCTTCAAAGAGTTTTGTATCCCCTTTTCCATCTGGTCAATTTTGCTTTTTAAGATATTCTTCTACTCATTGACCTTTTGGACTGCTTTTTCCACTTGACCTAAACTGTTTTTCAAAATGCTATTTTTTTGGTGGGGGGAGGTTTGGTATCTCCCTCACCAAGCTGCTGACTTGGTTTTTATGGTTTTCCTGCATCACTCTCATTTCTTTTCCCAATTTTTCCTCTACTTCCCTTACTTGCTTTTCAAAGTCTTTTTTGAGTTCTTCCATAGACTGAGACCAATTCCTATTTTTTTTTGGAGGCTTTGGATACAGAAGCTTTGACTTTGTCATCTTCTGAGTGTGTGTATTTTGATCTTCCATGGGACCAAAGTAATTGTCTATGCTCAGATTCTTTTTCTTCTGTTGTTTGCTCATTTCCCCAGCCTGTGACCTAATTTTAATGTGCTTCCTAAGCTTTTGAGTGTTTTTGGTACCTCCCCAGGGACCTTAATTCCCCAAGGTTTTATGAGAGACTCCAGTTTTCTCTCCTGACCTGTGTTCTGATCTGTAGATGACCACAAGCACTTCCCTCTACCCTGGAGCTCTGAGGAGGGTCCCTACTCCACAATGGCAGTTTGGGGCCCCAGATTGTGACCTGGATCTGAGCTTGGACAGAGTTACAGAATCCTGTACCAGGGTTAGTGGAGAGATCTCTGCAACCTCCCCCAACCTTCTTGATGCCTTTGGGTTGAGCATTCTGGAAGCATCTGCTGGGTGGTTCAGGCTCTCAGGGAGGGGGCAGCACTGAGGCCTCTGCTGAGATCTGAGCTGACCTGGACTCTGAGCTCACTGTGGTGCAGCAGAGTTTTCCTGCTGACCTTTCAAGTTGTCCTTGGTGATCCTGGGCTAAGAGGTCTGGAAACTGTCCCCCCCCCCCCCCCCCCCCCCCACTGCCACAGACTAGGATGTTCCTGAAAGGCTGTGGTTGGTTTGCTCTGGCACAACACAGCTGTGACCCAGGCTGTGCTGCAGTTCTATCCTACACCAGTGGAATAGGCCTTTCCTGAGGCTCTTCCAAGTTGTCTTGGACCAAAAAATTGTTTCAGTCAGTCTATGGGTTCTGCCATATGTAGAATTTGGTTAGAGTCATAATTTTATGGCATTTAGAGTGTTCTGGGAAAGAGCTCCTGGAAATTTCTGCCTCCATGCTACCATCTTGTATTTTTCCATTTCTTTTTTTTTTAGTTTTTTTTGCAAGGCAAATGGGGTTAAGTGGCTTGCCCAAAGCCACACAGCTAATTATTAATAAGTGTCTGAGGCCGGATTTGAACTCGGGTACTCCTGACTACAGGACTGGTGCTCTATCCACTGTGCCATCTAGCTGCCCA
The DNA here is from genome assembly GCF_037893015.1 of Macrotis lagotis. Lineage (NCBI taxonomy): Eukaryota > Metazoa > Chordata > Mammalia > Peramelemorphia > Peramelidae > Macrotis > Macrotis lagotis. Next base: position 325,789,828 of record NC_133666.1, read on the forward strand.
TATTTTTCCATTTCTTTAAAGGGAAACTTTGGTACCAATCCCTCAATAATGTCTTATCTTCCCCAGATCCACTCACAATTTTTTCCATTCACAAATTTCTTATAGCATTCTATTTCAACTTCATTGAAAGTAACCTAGTCTCCACATGCACAAAAATATAGTAGTTATTTTTGTGGTGGCAAAGAATTGGAAATTGAGGGAATGCTCATAAATTGAGGCATGACCTGAATAAGTTGCAATATATGAACATAATGGAATATTATTATTCTATAAGAAATAATGAGCAGGGAGATTTCAGAAATATCTAGAAAGACATAAACTGAGGTTGAGTAAAATGAATAGAACAGAACAGGGTACACATTAATAGCAATATTTTGTGAAGATCAACTATTAAAGACTTAACACTTCTCAGAAATGCAGTGATCAAAGACAATCCTAAAAGACTTATGTTGGAAAATGATATCCATATTCAAAGAAAGAACTATGGAATCTGACTTTAGATCAAATCATACTATTTTCACTTAAAAAAATTTTTTTGCCTCTTTCACATGGTTTTCCCTTTTATTCTGATTCTTCTTTCACAGCATGAGTAATATGAAAATATGGGTAACATGCTTGTGCATGTATAATCTAATTCAGATTAGGTACTACCTTAGGGTGGAGGATGTAAGGGAAAGAGGGAAACATCTTACATAAATTAATGTTTAAACCAATAAAGAAAATAGAAACATGCAAGTACATTCACCCACCCTTAGCAGTGGCAATTTATTCATTACACACACACACACACATCCACACACACACGTGCATTTTTTCTCCAGTTCTACAAATTATGGGGGGGGTTAGCTATCACCCTTGAGGAAAATCCATCAGAATGCTAATTTAGGATAACAGTAGTCCTTCACTCTCCTCCAGCCTCCATTCCATGATTTTAATTCTTCATAACTTCTTTATACTTTGGGGAAAGGAACCTAGGCAGTAAAAAGGTATGTTCATTACCCTAAGAGAATCATTCTAAGAATTTTGAATACTTTTGGGGGTTATGTCCAAACAGGTCAGTTAGATAGAAGCTAAAACATCCTCTAACCTGAAGAAAAGTAGTATATACTGTAAAGCTGCTGCTTTTAGCTAGATAAACTGCCAATTTTACTTGGTCCTTCTTCACTAAAATTCAAATCAGGGAGGCCCAAAGTCTTAGGACTTATGTGTTTTGACTGATTTTCAGCATGTGTATTAATCACTCTATCTTCTCACAGAGTGATGCATGCCTCTTTACAAATACAGAGCTCAAACAAGACTATTAACTGGGTAATGGTTCGGGATGGCCCACAGTAAACAGACCCTTTGGGCAATAGCAAGAATATCATTTTACTAGATGTGTGGGCAAATCATTTTGACATTTGGAGCCTCAATTTGATTATCTGTAAAGGATTGGATGTGAAATCAGAAAAGTCTGAGTTCATGAACCCTTGTTTGCCTCAGTTTCCTCATCTATAAAATGGGAATAATAACAGTACTTACCTCTACAGATTGTTGTGAGGATCAAATGAAATAACATATGTAACATACTTTGTAATCCTCAACTGCTATTACAAATTGTTATCAATTAAGCTTGCACTTGGAGCCAAATACTATGTTAAAAGAGAGTTATAAATTCAACAAACAAAATGCAGAAGGCCATAATTAAACAATGGCTACAGGAATAGTAGGGAGTCATATATGAGTCAGAATTAAATGACTTAAAAACCTTTTAGCAGTTCATAACTTATGTAAATTCAACAACGTCCTATCCCCAGCTATTTCATATGAAGCAAGTGGAGTGAAATGGAAAGAACTAGGTTTTGGGGTAAAAGGTCATGGATTCAAAACTCTACCTTGTCGACTTACCATTAGTGACTCTGGGGCAGTGGGGAACTCAGGTGCTTCACATGTAAAACAGACTACTGGAGTTGATTGCTACTTTAGTATGACTGAACATCAAATGTTTATTCATCTAAATTGTCTAATGTACCTTTACCATGGTGTCTGAAGGAGAACAAATTGATTTTTGCCATTCATTAAAACATCATTTTCCTATCAAATGGTTGGTCACTATTTTATCCCCTTCTCTCTCAAATCCTTTGATTCAGTGTTACAAGCTGCCAAGCAAAAGTCATTTCTTTTGCTACTATTCCCTGCTTTCCCATATCTAGCCACTTTAACCCTGAACAATTCTGATCCCTATGTCTTCTGTCTTCCTCTTCCATTCTGACCCTTCAAATCTCTACTTTTATCCATTAATAAACTTCCCTTTGACTTAGACCTTTTCCTCTTATTATCCCCCCGCCCTTCTTCCCTTAGTAGTAAACTAGCTATTCCCAGAAGATATTGTCCTCTTTGTTCACTTTCTGTAGCTCTGGGTATACATACTCTTATATCCCATAGATTCACTGGATAAATAAAGTATATATCCAAAAAGACTATTTTATGGAGAACTTACACAGGGCAAGCATTCACTGGGGGGGGGGGGTCAGAAAAAGTGATACAGGGACACTCTGAAGGTCTCTTTTAAATTTGGAAGTGATTGTGCAACATGGAAGACATAGAACAGGCATGCCCTCATTTGAGAGGGTTCTGTGTTCTATAAGCAAAGGAGGGATGTAATAGTTCTGAGGAAATGGGAGATGTGCAAGTTTAGATAATTCAACCCCAGGTGTTTACATAAACTATTTGTGCCCAACCTGAGGAAGAACATGCTGAGCTCATATTGGTCTAACCAGTCACATTGCAAGGACACATTACAAGAGTCTTAACACAGTGATATTGCTTTGGTCCTCTTCAAGAAGGAAGGATAAGAAGCAGTTTATAGAAAACATTTATATATTTCTGTCTTCACTGTCAATTCCAGAATACTGTCATCACTAACTGTTCTCCTATCCATGCCCTAGCTCCACTTTCCTCCCTTTACTTTTGGTGTTATGGTTAAGCAGTTCAATATATTACACTCTCTTGTCTAATCACCATGCTTTGAGAAACTTGAATCTTGGGTTACATTCATTTTTTACACTTAGACTGAATATTATTATTATTATTATTTATTATTTTTTAGGTTTTTTACAAGGCAAATGGGGTTAAATGGCTTGCCCAAGGTCACACAGCTAGGCAATTATTAAGTGTCTGAGGTTGGATTTAAACTCAGATACTCCTGACTCCAGGGCTGGTGCTCTATCCACTGTGCCACCTAGCTGCCCCCTTAGACTGAATATTATTAGAGGAAGTTACAAAACAATATCAACAGATTATCCCATGCCTAATTCAAGTGGGCCCTTATTGCCACAGAGCAAGCTTTATATTCTTTCCTCACTATATTTACATTACACTTCCCCAAAGCAGCTGTTTAGGTTTCCTCAAACTCATCTATATAACTTTCATGCAGAGGACCTTCTTACTAAGGAAAAAAAAGGCTATTCATCATGAGATCCTTTTTTTCTCCCCCTATTTTCTCCTATTCTGTGACTCAATAATTCTTTTCCTTTGCTTAAATCTCTGATGGTCACAAACAGAAGGGTTGGTTTGGGGAGGAAAAAGACTATCTCCTTAGAGATTTGAGCAAGGACACTTTCTCAAGTCTAAATCTTGACTCCTTGGAAGTTTTTAATTCAATCTTATAAACACCTACTTTGATTTAAGGCACTGTGAGAGAATTTAAAGACAGAAATGTATGTTTCAAGGTATAAGATAGATAAGTAGATAATAAGAATTGGAACATTTGTGTAGGACTTAATCTATGCCAAGCCCTGTACTAAGACCTTTATAACTGTTATCTCCTTTGATGGGAGTCAAATGCAGAGGTAAATGAGTTATGTGACTTGCCCAGGGTCAAACCATTAGTAGAGGTCTGAGGTCACATTTGGACTCCAGTCTTCCTAAGCCCAAGTCTAGGACTTGCTACCCTGTTCCACCCACCTAGTTTGAAGATGACAGAATTGACAATTACAGAGATTAGGAAAGGTTTCCTAGAAAGTATATCAGCATGGATTCTAAGAGGTGGCTGTGAGGAGGGATTGTATTCACAGAAGAATGCTAAGTGATAGATGAATACCAAATTAGAGCAACTGCAAGTAGGTTAGTCTGGTTGAAATATAAGTATATGAAATCAAGTTAGAAATCTAGATTGGAGGCAGAGCCAAGATGGTGACAAGAGAGGACCAGCTCTTAGCTCCTCTGGAGCAAAACATATAAGCTAAGGACTCTAACTACATTTTCGAGAGACAGAACCCACAGAGGGATCCAGTGAGGCAGTTCTCCAACCCAAGGTAACCTGGAAAAGAGCGGAAAGGCTCAGCTCCATGGGGGTCATAGAGGTGGGCCACAAGAGGGGTGGCTCGACAGAGCAAAGGAACTTCAGCCTCCCGGAGGAAGCCCCAGGACACTGCGAGCCACAGCTCACAGCAGCCGGGGCAGTTTCCTGACCTACACCCTGGGGGGGGGCATCAAGCACAACTTGGGGGAACAGTGGGGGACCTCTGTGGGAGTGAGCATGTGAAGCCCAGCCCTCAGGGCACAAAGTGAGCAGCATGGCACAGCAGCCCAAATACTGGAACAGGAAGCAGAAGCGGGTAAGCAGGAGCCCCCAGGGCATGAGTGTAGAGCCTAGGGAGGGAGTGGAGAGAGACTGCCGAGCTCCATCCTCTGTGCCTGGAACAGGATTCTGGGGCTCTGACCATATTCAGATCCTGATTGCAGTCTAGGGCCCCCATAGAACAGCAGGTCCCCCCACACCTCAGCCCTGTGGCAGAGGGGGCACTTATGGTCATTCACAGACCAGGAGGGAGGACAGAGCCTCATACATTGAGATCCTTGTGGGGGTGTCCCAAAAGCTCAGGAAGTACCCTCAAACCAGGCCCAGGCTGGGAAAATGAGTAAGCAGAGAAAAAAGAGGAACACCATTGAGAAATGCTTTGCCTGTGATCCCAAGAAGGATCAAAACACTCAATCTGAAAATGAGCAAGTAAAAGCTCCTGCATCTAAAGACTCCAAGAAAAACAGAAATTGGGCTCAGGCCATGACAGAGTTCAAAAAAGACTTTGAAAATCAAGTGAGAGAGATAGAGGAAAAAATTGGGAAAAGAAATGAGATGCAGGAAAAAACAGGAAAATGAAGTCAGCAGCTTAGTCAAGGATATACAAAAAAATGCTGAAGAAAATAGCATGCTAAAAATCAGCTTAGGTCAAATGGATAAAACAGTTCAAAAAGTTATTGAGGGGAAAAATGCTTTAAAAAGCAGAATTGGCCAGATGGAAAAGGAGATAAGAAAGCTCTCTGAGGAAAACAAATCCTTCAGACAAACAGTAGAACTCAGGGAGATTGCTGATTTTACAAGAAATCAGGACTCAATACTTCAAAACCAAAAGAATGAAAAATTATAAGAAAATGTGAAACATCTCATTGAAAAAACAACTGATATGGAAAACAGATTTAGAAAAGATAATTTAAAAATTATTGGAATACCTGAAAGTCATGACCAGGAAAAGAACCTTGACATCATTTTCAAAGAATTATTACAGCAAAATTGCCCTGATATCCTAGAAGCAGAGGGCAAAATGGAAATGGAGAGAATCCACCGATCTCCCCGAGAAAGAGATCCAAAAAAAAAAAAACAACCCCCAGGAATATTATAGCCGAGTTCCAGAGCTCCCAAGTCAAAGAGAAAATATTACAAGCAGCCAGAAGGACACAATTCAAATATTGTGGAGCTGCAGTCAGGATCACACAGGACTTAGCAGCAACTACATTAAAAGCTCATAGGGCTTGGAATATAATATTCCAGAAGGCAAAAGAGCTTAGAATGCAACCCAAAATGACTGAATGTCCTCTTCCAGGGAAAAAGATGGACTTTCAATGAACCAAGGGAATTTCAAATGTTCCTGTTAGAATGGCCAGAGCTGAACAGAAGGTTTGATCTTCAAATACAGGACTCAGGTGAAGCATAGAGAGTGGAGGAGAAGAGGAAAATGTGAGGGACTTAATGATGATGAACTACATGTATTCCTGTATAGAAAAATGATACTGATGATACTCATATGAACCTTCTCATTTAATAGAGCAGGTAGAAGGAGCATTTATAGATGAAGCACAGGAGAAAACTGATTTTGAAAATATGATGTGGTGTAAAAATGAAGTCAATAGATAAAAGGGAAATGTAATGGGAGAAAGAAAAAGGAGAGGAGGAATAGGCTAAGTTATTTTATATAATAAGATTTTTCTTTATTACAATGAGATATTGCAATGATATGGAAGGGGGGAAGGCAACGGGGAATGAGGGAATCTTTGCTCTCATCAGGTGGCTAGGAGAGGAAACAGCATATATACTCAATGGGGTATAGACATCTGCAGTAAGAAGGAGAGAAGCGGGGGGATGTGAGTGATAGAGGAGAGGATGGACCATGGGGGGAGAGTGGTCAGATATAACACATTTTCTTTCTAACTTCTTGCAAGGGACTGGGATTGGATGGCCTGTCCAGGACCATAGGGCAGGGTGGATGCTGGGTAAGGGGTGGTATGTGGGCTCAGGGCCTCTTGACCCCAGGACCAGGGATGTGTCTGCTGTACCACTTGACTACCCTACAGCAGAGACAGAGTGAAAGGAGAGAGAAAATCATGGTAGTAGAGAAATATAAATGGAGGCAGTTGCAATCAGCAATGGCAATGGTGGAAAAAATATGGAAGTAACTTTTGTGATGGACTTATCATAAAGAAGGTGGAAAAATATGGAAGTAACTTTTGTGATGGACTAATCATAAAGAATGTGATCCACCCACGACAGAGCTGGTGGTGTTGGAATACAGACTGAAGCAACTTTTTTATTATCATCATTATTTTATGGGGGGTGTTGCAGGGCAAGTGAGACTGGGTGGCCTGCCTGGGGCCGCACAGCTGGGTGATTGTTGAGTGTGTGAGGCCGGATTTGGACCTGGGTGCTCCTGGCTCAAGGGCCAGTGATCTGTCTGCCACCCAGCTGCCTCTACTACTATTATTACTATTTTATTTTATTTTATTTTGGGTCTTTTGGCGGGGGGGTTGTAGGGCAATGGGGTTGGGGTGGCTTGCATGGGGTCACACAGCTGGGTTATTGTTGGGGGCTGGGTTTGGGCTTGGGTGCTCCTGGTTCCAGGGCCAGTGCTCCGTCTGCTGCGCCACCTGGACATACCTATAATTATTATTATTATTATTATTTTTAAATTTAAATTTTTTTCTCTCCCCTTTACTTTATCACTTATTTGGGTCTATATTTTCTTGGGGGGAGGGGGTATTATGTTTTCTCTTAAACAAGAATATTTTAGTAATGTATAAAAAATTATTTGTACAAAATAAGAATAAATAAATAAATTAAAAAAATTAGAAATGTAGATTGGCCATCAGGTTTCAAAGTTCGGTAAATGACAATGAATTGAGGAATTTGTATTTCACACTAGAGTCAATAGGAAGCCATTGGAGATTTCTGAGCAAAGAAATGACAAGGACAGACCTACATTTTAGGAAGCTAATTCTGGCAACCGGGGAGAGGAGATTGGGGCAATGAATTAAAGAAGGGATAAAATCCTAGAATCAAGTGTACCACTTAGGAGGTTATATCAATAGGCTAGATGATGGATAATAACTGTCTCAATTAGAGTGAAAGACCTGTGAGAAGGGAAAAAGAGGGAGGGGGGGAGATGGCTATACCTGATTTGGTAAAAGTATAATCAACAAGATTTGGTAACTGAGGGAGAGAGAAAAATCAATGTCAACTGAGATTGGACATATATGTCAACTAGAATCCAACATTTTTTGGCACTGTTGATTATCCCTTCTCTCCTTTATTTGAAATTGTTTTCTCCTGCTTTTCCTCCTTCCTGCTTGATGATTGTTTGCTGGATCCATTTCCTATCACTTCAATGTACTGTTCCCAAGGAAATATCTTTTTACCATCTTTCTCTATATTCTCTTCCCAGTGATCTCATCAGTGCCCATGATTTCAATTATAATCATTCTGCAAAGACTCCAAAATCTATCTAATCATCTCCTGAACTCTAGTACTGTATTTTCAATGGTTTATCAATCATCTCAATTTGGATATCATGTGGTAATAATTTCCTCAACATGTCCAAAATAAAATTCATTATTTTTCCCTTAAACTTTTTTTTGATGGTTTTTGCAAGGCAATGGAATTAAGTGCCTTGCCTAAAGTCACACAGCTAAGTAAGTATTACATGTTTGAGGCTGGATTTGAACTCAGGTCCTCCTGACTCCAGAGCCAGGCTCTATTCACTATGCCACATAGCTGCCCTTCTTTTCTCCTAAACTTTATCCTCATTTCAACTTTGCCATTTCTATTGAGAAACATCCTCATCCTACTAGTTCATTCAAATTTGCAACTAGGAGTTATTTTTTACTCTTTCCTCTCTTTCATCCATCACATTCTAAACAGAAAAACTAAACTGGGCACCAGGGCAAGATGAATTACTTTGGGAATTCATGTAGGCATAAGAAGTCCTTCAAGAACATCTTTGGCCCTTCAAAGTCTTGGAATTGGAGGAGGGAGTGAGAGATGAGAGATGATAACAAGCAGGAGTTCTAAAGCTGGGGTTTGAGAATTTTTTTTTTGTAAGGCAAATGGGGTTAAGTGGCTAGCTCAAGGCCACACAGCTAGGTAATTATTAAGTGTCTGAGACCAGATTTGAACCCAAGTACTACTGACTCCCAGGCTGGTGCTTTATCCACTACGCCACCTAGCTGCCCTGAGAATTTTTTTTAAATTTGATAACTATACCTCAATAAAATTAGCTTCCTTTGTGTTAGGGCATGTTTTACTTTATGCATTAAAATAATATTCTGAGGAGTCCATATGCTCTAATAGACTGCCAAAAATTCTATGACAAAAAATAGGTTAAGAACCTCTGCACCACAGGAGGTTTACCTTCTTGTCCTGGGTCAATTGATGGATAATAATAAAATTTATTTTAAAATTACTCATGGTTACTAAAGAGTTGCAATGAAATATACAGAAAACCCTTGGATTCCCAGTTTTATCTCTGACATGGGTCATTAAACATGCTTTGCATGTGAGTACATAGTGGATTATCTCATTATGAACATTTATTGTAGGATGTCAAAGTCTCAAATTATGTCATGTAGGGGCTGAAAAACAATATGGTCAGCATGCAGAATATCATGATAGAGGGATATGAACTGAGGTTAGGTTTTTTAAAGTGCCTGGTACACAGTAGGTATTTAATATTTATTGATTGATTAAATATGTAGGTGACATCCTATTTAAGATGACACCCTATTTGAATCTAGGGGTAGATGTAATATAGGAAGTAGTAAATTGAGACTGTCTATAGGAATTTTGCTATTGATACAAAGATTATGTTTGTTTTGCTTTCTAGTGGAGCGAGACAGAGAAAAAATAAATTCATATTTTAAAAAATTAGGGAGCACAAAAAAATCAGAGGAGCAGTAAAGTAGATACCATTGACAACAACTGACAAGAAGAGTTTTTGTGTATACAATAGAAGTGATCATAGGACATAAAATGGAAAATATTTTGATTAAACTAAAAAGTTTATTACAAATAAAATCATTACATTTAAAATGAGAAGGGAAACAGTTAATTGGGTAAAATGTATTTGGAGTAAAATTTTTCAGTAAATAAAAGAGCTAATCCCTAATAGATAAATGGACAAATGATATGGTCAAAAGTTCTCAAAAGAAATAGAAGTTATCAAAACTAGCACATAAAAAAGCTCCAAATAAAAAAATAACAACAACAAAATGCACTTTAAAACCAACTCTGGTTCTCCTTCACACATATCAGGTTGGTAGAGTTGACAAAAAAAAAAAATTAGTAATGCTGTGGGATGACTATTTTGAATCTTGAACTGATCTAACATTATGGAAAATTGGAATAGTACTCCAAAGTTATTAAATTGTGCCTAGCCTTAGCCCATTACTCCTAGGTATTTTCCCCACAGATATCAAATAGAGAATAATGACCCTTTTACTTATTTGTTACAAAGGATGGCTTTTATTTTAGGAAGATAGTGATGGACAGTGATGCCCTGCAAAAAAGAAATGTCAATGAAACATTTAAAAAAATACATGGGTGAACAATAGAGTCATGAGAACAAGATGGCAGATAAAGATATTTTCTTCAGTTTCTACTAACTTAACAACTGCTTGAATTAACACTGGAGAATGCTAATCCTTAGGGTCAGTCTTTATCCACTCCCAACAGGACACACAAACTAATCCACAACCTCAAGCTTAAAGACTCCTATCAGAACTCTAATGCTGTAGAGATTCTGCCAACATACACTGCTCTCTGCTCATATGACTCAGGTGACCACAAGCAACAAACACTGATTCTGAACAGTAAGGAGAAGTTGTGGGGGTAGACTCAAGTTGTTTTTTTTTTTTGTCTGAGGTGTTCCCTCAATTAAGGATCTTAGTGGTTGCAGACTACCTACAACATCCATCATGCTCTCCTACAATCCTGAAAAAGTGGCAGTAGTTGGGTCTGCCCAACTAGAGATACAGAGAGAATTGGAATGGAAGGGGAGAAGGAAGTCAATATTAATGGCCACTAAAAAAGATTAAGATCCCAGGGGAGCCAATTCTGTTACTTGTAAGCACTACGAGCAAGGGTCAAGACTGGTAAAGAAAAACATTCTTCAACATAAAAAGAGGAGACTGAAGTACCTTTCAATTCTACATTATGGAAAAGAAGAAAACTTTGGGAAATGACAGAGGATTATAAGGGGGAAAGGGCTAAAAACACCACAGATTTCAAGAGAAATAAAATTCATTTAAAAATCTGCAGCAAAAAATGGAGTAAAAGGGGAAGGTAAGGAATAATGAGGGAGCCTTCATTCTCATCAGAACTGGTTCAGAGAGGAAATAACAAGCACACTCAATAGGGTATAGAAGTCTAACTTACCCTAGAGGAAAAAGGAGAGGAAAGGGATAAGAGGGGACAGATGGAAGCAGGAGTGTAGGTAACAGAAGAGAGGGAAGATTGTGGGAGAGGGTAGTCAGATACAACTCACTTTTGAGGAGGGACAGAGTGAAAAGAGAGAGGATAGAATAAATGGCAGTGGGGAAGAATAGGATAGTGGGAGGTACAGTTAGCAATAGCAACTGTAGGGAAAATTATTGAAGCAACTTCTCCAATGGACTTATGATAAAGAATGCCATTCATCCCAGAGATGCGGATAGTTGATTAGCTGATTAGTATCTGAACACAGATTGAAGTATACTTTTTTCTCTCTCAGTTTATTTTTCTTGAGGTTTCTCTATCTTTATGGAGGAGGGGAGATTATGATTACTTTTACAACAAGACTATTATAATAACATGAAAATAAATTAAAGTTTTTTAAAAACCTGCAGCAAAAGAAGACAAATTTAACAAACTGAGAGGATAATAAAATTCAAAGGACAAATTCTAAAATATATAAAATATTACAAACTTCTCTAGATACATTTTATTAAAGTCTGTTGAAAAACAATCCTATGAAATCAGAAGAGAGCATAGAAAAAAACATGAATCGAAAGAGAAATAAAAAATTCCCCCCAACCCTCAAGAAAACATATTTCAGTCAGTTAACATGCACTAAATGATAGGCATTTATGTATTCACAGAAAGGCAAAAAGATCCTTGCTTTTGAGTTCACATTATAATACAGAAGTCAACATGAAAATCACTGTAAATAGAAGAAATACACAGTACAAATGGAAGGTAATTCCAGAGGGTAGGCATTAATCAGGGATTTGGGTGTGGGTTCATTGAATATGAAAGAAGAATCAAATAGGATACCAAGATTGTGATTCCAGGAGATTAGGAGGATTGTTGGTGTTTTTCAAAGTAACTGGAAAGATTGCAACCAATAAGATTTTCTCTGATCCTCACAACCTCACAAATGTCTTTAAAAACACAAATTGTGTGAAATTTCAGCTGTCTTCATGGTCAAGGATACCAGCAACCCACCAATTGTTTAAAAAACTCCAAAAAATTCCATGAACTAACACTTACCTTGAATTCACTTAGCACACCCACTCCACTACTTATGCTGCCAGTGGTGAGACAGCAGGGGCCAACTTGACTCCTGGACTTGTAACAATATGAAATCTGGTTCACCCTTCCCTCCCCCCCACCCCCACTGAAGAAATCTATGATAGTGCACTCTTTGCTGCAAAAAGATCTCTGTAGGACAACAGAAGAACAGAGAGAACAGAGAGACATGTGTTTCCGGATTTGAAATGAAGCTCAAATACATACCTAAATCCCTTCCCCCTCCTCCCAAAACTTTGGAAATCCCCAAACTGAAAATGACAGAAATCAACCCCGGTTACAATAGTATCAATAGAGTCATGAGAACAACAAGATAGTACCAGTGTGTTAGAGTGCTAAACTGTGGTAGCAAACTGAGGAAGAATGGCTTTGGGAAAGGATACCATGATTGAAGGGCAGGCAGTACAGGGCTAAGCAAAATTCTACTAAACACTTGGGGTCATTTCTGTCTCCCCAAACCTGAACTGGGTCAGAGACCTAGGCTGGTAAACTGAATTGTCCAGTGAGGAGGAATTTGAGATACTATGAGTCCAGTCCCCAGGGAAAATATCATCAAAGAGGAAGGAATCAGAAAGTAAAGGGAAAATAAGAAAAGACTGAAATTACCAGACATCTAAGGAGGAAGAAAACTCAAAAACCTTGAGCATAAGCAGATAAACCAACAGAGAAAATTCCTGACAAAAGAAAATATGGCCTCCAGATCTAGGAAAAGTGATCAGGACATCTATCAATGAACTCTATTAAAATAAAGGAAAATGATTCAGCACTTGATAAAATTTGAGAGGAATATGGAATCACAATCTGTTGTTCCTGAATGACTTAAAAAGAGAAATCAGGATAATGAAAGCAGAGTTTATGACCTTACAGAAGAAATAGCTGGAGAAATAGAAAAATTTGAATCTGTGATTGCTATACTCACCAAACAAACAAACAAACAAAAGAATTCCTAAGTGATTGGGAATGCAAATACAAAAAAAAGACAACACAGAAGAAGGGAAACAAGAAGCAATAGTGTTCAAAGAAATATGCTCTCCATTCAAGAAAACACATTGATCTTGAAAATAAATGCATACAGATAACCCAAGGATTATAGGTCTCCCAAAGAATAAAAGTCAAAAGACCCAAACACTATATAAATAGGAAATGATACAGGAAAACTGCCCAGACCCTTAAGACCATGTAAATGAAAATATCAAATGAAAGAATCCATAGATAGTTTCCAGGAAAACAAGCAAAACTCAAGGCTGTAAACTCCAAGACAATGAAGATTAAATTTAACAACTCAGTTCAGAAACAACAAATTCTGGAAATGACCAGGAGAAAGACATAGAAATACATAGAAAAAAAATCAAATAATACAGTACTATTCTGCCCTGACCAGAAAATGCAGAAGGGAATGGAATAATGTGTTCCAAAGAGCAATAGGGCTTTAAGATGCAGCTCAACAACGCTGGAAATCTGAGCTTAACCATAAATGAAAAAAGATGAATGTTTAATAATAAAGAAATTTTTGAAGTATACTTAAAATGAAAATCAGCCTGAAGAAATTTTTTGTTTCTTGAAAATCTCATACAATAGAACTGCAGGAGTGAATGGCTACAGACAGATACAGAGTCACAGCAAAAAGACCATCAAGAAAAATCTTTCTAAATATACAGGAGACAGGTGGAAGTCAAAAGTTAGGTGTAAGTAATGGTGGAAAAGCAGACCTTGGACATTATGGATAGAACCTTGTGAAATTTAGGCTACAGGTAAATACATACCTATGTTATATATGCATAGTATACATGTTTGTGTATATGCATATAAGTGTAGGATTATATTTCACAATGGGATGGTGCATGGAAGGAGTGGAAAAAGTAGAGTATGCAAAATGTGTGTGAATTGAGGGCTAGCAATGAGCAAGTGGTGATGATCCCATTGGTTTCTGAGAAAGAGAAGAGTCTGCAGGGGAGAGGATGAAAAGGAGAGGACTTAGAAAAGATGGGGAGGGAAGCCATGTTTTGAAGGTGGGATGGAGTTCCCCAATATATGGGTGAACAGAGATGTTCTGTGAAGATGGAAACAATATGCTGGGTGTGGTCTATGGAGAACTGGTGTTTGAAATGACAACGTACGTGTGTGTGTGTGTGTGTGTTTGTGTGTGTGTGTGTAAGTTGGAATACTTAGGGCTAACTAGTATCATAGGGAGGAGGAGATTGACAGAGAGGAAATTATTGAGGCAATCAAGGGGATGGCCCAAGTTAGTGGTGGACTCCATAATAAGGGATGTGGTGGTATGGGGTACTGTCACCAATAGGACATGTTTTTTTCTTGAACCAAGGAACAATAGAAAAGGGGAATCCATAGGGCAAGTTATACAAGACAGTGACAGAAACTGCTTTGAGGGGAGAATCTAGAATGATTGACCTTGGAAATTCTGATTCTATGAGGAATGCAGAGAATAAGGAGAGATTCGATGAGTATAGGGACCATGAACAAGAGAATAAGTACACAGAAAGGATAGCTAACAAAGAAAGTGAAGGCGAGAAACTCTTGCTGGAAAGGGGTATAAAAAAAGAAATTTAAACAAATAATGAACAGAATTAAAGGGGAGAAGAGAAAGATCTTTTTGATTAATTGAGAGAAAAAAGAGAAAATTAAATAATCCAATAAAATTAGGAAAGAGTAATCACTAGGCAAAACTTCAAAGAGAAGAGTATTAACTGAAATAGAGCCCACTTAAAAAAATATTAAGCTAAAGTAGCTGAAGAGAAGCATTTAGAGTTGAGTAAAAAAAAATCATACCTAGGAAAAACTCCAAATGTGAGACAAATGGAGGAAATTATAAACCTAACACAACTTTAAATGTGAATAGATTAAATAATCCAATAAAATGAAGAAAAATGAAAGACTGGATAAGAAAACCATACCCTACATACAATCTATTGGCTATAAAAACATGTTCAAAAAACAAAACATACAAAATAAAAAATAAAATGAGACACAAAAATTTGCTAGGCATCAGGGGAAGCCCCCCAAAATAAGAGTTGTAATCATGCAATCTGATAAAGCAAAAACACTTAAAAAAAGGAACAAACAAGAAAACCACATTATGCTGAAAGCAACCATAGATAACAAACCAAAATAATTAAACTTATATACTCTTTGAGTGCTTTAGCACTCAAATTCATAAGGGAAACATTAACTGAGCCATAAGAAGGCATATATAGTAATATAATACTGCTAAGAGACTTCAATATGTTATCTTTTGGATAAATATCAAGAAAGATAAAGGGGAAAAGATGTCTGGCTTCAAATAAATTGTTGGGAGAAACTAGACTTGTGGCATCTGCTAAATAGGACTGAAAATGAATATATATATATATATATATATATATATATATATATATATATTTCTCAGCACTACATGGAATTTTACAAAAACTGCTCATGTACTAATTGGGATACAGAGAATTGGCAAACAAATGTAGAAAGGCAGAAATAGTAAACATAATTTGCAGAGCACAATGCAATAGAAAGTCACTGGTCCAGGGACTACAAAGAAAAGGAGTCAGATGGACACTTAACAATGAAATCTTAAATACTGAGTAGTCAAAGAAGCAATGAAAAATTAGATCAAAGAAAATGAATAATGATAGAACAATATAGCAAAATTTCTGGGATGCAGCTAAAGTAGCATTCAAGGAAAAAAGTCATACTTTAACAAAATGGAAAGAAAGAAGATTAATGAACTGATAATGAATTTTAAAAATTAGAAAGTCAACAAATAAATCTAAAATAAACTCAAAAAATTAGAGAAATAGACAAATTAGAAAATTTTAAAAAACATAGAAATGATAAATAATATTAAAAGGTAATTCTTTTAAAAGACCAATCAATATAAGAGATAAGCCTTTTCTTAACTAAAAAAGGGCAGAAAATCAAATCAGAAAATAGCAAATGAACAAAATAAAAGTACAACAAACTCAGAAGAAAAAGAATAATCAACTTACACACAGTTAGATCATAAAGAGACATTTTAAATATCCCAATTTCAGAAAATAACAAATAATTCTAGGAGTGAAGGAACTACTAGGAGGGGGAGGTTCTGATGGATTCATAGGAAAATTTTTCAAATTTTTAAGGAACAATTAGTACTCAAACTTCACAAATTGTTCTAATAAAAGGGAGACCCTTTCAAATTACTTTTATGAGTAAAAATAGTTCCAATACCTAAAACAGAGAAAGATTAAACAGACAAAGACTATAGGTCAATGCCATTTTAAATAAAATCTTATCCAAAATACTACATTGATTTATCTAAGAAATCATTCATTAAGACCAAGTAGAATTTATACCAGAGATGCAAGATTAGTTGCAAATTAAAGTATGTCTGAGGTACCACCTCACATCTCTCAGACTGACCAATATGACCAGAAAAGACAACAATCAATGTTGGAAGGGATATGGGAAATATAGGACACTGAGGCATTGTCGGTGGAGCTATGAATCTTTCTGGAGAGCAATTTAGAATTACACCCCAAGGGCAATAAAAATGTGCATACCCTTTGATCCAGCAATGCCAGTACTGGGTCTATATCCTGAAGAGATAATGAAAAAGGGTAAAAACTTCACTTGTACAAAAATATTCATAGATACCCTGCTTTTGGTGGCAAAAAGTTAGAAATTGAGTGAATGACCATCAACTGGGGAATGGCTGAACAAATTATGGCATATGTACATTATGAAATGCTATGAAATACTATTGTTCTATTAGAAACCAGTAGGGATGGGAATTTAGAGAAGCCTGGAAAGACTTGCATGAACTGATGCTGAGCGAGATGAGCAGAACCAGAAGAACATTCTATACCCTAATTGCAACATGGGGGTGATGGATCAACCTTTATGGACTAGCTCATTTCATCAGTGCAATAATCAGGGACAATTTTAGGGTATCTAAGTCGGAGAATGCCATCTGTGTCCAAAGACAGAACTGTGGAGTTTAAACAAAGACCAAAGGCTATTAACTTTCAATTTAGGGAAAAAAAACCCATTATCTTATTATGTAAAAAAAAAAAAACTAAAAAAAAAGTTCTCGCGTATTATGTAATTTTGCTATCTCTTCTACTTTATTTTTTTTTCCTTAAGGATATGATTTTTCTCTCAACACATTCAATTTTGATCAATATATGTATTTGATCAATATATGTAAAGACCATCAGACTGCCTTCTGTGGGGAGGTTGGGAAAGGGAAGTAAGGTTAGGGGAAAATGTAAAATTTAAAACATTACAGAAATGAGAGGTAGAAACTACTATTATATATAATTAGAAAACAAAATATTTCTAGCAAAAAAGTATCTCTCTTAAATCAAAAGTAAGCATCATATGTAATGGTTATATACTAAAATCTTCCCCAGGAGGAAAACAAGGGCATTCACTTTTCAGAATATTATTTAACATTGCTTTACAAATTCTAGCAAAAGCAATAAGACAAAAGAAAGAAATTAAAAGCATAAAATAAGAAGAAACAAATTATCCTTATTTGCTGAATTTTATTTGGAAAATCCTAAGGGATGAGAAAAGATAATTGAAACAACAGTTTCAGCAAAGTTGTCCACTAAAAAATAAAACATCAAAAATCAATTGCATTTCTATATAACAATAACAAAATCCAAGAAGCAATAATAAGTAGAAAGGGAAATTCTGTTACAAGTAACACCAAACTGTAGAAAATACCTGAAAGAGGGGTGGCTAGGTGGCGTAGTGGATGGAGCACCGGCCCTAGTCAGGAGGACCTGAGTTCAAATATGGCCTCAGACACTTAATAATTAATTACCTAGCTGTGTGACCTTGGGGAAGTCACTTAACCCCATTGCCTTGCAAGAAAGAAAGAAAGAAAGAAAGAAAGAAAGAAAGAAAGAAAGAAAGAAAGAAAGAAAGAAAGAAAGAAAGAAAGAAAATACTTCAAAGTCATCCTTCCAAAACAAAAGACCCATATGGATTCAAATACAAAATTCTTCTTAAAGAAGTAAAATACGATTTAAGCAGCTAGAAGAGTGTTCATTGCTCATGTTTGGTCATGCCAATGTAATAAAAAGACAATACAAACTAAGCTAATTTAGACTTTTAATGCTGTAACAATCAAATTAATAAGAAGATATTTTATAAAACTTTATAAAATAATTCAACTAAATTCAACTTAAAAATATTTAGTTTCTAGAGTATGTTTCTAGAATAGAAAGGGAAATGATAAAAAGAGGTAGAGATGAAGCACTTCTAGACTGAAGTATTTTATAGAATAGCAATCATCAAAATCATCTGTGATTATTTAAAAAATAGATATCAATACAACAGTATACAAAGAAGAATAAAAAAAATGGAACCCAGTGCTTGAAAAAAAGGAACACTAAATAATCTATGAAAAACTCGAATTTGATTTTCAAAAACTGAGAAACTATAAATTTAATATACCAAAAATTAAGCTCAGATCAAAACTTTGCACTATAGTCCATATATACTCTAATTGGATCTACAACTTTAATATTAAATATCACATTATTAAAAAAAAGACTTAGAAGAGAAGCAGACTTCATACCTCTCATAAATAAGGGTAGGAGATATATTCTTAATCAAGGAGGAGACTAGGCAATTACAAAAAATAAAATAGATAACTGATTATATGAAACTGAAAAGCTTATGTATAAACGTACTTGGAAGTAAGTAGTTGAATAGTGAAAAAATATCTTTGTATCAAATTTCTCTAAAAATGGTTGGGTATCCAGGATATATGTTTATATGTATGTATATGTGTAGGTCTGTTTGTATATGTGTGTGTGTGTGTGTGTGTGTATAAAACTCACTAATAGTGATTCCTTTAAAGACAAGTGATCAAAGTATATAATAAATGCTTCTTGAGGGCAGTTAGGTGGTACAGTGGATAGAGCACCAGCCCTGAAGTCAGGAGGACCTGAGTTCAAATGCAGCCTCAGAGATTATTACCTAACTGTGTGATCTTGGGCAAGTCATTTAACCCCATTTGCCTTGCAAAAAAGTAAAAAAACAGTATATAATTAATACTTCTCAGAAGAATTAAAGTATTTACAATCTCATGAAATAATGTTACAGATTACTACTAATAAGAGAAATTCAAATTTTAAAAACCCTGAGGTTTTATTTCACATTCTGAAAATTGATAAAAGATGAAAAATAAAATAAAGAACATAGCATAAAAAATGAAAGTAAATAGATAATTTTATTTTCCCAGCTATGGACAGAAATAAGTACTTAACCAGACAAGGAATACATCCAATTAAAAAACAAAACAAAAGTAATTTTGATTAAACAAAAATAAAAAACTTTTGGAAAAATAGCATTAACCTAAGATATGAAGGAAATTTGTCATCTGTGGGGAAAAATGTTTCTATCAAATATCTCAAGTAAAAGTTTGATAACCAAGATTAACAATTAATAGGAACATACAGAACAAAAAGCATTCCCCAGTGGAAAAGAGTCAAAGGATATAAGAAGATGTCTAAAGAAAAACTTTTAAACATCATATGAAAGGAAGCTTCAAGAGAAATGCAAATCAAATCAATAAGATAGAAAAAAACAATAGGAATAGTCAATGTTTGAGGTATTGTTGAAAAGAAAAAAACATTAAGGCATTGTTGATAGAGCTGCGAATTGGTACAATCATTCTGGAAAGCAATGTGAAATTATGTAAATAGTGATTAAATGTTCATGTCCTTTGACACTGCTAGGCATTTAGTCTGAAAAAAAATTAAGGCTTTCTATATAATAAATATTAATAGTAGAACCTTTTGTGGAGGCAAAGAACTGGAAACAGTGGATGAACTGGATAATTATTCTCATTTTCAAGGAAAAAATCAACTTCATTACAAGAGATGATTCTATGAGAGCGATGAGCAGAAGGAATATAGGGCAAAGTAGATGGTGGAAAAACAAAAGATGCCAATAAAATAAATAGAATAGAGCAAAAGGAAGTTCCAAAGACAAACACAAGCAGGGTAGCGGTGCAGTTGTGCTAATTTTTTCTAGGGTTTTTTTTTTTTTGCAAAGCAATGGGGTTAAGTGGCTTACCCAAGGCCACACAGCTAGGTAATTATTTAGTGTTTGAGGCCGGATTTGAAATCAAGTACTCCTGACTCCAGGGCCGGTGCTCTATCTACTATGCCACCTAGCTGCTCCTGTATTGTGCTAATTTTATTAAACACTTTAAAAAACAAATTGTGATTATTAGAATTTATAGCCTAATATATAATACAGTTTCTGTTCTTTGTACATAGCAATGTTCATGTTTGCTCAGTTCCTAATAAAAAATAAAAAAAAAAATAAAATGGAGAGGAGGGCTGGACTATATAATCTTCTTCTAGTCTTTTTTTTTTTAATTTAAGGCAATGGTGTTAAGTGACTTGCTCAAGGTTACACAGCTAGGCAGTTATTAAGTGTCAGAGGTTGCATTTGAACTAGGTCATCCTGACTCCAGGGTTGGTGCTCTATCCACTGTGCCACTTACCTGCCCCTAGACTATATAATCTTTAAGGTCATTTCCGACTTTAAAACTTGTGATCCCAAAATCAGGGATGAGCACAAATTACAAAGAATAGGCACATGGTACAGATGGTGAACATAGCCCTGTTTTGAAGTACTCCCATGGACCTCATGGTTCCACAATCTTTATTTCTTTTTTCTTTTTGAAATTTATAATTTATTTTTTGATTCTCATTTTGTACAAATGGTTTTTTTACATTAATAAAATATTCTTGTTTACAAGTAAACAAAATACCCCTCCCCCCATGAATACAGATAGACTTGCTTGGGTGAAAAAAGTAAAGGGGAGAGAAAAAAATTAAAATTAAAAAAAATAATAGTAATAATTATAGGTATGGCCAGGTGGTGCAATGGACGAAGCACCAGCCCTGGAGCCACGAGCACCCGAGCCCATATCCAGCCTCGTAAACCCAACAATCACCCAGCATGGCACCCAATCCCCACTGCCCTGCAAAAACCAAAAAGAAGAAAAAAAAAAGACCCAAAATAAAATAAAATAGTAATAATAGTAGGGGTGGCTGGGTGGCAGACAGAGCATTGGCCCTTGAGCCAGGAGCACCTGGGTCCGAATCCGGCCCCAGACACCCAAAGATCACCCTGCTATGTGGCCCAAGGCAGGTCACCCAGCCCCACTTGCCCTGCACCCTCCCCCAAATAATAATAACAAAAAATGTACTTCAGTCTTTGTTCCAACACCAACAACTCTGTCACGGGTGGATCACATTCTTTATGATAAGTCCATCACAAAAGTTACTTTCATATTTTTCCAAGGTTGCCATTGCTGATCGCAACTCCCTCCTTTCTTATTTCTCCACTACCATGTACTATATTTTCTCTCTCCTTTCACTCTGACTCTGCTGTAGGGTCACTGAGTGGTGCAGCAGACAGATCCCTGGTCCTGGGGCCAAGAAGCCCTGAGCCCCCATAACACCCCTTAGGCCCAGAATCCACCTAGCCCTATGGTCCTGGACAGGCCTTCCAATCTCAGCCCCTTGCAAGAAGTAAAAAAGAAAATGTGTTATATCTGACTACTCTCCCCTCATGGTCCATCCTCTCCTCCTTTATTCACATCCCCACCCCTTCCCCCTGCTCCCCCCTGCTCCCCCCTCCTTCTTACTCCAGATGCCTATACCTCATTGTGTATATATGTGTTTCCTCTCCTAGTCACCTCTGATGAGAGCAAAGGTTCCCTCATTCCCCCTTGCTTCCCCCCTTCCATATCATTGCAATAGCTCATTGTAATAAAAAAATCTTATTATATGAAATATCTTGGCCTATTCCCCCTCTCCTTTTTCTTTCTCCCATTCCATTTCCCTTTTTTTTCTATTGACTCCATTTTTACACCATATTTTATCCTCGAATTCAGCTTTCTCCTGTGCTTCAACTATAAAAGCTCCCTCTACCTGCTCTATTAACTGAGAAGGTTCATATGAGTATTATCAGTGTCATTTTTCTATGCAGGAATACATGCAGTTCATCCTCATTAAGTCCCTCATATTTCCCCCCCTCCTCCAATCTCCATGCTTCACCTTAGTCCTGTATCTGAAGATCAAACCTTCTGTTCAGCTCTGGCCATTCCAAAAGGAACCTTTGAAATTCCCCTGGTTCATTGAAAGTCTATCTTTTTCCCTGGAAGAGGACATTCAGCCTTGCTGGGTAGTTCATTCTTGGCTGCATTCTAAGCTCTTTTGCCTTCCAGTATATTGTATTCCAAGCCCTAAGAGCTTCCAATGTAGTTGCTGCTAAATCCTGTGTGATCCTGACTACAGCTCCACGAAATTTGAACTGTGTCTTTCTGGCTGCTTGTAATATTTTCTCTTTGACTTGGGAGTTCTGGAACTTGGCTATAATATTCCTAGGGGTTGGTTTTTTTGGGATCTCTTTCTCGGGGGGATTGGTGGATTCTCTCCATTTCTATTTTGCCCTCTGCTTCTAGAATATCAGGGCAATTTTCCTGTAGTAATTCTTTGAAAATGATGTCAAGGCTCTTTTCCTGATCATGACTTTCAGGTATTCCAATAATTTTTAAATTATCTTTCCTAAGTCTGTTTTCCATATCAGTTGTTTTTTCAATGAGATATTTCACATTTTCTTCTAATTTTTCATTTTTTTGGTTTTGAAGTATTGATTCCTGATTTCTGGCAAATTCATCAGTCTCCCTGAATTTTATTCTTTGTCTGAAGGATTTGTTCTCCTCAGAGAGTTTTCTTATCTCTTTTTCCATCTGTCCAATTTTGCTTTTTAAAGCATTCTTCTCCTCAATAACTTTTTAAACTGTTTTATCCATTTGACCTAAGCTGGTTTTTAGCATGTTATTTTCTTCAGCATTTTTTTTGGATTTCCTTGACTAAGCTTCTGACTTCATTTTCATGTTTTTCCTGCATCTCTCTCCTTTCTTTTCCCAGTTTTTCTTCCAACTCCCTCATTTGCTTTTCAAAGTCTTTTTTGAGCTCTGTCATAGCCTGAGCCCAATTTCTGTTTTTCTTGGAGTCTTTAGATGCAGGAGCTTGTGCTTCCTCATCTTCAGACTGAGTATTTTGATCCTTCTTGGGCTCACTTGCAAAATATTTCTCAATAGTCTTCCTTTTGTTTCTCTGCTTGCTCATTTTCCCAGCCTGGGCCTGGTTTGGGGGTGCTTCCTGAGCTTTTGGGACACTCCCACAAGGGTCTCAGTGTGTGAGGCTCTGTCCTCCCTCCTGGTCTGTGACTGACCATAAGCGCCCCCCTCTGCCATGGGGCTGAGGTGGGGGGGGACCTGCTGTTCTATGGGGGGGCCTAGACTGCAATCAGGTTCTGAATGTGGTCAGAGCCCCAAAGTCCTGTTCCAGAGGCAGAGGACAGAGCTCTGCAGTCTCTCTCTTCACTCCCCTCCCTCAGCTCAATGGGCTCATGACCTGGGGGCTCCTGCTTACTGGCTCCACCTGCTTCTGTTTCCGGATCTGGGCTGCCAAAAGACCAAGGGGCTGGCTGTGTGCCCTGAGGGCTGGGCTCCACGTGCTCGCCCTGGCAGAGGTCCCCCGCTGTTCCCCCACTTTGTGCCCAGTGCTCCCCGGGGTGTAGCTCAGGAGACTCCCCCATTGCTGTGAGCCCCGGCTCCCAGCGTCCTGGGGCTACCTCCGGGAGGCTGAAGTTCTTTCACTCTGGAGGGCCACCCTTCTGGGGGGCAGCTCCTCCGACCCTGGGGAGCAGAGCCTTTCTGCTCTTTTCCAGGTTACC
Source organism: Macrotis lagotis (assembly GCF_037893015.1). NCBI lineage: Eukaryota > Metazoa > Chordata > Mammalia > Peramelemorphia > Peramelidae > Macrotis > Macrotis lagotis. The sequence continues at coordinate 325,813,688 of NC_133666.1, forward strand.
TTTAGTAGAACTGCCTCACTGGGTCCCTTTGTGGGTTCTGTCTCTCAAAAGTTTAGTTAGAGTCCTTAGCTTATGAGTTTTATCAGAGAGCTCCTAAGACTGGATCCCTTCTTGTAGCCCCCATCTTTATTTCTTAAAGAGAACTGTCTGATTTAGGTTTCCCTGTGGGGTTCTGCCAAGTTTTAGTCTATGAGCCTGAGACAATGGTATAGAAACAACAATATTCTAGATCCAGGAAGATGGAAATATTTAGTGGGTAAAGAAGAGAGAACTTTCCTATAGGTATTGGTAGCTATAAACAAAGTCACTGCCTAAGTCCAAAATTTTAGGGCAAACAACCTAGAAGTAAACATGGTGGGAAAAGTTTATAATGATATGCTTGAATAGGAAATAACAGGTAAATCTGAAAAAGAAATTAGAAGCTAATGGTTCCTCCAAAATGTGAAGAACAATAATGAAATTTAGTTTATTAAGTCAAATAAAAACAGCAATTGCCATAATATATAATAAGAAAACAAAAAATAATATAATATATAATCTATATATAGTATATTATAACATAACATATATATATAATATGTATATAATAATGTGTAATAAGAAAATATCCATATTCTAGGATAAGCATTATCATGAAATTAATTAAACAAGATCCACAACAACAAATAAATCAAAACTGAACTAGGAAAGTTACATGTACAGAGCATGAGAGAGAAATAGAGGAAAGTACAGATCATAATTCAAGAAGATGAGAGGAGGAACGCAAAGTAGCAGGGTAATAGAAATAGTGATAAAAGATCAGAAGGGGGAAAAAACTTTGAATTCAAGTGCCTAGGCTGGAACAGCATAATGGAAAATCAAAGAATTATGAAACTTTAACATAAACAGAAAGCTGAAGAATGGAAAAGATCTTACTAAATAGAGGGCAGTGATCGTGTGAAGGTCTAATTATGTAGGGTATTTAAAAATAGAATGGACAATATACAAAAGGAGCTGAAACCAAAATCAAAGGCTCTCCATTTAATCCAGTGTTTCTTAAATCCTCTGTGAATTCCCCATTCCTATTGCCAACCACTTTATATCATCTTCAATGTGGTATATTACAAAGGCTTCCTCTCACCAGGATCTCCTTTCCAGCAGTTTTTATCTCCCTGTTTTTTCTTGCCAACAACTACTGGAGTAATCTTCTTAAATCTCAAAAATATATATGTTGACTCCTTGACAGAAATAATCTCTTAATGTTGTCACACCCCCCCCCACCCCCCAGTAAAGAACCTTAAGTGGATTTCAGTAGGTTATTTGGTCAAGCCCTTCCTATTCATGCTGATATCAAAGTTCTTTGCATTATGGTCCCAATTTGTTTTTCCAAATATACTATTCTGAATGAACCACTTTGCAACTACAAGCTATGGTTTCCTCACATGTTTATTCTTACCTCCAAGCTTTTCATTTTACTCATTCAGATATTTTAGGTTTTTCCCACTCCATTCTACTAATCCAAACCAATCAAGACCCCAGTTAAATTTTTCCCTCCACTATCAAATCTTCTCCATCTATACTAATTCATATTTTCTCTCTTATTTTCCCCTAGTACCAATAGCATTTACAATTCATACATATCAATCTAGCATGATTATATGTAGCCTTGAACTATTCTTTTAGTTTTTCATAAGTGTATATTTTGACATCAGAATGTACAAAATAGGCACATTTATTACTTTCTCCATTTAAACTTCTAGATATATTGGGAAGTATTTAAATGAAGTTCTTTGTAAATTGTTTCTGAAACTTTATTTACCCTGCAAAAAGTTCCTTTTCATATCTATCTTTCAGTATCTGATGCTTTCTTTGACTCAGGAACTACCTGCCAGCAGTGGTCTGTCCACCCTTTGGGGGTTTGCAATGACAATCTAAGGGGTTCAGGTTAAACAATTCTTTTAAGCAGTAAATAATTGTTCAATTATATTACAAATATATATTTTTTTCCTGCTACAACGGATATATGCATGTTTGAATCATTACAGGTTTATTTCTGTAGTGATTTAAAACTGAATATTATGAAAATAATATTAAATTACTCTGGAGATTCATGACACTTTTTTTTTGCTGGAAGAAGTTTGTGGAACAAGAAAAGTTGGGGATTATCTTCGGCTTATTTAGCTGTTTAAATGTTATATCTGTTGAGTAGAATATAGGCTCTTTACTGGCAAGAACCATTTTGTTTTCTCACTATTATCTTGCTTCTCGCTTAAAATCCTTCGTTTGTGTGTGTGTGTGTGTATATGTATATATATATATATATATATATATATATATATATATATATAATAGACATTTAATAAATGTTTGTTGAATTGAAAGTTATCGATGTAGGATATAGGAAATAACTTATGTTGAATTTTGGGACAGGAAAGACTAGTGTGTGGACTGTTACCCATGCGCAATGAGTACTGTCTTGGCCACTTCTCTGAGGGCTGTCCCTGTGTTATATATATATATTGGAGAATACCCCAAACCAAGTGTTACACCATTCCCCAAGCACCACCCATGTCCAATTCACTATGGAAATGCATTTAAATAAGGGCTCCCAGAGAAGACCTCTTTCTTTTTTCTCTTCCTAGATGGATGGACATTTTCTCTGTTAGAACCACATGCTCCAGACCTATGCCATTGGAGAACTGTAGCCTCTATTCTCTTATGGCTATTTTTTCCTTTCTCCCTTACTTTCAGGCAGTTTCATCTAAAATTTTGTTATTCAACCTGTCATCAAGTTTAAAGTCTCTGCTGCAAGGCAGACTCACTATAGTCTCAACCTCAGTTCTTCAGGATGTTTTTCTTTCATTCTTTCCCTCAGGCATCTCACCTACACCTTTGTAGTTTACCCTGTCCTCAAGAAACTTACAAGCAGCTTGTCTCTTCAGTAAAAAAAAAAACAACAACCTTTTAATCTGTGAACTATGTAGGTTTGCAAAATAAGAATCCTGAACTATTTCAACTCCAGGGCTGGTCATGATTCTTCACTTTCATAACAATTCATTTCAATCTTTATTGGTGAAACCAATTTCTCCCATAACACTATGAGGCCCATATTGTCAAAAGTAAGATAATTTTTTTTTTAAACTATAGCTACTTCAGAAAAGTGTATATGTACAATTTGGTAGATGACTATCACCAAGATCCAACTTCATCATTTGTAATAGATGAATCTACAAGAGCAGAATTTCCTTGACATTTGCCCTTTGGTAGCAACACCTTTGGTAAAAAAGCAGTGAAATGAGATCAAATCAAAGTGAAATGAGGTCAAATCAAAAAAAGGTCAATCAAAGAAAAGAATCAAAAAAGGAGAAATCAGGGACATAAGATATTGGACAAACTACTAGCCAGCTTTAAGTAATTAAGGTTTAATTGCTTTTCATTTTTAATACTGATAAAAACTAATACATGCTATTTTAAACATCATGATGTAGGTACCAAAATATAAAAGATTAATCATTTCTTTTAGGTTCATTAAAATTCTAATAGTATAAAGGTAATGAACTCCCTAAATCTGCCCCCCTACAACACACACACACACACACACACACACACACACACACACACACACACACACACACAAACTCCCATACCCCCAAGCTTGCCCAAATCTTTTTTTTTCTTTCTTTTTTTTTTTGCTTGCCCAAATCTCATATCGCGATATTCTGCTTAATCTTGAATGGCAAATTTTAAATGTCATTCAGGACCAACTGAATACCACTTGTATTTGCATTCCTTAAAAAGTAGAAAAACATTAACCTTTTGTTTTATTGAATTAAAATGCCATGGAAATGCTGATGTAGTCTTCAGAGACTGAAATACTTTTACAAAGAAGAATAGCTGTCATTTATTAGACACAAAGAACAATTACTTGATAGGATGCTTTCTGACAAAAAGCAGATTGGTATTCTCATCATAGAAAAGGCATTGTAAAAAAAACAGCTTCAGACCTCTGAGACTTGAATAATTTAAAGCTGCATTTGGTGCAATTTGAATTTTTCTTTAGGGAGGCAAAGTTAAATACCTTTAATTTGTTCTAATTATTTCAAATTTGCAAGTTAATTATGGCTGATCATTAAATAACAAAAAGGACTATCGTCTCCATAGAGTTTTACCTCCTACCCTCTGCATTACTTAAGCTAGATTTTAGTATGCATGAATTAACTTTCTAAATAATCACACGGTTTGACTAAATGGCTCTGTAAAATGAGCTCTGATCCTCAGAATAAGCATTAATGGACATTAGAAAAGCTACTGGGACCCATGTTACTTACATTATAAGTATTTTTAATGGAGTCTTATTTGCTAATCTTTATGTACTGTTCAAGTTAGGGCACCATATAGATACATTATTCTGTTTTACTAGAAGAAAAGTCCATTCTTTGAGACAATAAAAACAAATGTCCATTTAAAGCCAACTAAATTCATTTTTAAATTAATGCAGGAAAATGACGATGAAATTTAACTTGTTTTAGCTGTTCATCTCAACGAATCAATCTAGTATAATGGTCAGCTTGGTCTATAAATGAAATTTTACAGACCTACTGATGTGCTAAGCTTCTCATGCAGTTAAAGAAGTTCAGTTTTAGTCACAGAGTGGCACAATACACCTGCTGCTTTCAGAAAGACTCAGCTGTTTTCTGAAATAGGGCCAGTACTTACTCAGTTGCTTTTTTGTTTCTAATTCATTAGACTGCCTTTCATGACTAGACATGGAATCACTTAACCACAAAATAACCCCAAACTTTTTTGAAATATATGTTCTCCCTAAACGTAGTAAAGAAGGTTTACCTTACCTAGACTTCATGAGAAGATTTTCATCTTTAGATAAAAGGTTCTTATTTAGGTCTGCATGGATAGAATTCAGTGGGTCTGCAATTTTTAAAAATATTTTGATGACTAGAGATGAATATAAGTGGCTTCCTTTGTAATTCGATATACTTTATTTCATGCAGTTAAAAAAAAAGATAATTCTGAGAAGGGTTCCATAGTCTTTCCAGACTGCTGTCAAGGGGGAACCATAACTCACAAAAATTTCTAGCCTAGATAACATATCCCTTCTTTATTGGAGCAGCTAGGTGGCCAGTGTAGACAGCACTGGCTCTGGAGTCAGGAGGATCTCAGTTCAAATCTGACTTCAGACACTTAATTACCTAGCTGTGTGACCTTAGGCAAGTCACTTAACCCCACTGCCTTGTAAAAAAAAGTTTAAAAAAGTTCCCTCTTAAGATCCTTGCATTTTTCAATCCACAATAGCTAAAAGTAACTTCAGTATACTTTATCTACTATGAAGGATACATTTTAACATTGAGGTATTTCCAATCTCACCTTCACTATTCCATGAAGAGTCTGTGGCTAGAATGCTACAGAAAATCTCTATTTAATCCAAAAGGAAAGAAAGGTGAAAAAACACATGTCGGAACAAATAGGAAAATATTGAAAATAGTCTGAGGAAGTCATCTAAACTTCTCATTTTATGGATAAGAAAATTGAGTCTATGCTAATAACAATAACAAATGTCCCTACAGATACCCAGCAGATAACTACAATTTTATTGGTCTAACTTCAGAGCTTCATTGCGACTTTCCTTTTGGCTCTACTAATATAAAAACGGTTTCAAGGAAAGGTCCTACACAATGAAGGACCTTGGAAATTAAAAACAACAGGAATAAAGACTTCTGATATGCTATATAAAATTCTAGCATTAAGAAATAGTGACAGATAAAAAACTGGACATGACCAATTATGTAAGAAGTAGCAAGATGAAAATATTAAAAGAAAATTAAAAGGTGACTAAGATTCCTTTTAAACATAAAGTTCAAGGATGGAAACAATATGAGCACTATGAAAAGATGACGGAGGAAAGTCCCAAAAAGCCAAAGAAAATAAAGAGCAGCAGTGGTAATATCCAATTAAATAACTGGGGGACAGTCTGAATGTTGCACTGGTATTCATTAACAAAAAGTTCTCTAGTACCTTGGGCTTCAGTTCATCACTTTTCAGAGGACCAATAATATCATTGGTGATGTCATGACACATGTGGACTGGATTTAAATGAGACAGAATTGCACAAAGTTGTCTGCCTCACTCACTTTTCCAGAGTCATCCAAGTCCAGTGACAAGACCAAAGTTTTGAAAACTAATAATGGTTCAGGATGCAGTGTATGCTATATTCGATGAAATCTAAGCACTTCATAGCATCAGCTGCCTTCATGCCTTCTCACATGCCCATTCTGATGTGGGAAGTCTTTAAATGCCTGGGTAGATATCCCCTAACTCAACTCTGGGTTTGAGGTCTGTTTACCCTCAACCTGGTTTAGTCCTACTGTTGAGATGATTTTACTTGGGTGTGGTTACTGAGCATTACTAAAGTTTCTTGGTGCCACAGGTAAATTGTTCATGAAAGGACAAGAACAGATTGTTGAACAAGAATTGTAGAGGATAAGACATAGATAAAATACCATCTGTATCAATGGAAATAGTATCTGAATATGATAAGATTAAAGATCTACTTAAGTTTTGAATGTAAAACTTATAGACTAGCAAATAGTCTAATGTAAGAATTTGAAATATGAAGTATGGAGGTTTAAGCATTTTGTAGGTAAGCCAAGCCTAATTCAGACTGATCTGGTGGTTCAGGTTCAGAAATTTCAACAAAATGAGGCATTAGGAAATCAAATGAAGATTTCGGGACAATCAGAATATACTAGTTCTAATTCCATTCTCATTCACTGAGACAGGACTCTTTTTGTCCCTGACCTTGAAGAAAAAAAAATAAAGCGGGGAACAAAGGAATTTCAAACAAGAAAAGGGAGAGGTAGGGAAGGGAATAGGCTAGCCTGAGGTATGAGGCCACATTGATTTTTTTTTTTTAGAAATAATCCAGTCTTCTTTTTAATGCCTATGAGTAAACCATCTCACTTCTCTATTTGGAAGCTGGGATTAAGAAGAATAAAGCAAAGATCAAAGAATCAAAAATATTAGAATAAGAAGTAAACTTGGGTGTGATCTGATTAAACCACATCTTGAAGCATAAATCTCCTCTCCAATACCCCTGATCACTGGTCATCAAGCCTTGACTTCCATGTGATAGGGAATTAACTATTTTTCAAAACTTCTTATTTTAAGATACAGTTTTAAAAAGATCTTGGCTACCCCTACTCTACCCCCCAACCCCCAGTTCATGTGAATTTCTTCTAACAAGGAAAATAATAAGCTAAACTTTTTTTGAATATCTTTCTTGGCAGTTTATTTTTAATTGATATTTTATTTTACCAAATACATGTTATGAAAGTTTTTTCAACATTCATTCATATGCCCAAGTATATTTTTAAGTTACAAGATTTTCTTACACCCTCCCTTTCCACCCCTTCCCCTCAGCAGTGAACAGTCAGGTTAGCATTGTACATAAATATTTTGATAAGCATATTTACAGATTAGTTATTTTCAGTATGAGGAATTAGGAATTGCAAAGAGATATAAGAGATGATTTTTATAAAATGTTCATCAGATTTTGAAGGGTTGGTTTTTTGTTTTGTCTTATTTTGTTTTGTTTTATTTCCTCTGGATGGGGATAGCATTGTCCATAGCCAGGCTAACATGGTTGTCCTGAACTACTGAAAAATGCTGCTTCAAGCAAGGCTGATCATCTCAAAATGTTGCTGTTAATGGGTACATTGTTCTCGTGGTTCTGCTCCCTTCACTCAGCACCAGATCCTTCAAGTCATTCCATGCTTCTCTAGAGTTCAATCATTTATGGTTTCTTAACCATAATATTCTACAGTATTCATGTATTATGAACTTGTTTAGCCATTCCCCAATTGATAGGTATCCCCTCAATTTCCAATTCTTTGTCACTATAAAAGTTGCTGCTATGAATATTTTGGAACATGTGGGATTTTTCCTATTTTTTATGATTTCTTCTGGATACAGGCCTAGCATTGGAATAGCTGGGTCAGAGGGAATGAGTATTTTTTAATGCTCTTTGGGCATAGTTCCATATTTCTCTCCAGAAAGGTTAGATCTTTTCACAATTCTACCAGCAATGCATCAATGTCCCAATCCTCCCACAACTTCTCCAACATTGATCAGTTTTCCTTTATGTCATCTTAGTCAATCTGATAGGCATGAGGTGTTAATTCATAGATGTTTTAATTTGCATTTCACTAATCAATAATGATATGGAACACTTTTTATATATAGCTTTAATTTCTTCAGTTGAAAACTGTCTCTTCATATCCTTTGACCATTTATCAATTGGGGAATGACTTGCAACCTTATATATTTGATGCACTTCTCTATATATTTTAGAAATTAGACCTTTATCAGAACTCCAAGTTATGAAGATTGTTTCCCATCTTTCTGCTTTCCTTCTAATTTTGACCATGTTAATTTTATTAGCGCAAAACCTTTTAAATTTAATATAATCAAAATCATTCATTTTGCAATTTATAATTTATTTTTTGTTTGGTCATAAATTTTTTCCCTTTACATAAATCTGATAGAGTATTTCTTGGTCTATTAATTTATCTATGATGTTGCCTTTTATGTCTAAATCCTGTATCCATTTTGACTTTATTTTCATATAGGGTGTGAGATGTGAATCTATACCTAGTTTTTGCCATACTATTTTCAACTTTTCCCAACAATTTCTGTCCACTAGGGAGTTCTTAGCACAGAAGCTGAGGTCTATGGGTTTGTCAAAGAGTAGATTGCTGTAGATATTTACTGTGGTTTCTTTTGAACATATACTAATCCACTGATCCAATACTTTTTTTTTTTTAGGTTTTTGCAAGGCAAACGGGGTTAAATGGCTTGCCCAAGGCCACACAGCTAGGTAATTATTAAGTGTCTGAGACTGGATTTGAACCCAGGTACTCCTGACTCCAGGGCCGGTGCTTTATCCACTATGCCACCTAGCCACCCTTCAATACTCTATTTCTTAACCAATACCAAGTAGTTTTCATTAACCAAAGGTTTGTCTATTTTATTGGCTTTTTCTTGAAACCAACTCTTAGTTTTATTTATGAGATCAAAGGTGTTCTTGCCTTCAATTCAAGTTTTTCCTTGATTTTCAAAATTCTTGATTTGGTATTTAATTAGGGATCTTCAATTTTTTTCTTTTTCTAGTTTTTTTAGTTGCATACACAATTCATTGATCTCTTTCTCCATTTTATTCACATAGGCATTTAGAGATATAAAGTTTCTCCTCAAAACCTCCTTGACTGTATCACATAAATATTGGTATGATACCTCCTTAGTATAATTTTCTTGGATATAATTATTATTATTTCTATTATTTGCTGTTTGATCCAATTATTATTTAAGATTAAGTTATTTAATTTCCAATTAGTCTACCTTTCCATGACCCTTTATTACTTGTAATTTTTATTGCATCATGGTCTAAGAAGCATGTAATTATTATTTCTGCCTTTCTGCATTGGATTATAAGGATTTTGTGCCCTAGTACATGGTCAATTTTGGTATAGATGCCATGTACTGCCGAGAAAAAGGTATATTCTTTTCTATCTCCCATAAGTTTTCTCCAGAGGTCTATCATATCTAAGTTTTCTAAGATTTCATTCACCTTAATTTCTTTCTTGCTTATTTTTGTGATTAGATTTGTCTAGCTCTGAGAGAGGGAGGATGAGGCCCTCATTATTAAAGTTTTGTTGTCTAGGTCTCCTTGGGCATAGTTCATCAGCTTTTCCTTTAGGAAGTTGGATGCTATACCACTAAAGGCATACATGTTTAATAATGATATAGCTTCAATACAAATGGTACCTTTTAAGATATAATTTCCTTCCCTAGCCTTTTTAATGAGATCAGTTTTTCCTTTTACTTTATGTGAGATCAGGATTGCTGCCCCTGATTTTTTTTTATTTCAGCTGAGGTATATTTTGCTCCACTTTTTACCTTTACCCTGTATGTGTCTTTCTGCTTCAAATGTGTTTCTTGCAAACAATATATTGAAGGATTCTAGTTTTTAATCCATTCTACTATCCACTTCTGTTTAATGGGACAAGTCATCCCATTCATAATTACAGTTAAGATTACTAATTCTGCATTTCTTTCCATGTTATCTTTCTCCATTTATATTTTTCTCCTTCTTTTCCTCTTTCTCACCAAAATTTTACTCCCTTTCCCCTTTAATTTTTCTTTTAAAATTTATTTTTATTTTTTACTTATACCTTCACATTCTCTTTTACCAGTCCCTTCTTCCCTCATCTTTCCCTTTCTCCATCCTCCCCTTCCTGTAGAATAGGATAGATTTTTAAACCCAAGTGGGAATGTATCTTATTCCCACTCTAGGCAAAATCTATTGAATAGAACTCACTCAGTGTTCACACTCTCCCTTCTTTCACTCTAAAATGACAAATCTTTGTGCCACTTTACCTGGTATTATTTATCACTCAAGTATATTAATCAGGTATCATCAATCACCGTTTGATTATTTGAGTGCTTGATAAGCTCATTTTGTTATGAAAGTATCATTACAGATTGATTGTTCGATAAAACAGAATTGTCTCGAATGACATCAAATAAAAATTATAATCATTTTTTACCTTACCCTCTTTTTAAAAGTACCCTCCAAGGACACATAATTCTCCTCATGACCTAAAGTATCATCCAAAACCAAATCATTTCTTGAATTATTTGACCCCTCCCCTCCAGGCCTATTTTCTCTCACACTTTAGTCCCCCTTCCCCATCCAGGGTACTTAACACCTTGTTAAGTGAAGCAAGGATTAAGTCAAATCCTGATTTAATCTTTAAGGGCTCTAAATCCTGGGTGACTCTGAAAGTCTCACTTTAGAACTTTACAATTGATTGTAAATTATAGGACAGTGACTCTGACCCTCATCAGAGAAAGTGCTAAACTTTAAGGTGGGTCAAAGAATAATGAGACACAAGGTTAGAGTTAACACCCCTGCTTTTCATCAGGGCTTTTTGTCTCAAACAGAGTGATGTCAATTTGGATCTCTTCAATGGAGAGACAACACCCAACTATACCCACAGCCTCTAAGTCCAATTTTCTTCAATTATATTTGACCCTATAATTATTCTAAAAGAAGTAAAATTTTAAAGAGTTAGAAGTGTTATATCTTCCCTTTTAGGGTTGGATACAATTTGATGGTCTTGACTAACATTTGTTATGTTCGGGTTTTTCCTTCCCCTTTTCATTTACCTTTTTATGCAACTCTTGAGTCACATATTTGTTGTCAGAGTCTTTGTGTCAGGAAATTCTGGAAGTCCTCTATTTCACTGAACATTCATCTTTTCCTCCAGTATATGCTGAATTTTGCAGGGTAGAACATTCTGGGTTGTAATCTCAGGTCCTTTGCCCTTTAATGTATAGTATTCTAGGTAGTCAATATTGAGGCTGATAGGTCCTGTGTTAGTCTGATTGTATTTCCTTTGTATTTAAATTTCTTTTTGCTGCTTGCAGTATTCTCTTCTTTATTAGTGGCTATAATAGACCTTTGGATACAGGCTTTCTGGTAGTCAGATGATTTGTAGATTATCTCGCCTGGATCTATTTTCCAGGTACTTTATTTTTCCAAAAAGGTTTTCCTCAGTTTTTTTTAGCTTTTTAATTTTGTTTGATGGAATCTTATAGTTTCATAGATTCATTGGTTTTTATTTGTTCAATTTTAATTTTTAGGGTTTTATTTTAAATTATATTTGTTTTCTTTTTTAAAGTTAGAATTCTCTGGTCAATTTTTCATAATTTTCCTGCATGACTCTCATTTCTTTTTTTCTTCTTCTTCTTTTCCTTGGTTTTTAAAATCTTTTTTAAGCTCATTGATGAGCTTTTGGATTTGAGTCTATTTCATAGATTCTTTTGAGACTTTCCCAGCAAGTGATTTTTCACTGATTTCTTCTTCTGACATGGCATTGTTATCATCTTTGTATGTAAAGTAGTTCTCTATAATGAATGCTCTTTTACCTTTTTTTTTTGCTCATTTTTGTTGTTTTTAGCTTTCCTCCTGAGGTACAAGGAGTGTAGATCCAAGTTTTTTATGCTAGGGCTGGGATCTGACCCCTGGCTTGTTGTTGGCCAAGATGTTGCCTATGCAGTCCAGGCCTTGTCTATTTTATGTCCAGGTTCTGACTTAGCGGTGGTTTGTTTCCAACCCAATCCTATCTTCTGCCCCAGAGTTCCCTAGGTTCAGACTATGTTTTGGGTTGGGGTCCTCCCTGCTGGCTTGCTATCTGGTTGCTGGAACCTTTGCTATTGACAAACTATTGGGACCTGGATTGCAATATGGATAAAAGCCTCCCACTGGCTTTCCCTCTTTCCCACCTCCTGGTATTTACTCCACCCCCCCCCCCCAAGAGACAGACTTTCCCTGAAGATCTTCCATGATGGCTACTGATGAAAACTTCTTTGAATCTTCATTTTTTTCTTGGTGGGATCTGTAACTTGAATGTCAGTGCAGAGGCTTCATTTATCTTTGGTAGGGAAAAGCTCCAGGAGCATGTTAGCATTACCCTGCCATCTTGGCTTCACCCCAGAAGCTAAACTTACTGACAAAATGACCTGGTCTGATGTCAGGTCCAAAATTTCATTAGTGTCATCCCCTAACTCTCTTCCAAGAGAAGGGAAGTTTCATCATCTACTCTCTGGATCAAGTACAGTCATTGCAATTTAACTGAGTTTAATATAGTTTAATGAACTGACACCTTTCTCATATTCACTTATCACATGATTTTATAGTCACTGCAAATTGTTCTTTCATTTTCCTTGCTTCTATTTATGTCAATTTATAAAATACTTTAAGCCATTAATTAAGATAGTAGACACAAAGACAACAGAACAGTGTATGCCTGAAAAAAAAAGCATACATTCACATATTAGAGTGAAGTGGGAGGGAAAGAGACTCTCTCTCTCTCTCTCTCTCTCTGCTTTATAGATATATAGATAGATGGATGGATGATAGAAAGAGAGAGATACATACACACAGAGAAGAATTAATTTTGAGAAGAGAAAGGACAGGAAGTGGAATCTGAGTGAACATTTAAAAGAAAAGCAAGATTCTGAAATTTAAGAACAAAGAGGGAACACATGGTAGGGATGAGGGACAAGTTTTATACGTACATTAATTTATCAGATTAATAAAGGATATGATGTGGTAACTCAGAGTTACTTTAACTTTTTTAAAGTAATTTAGACTATTTTGAAAAAGTGGGTATTAATCGTTCAAGTTTCTTCTTTTGCTCATTTATGACTGGGGAATGTGTTTTATTCTTATATATTTGACTTTCTTCTATATGTAAATTGGAAATGAGAGCATTAATTGAGAAATTTCCTACAAAAGTTTTTTCCTGATTTTTTTATTTTAGCCTTTTTTTGTTTAAAAACTTTTAAATTTTATGTTATAAAATTATTTATTTTACCTTCCATAATGCTTTTTATTTCATTTGGTCATAAACACTTGCCCTCTCCATAGATCTGACATAATTTCTTCCATGCCCCTCTAATTTGAAATATGGGAATATAATAATGCTCTATGCTTATTTTCTGTCAGGTTACTTTCTAATTTTCCCAGATTTTGGCTGAATAATAAGTTCTTTCTTCAATAGGTGAGTTTATCTGAGTTTATCAAATATTAGATTAGATATACAATATATAGGAGTAAAAGATAACATAATTTTCAAATGATCAACTTTTCTATTTCTTTTATGCAATACCTAAATTGTTTTGATAATTGTGAATTTTTAGTACAATTTGAGATCTGATAGTGGTAGACCCTATTCTCTCCCTAATTTTCTACTTTTTTCTTCTCATTGATTTCCTTGACATTCTTGATATTTTGTGAGTAAATAAATTATTATTCTTCTAGTTCTGAAAAGGAATCTTTATTTTTGGTTTGATTGGCATGGCATAGAATACTAAATTGATTTAAGGAATATCATCTTTATTATCTTGGCTCAAACTATCCATGAGAAAAATGATATTTGTCCAATTATTTAGATTTATCTTTACTAGTAGTAAAAAATATTTTGTAATGTGTTCATATAACTCTTGTGTGTATCTTGGCAGGTAGCCTTCCAAGTATTTTACACTATCTGTATTGCTGATGATTTGTGTGGGTTTCTTTTATATCTAGAAACTTTAATGAAGTAGTTAATTATTTCAATTAGTTTTCTTATTTGACTCTTCAGAGCTCTCTAAACAAAGTATCATTAAATGTGCAAAGTTTTTTTGGGGGGGAGTTTGCTTCTCCTTGCTTTTGTGGATTTTACGAACCTCAATTTATTTTTCTTACCTTATTGCTAAAGCTAGCAGTTCTAGCTCAATATAGTAATATAGGAGCATCCTTGCTCCTTCCAACTAAGATGGCAGAGAGAAGACAGGCACTGTGTTAAGTGCTCCTGGTATTCTCTCAAAAATAACATGAAAGAAACCTCTTAACAGAAACTTGATCAACAAAACCCTGAAAAAGAAGCTAGGAGAAGAACACCTACCAACAAAGTCTGTCTCAGGGGACCATGGGTGAACTGGGAGCAGAGGCCAGAGGGTGGGTACAGGGACTGCAGCTGAGGGAAGCCAGAGAACCAGCCTCAGCCACATAGCCTCAACCAACTTTAGCTGCTCAGTCTTTGGCCTGGGGGAGGGGAGGTCTGCAGGCCTTTAAATTATGTAGCTGGGTGCCAGACCTGAGCTCCATACTTTTAGGGAAGCATTCTTGCAGGAACAAACAGTAGCCAGCCCCTCACCCCACCCATTCAGGCTCAGGTGTGGTCTACAGAAACTGGTTTCTTCCCCTAGGACCCAGTACATTGTTCAAGGTCAACTCAAACCTGCTGCCCCTCCTCACTCCCTCCAGGATTGGGAGAGGGCTTCAATCACTTCAGAGAAAGCAACCAGCACTCCCTACTGGCCAGCCCTTGGAATTACTCAGCCAAGTAAACAAAGCCTCTAGGGTTTTCAAAAGCAAACCTCTGAGAGTCAGCCCCTCCCCAAATACAAGATCCTAGAAAAGTGAAGAAAAGCCATCAAAAGGGGGGGCCCATGGAGAAATACAGCTTCTAAACCAGAGAGATCTAGCACTTCTGAGGAGAATATGAATTGGTCTCCAGCCCAGAAAGACTTCATTGAAGAAATCAGGAATGATATTGATAAAAATCAATAGTAAAAATTGGGAAAAGAAACTCAAGAGAAAATTAACACATTGCAAGAGAAAATTAATGTCTTGTAACAAGAAAACAAATCCTTGGAAAATACAATTGGACAAATACAAAAAGAAAATAATCTCTCAAAACTACACATGGGCAAATGGAAAATTACTTCAAAAACAGAATTGATCAATTGCAAAAGGAGTTGCAAAATGTAAATGAAGAAAATTCTTATATAAAAAAAGAGAATAGAGTCTGTGGAAACTAATGACTTCATGAGACAACAAGATTATATTAAAAAAAAAACCCAAAAGGGGATGGCTAGGTGACTTAGTGGATAGAGCACTGGCCCTGGAGTCAGGAGTACCTGAGTTCAAATCTGGCCTCAGACACTTAATAATTACCTAGTTGTGTGGCCTTGGGCAAGCCATTTAACCCTATTGCCTTGCAAAAACCTAAAAGGAAAAAAAAGAAAGAAAGAAAAGAACTAAAAAAATCCAAAAGATTGAAAAAATAGAAGAAAATGTAAAATACCTCATCAGCAAAACCACTTACCTCGAGAACCAATCGAGAAAGGACAACCTGAGAGTTATAGGACTTCCTGAAAACATTGAAGAAAAAAAAAGCCTGGACTTAATGTTACAGGACAAGGAACCAGAGGGCAAAATAGTTACTGAAAGAATACATTGATCCCATCCAGAAAGCGATCCCAAAATGAAAATACCAAGGAATGTTGTGGTCAAATTCCAGAACTATCAGATAAAAGAGAAAATCCTGCAAGCAGACAGAAAGAAACAATTTAAATACAAAGGAGCAACACTAAGGATTATGCAGGACCTGGCAGCATCAACATTAAGGGATCGAAGCTGCCTGGAATGATATTCCAAAGAGCAAGGGACCTATGAATGCAGCCAAGAATCCACTATCCAGCAAGGATGAGCCTTCTCTTCTAGGGGAAAAGATGGACATTTAACGAAATGGAACAATTCCAAAATTTCCTGATGAAAAGACCAGAGCTAAATAGAAAATTTGGAAATTAAACAGGAGGCTCAAGAGACACATGATAAGGTTTAAAAAAAGGGTCAAGGAAAAAGAAGCCTACTATCTAATAAGATGAAACTGGCTATATACCTAGCTGGGAGAAAGACTCTAATAATCTCAAGAATCATAACTCTATTAGAGAGAATATACTTAGCCAGAAGTGATGGACACTAGTGACTTTTCTGTGACTCAGATAGAATGATTTAAGAACAATACCTTCTTAAAAGGGGGGGACAGTAAGGACATGGGAGAATGGAGGAGATTGAATGGGGGTAAATCACATTACGTTAAGAGGTACAAAAGACCTATTGTAGTAGAACGGAAGAAAGGAGGTTAGAACCACCTGAATCTTCTTCTCATCAGACTTGGCTTAAAGTTAACTTACACACACTCAGTTAAGTTAAGAAACTTATCTTACCTTTCAAGTATCAAAAGGGGAAAGGGGAGGGGGAGATGAGAAGGAAAGAAAAAGGGGAACTAACAAAAGGAAGGGAAGGAGCCATATCCTAGGGCATAAAAACCTAATGAGCAATTGCAGAAAGGCAGAAATAGGAAATACATATTTCTCAGATCATAATGCAATAAAAATCATATGCAATATTGAGCCAGGGAGATAAAGACCCAGAACTAACTGGAAACTAAATAACCTCATTTTAAAGAATGAGTGGATCAAACAACAAATTATAGAAAGAATTAATTATTTCATACTAGATAATGACAATAATGAAACAACATACCAAAACCTATGGGATACACTCAAGGTGGCAATCAGGGGATATAGTATATCTTTAAATGCTTACCTGAATAAATTAGAGAAATAGGAAATCAATGAACTAAATATACAACTAAAAAAAATCAGAGAAAGAACAAATCAAAACCCCTCCAATTAAATACCAAATTAGAAATTCTAAAAATTAGAGGAGAAATTAATAAAATCAAAAGCAAGAAAACTATTGGACTGATAAATAAAACCAAGAGTTGGTCTTATGCAAAAAACAATAAAATTGATAAACCTTTGGTCAATTTGATTAAAAAAAGAAAAACCAAATTTCTAGTATCATAAATGAAAAAAGGTGAACTCACAACCAATGAGGAAGAAATTAAAGTAATAATTCAGAATTATTTTGCCCAACTCTATGCCAATAAATTTGACAATCTAAGTGAAATGGATGAATACTTACAAAAATATAAGTTGCCTAGATTAAATGAAGAGGAAATTAAAAACCTAAATAATCCTATCTCAGAAAAAGAAATTCAACAAGCCATTACTGGACTCCCTAAGAAAAAATCTCCAGGACCTGATGGATTCACAAGTGAACTCTATCAAACTTAAGGAAAAACTGGTTCCAATTCTATATAATAAACTATTTGGAAAAATAGGTGAAGACAGAACTCTGCCTAACTCTTTCTATGACACCCATATGGTGCTGATACCTAAACCAGGAAGAGTTAAAACAGAGAAAGAAAATTATAGACGTATCTCCCTGATGAATTTAGATGCAAAAATATTAAATAAAATCTTAGCAAAACTACTACAACAAATTATCACTAGGATAATACATTAT
This sequence comes from Macrotis lagotis, assembly GCF_037893015.1. NCBI lineage: Eukaryota > Metazoa > Chordata > Mammalia > Peramelemorphia > Peramelidae > Macrotis > Macrotis lagotis. The sequence goes on from NC_133666.1 coordinate 325,831,449, forward strand.
GACCCAGTAGGATTTATCCCAGGAATACAGGGTTGGTTCAATATTAGAAAAACTGTTAATATAATTAATTATATCAATAACAAACCTATCAGAAATCATATGATTATATCAACAGATGCTAAAAAAGCTTTTGACAAAACACAGCACCCATTCCTACTAAAAACACTAGAGAGTATAGGAATAAATGGATTGTTCCTTAGAATGATAAACAGTATCTATATGAAACCATCAACAAGCATTATATGTAATGGGGATAGGCTAGAGGCATTCCCAATAAGATCAGGGGTGAAACAAGGATGCCCACTATCACTACTACTCTTCAATATCATATTAGAAATGTTAGCTTCAGCAATAAGAGAAGAAAAGTAATCAAAGGAATTAGAATAGGGAAGGAAGAGACAAAACTCTCACTCTTTGCAGATTATATGATGGTATACCTAGAGAATACAAAAAAAATCATCTAAAAAACTACTGGAAACAATAAGCAACTTTAGCAAAGTCACAGGATGTAAAATAAACCCTCATAAGTCCTCAACCTTTCTATATATGACCAGTAAGATACAGCACGAAGAACGAGAAAGATAAATCCCCATTCAAAATAACCTCAGACAATATAAAATACTTGGGAGTCTATTTGCCAAGGCAGACTCAGAATCTTTTTGAAAACAGTTACAAAACACTTCTCACACAAATAAAATCAGATTTCAAAAACTGGGCAAACATCAATTGCTCATGGATAGGTCAAGCTAATATAATAAAAATGGCAATTCTACCAAAACTAAGTAACCTGTTTAGTGCACTATCAATCAAAATTCCAAAAAGTTACTTTAGTGAGTTAGAAAAGTTGATAAGTAAATTCATATGGAGAAATAAAAAGTCAAGAATTTCCAGGGATTCAATGAAAAAAAAAGTGCAAAAGAAAGTGGCTTAGCCTTACCAAATCTAAAATTATGCTATAAAGCATCAGTCATCAAAACTGTTATTGGCTAAGAAATAGAGTAGTGGACCAGTGGAATAGACTAGGTGCAATAGCAGGGAATGATTATAGTAATCTGCTGTTTGATAAACCAAAAGAGTCCAGCTATTGGGATAAAAACTCTCTCTGATAAAAACTGTTGGGAAAATTGGAAGTTAGTATGGAAGCAACTTGGACTAAACCAACACCTCATACCCTATATCAAGATAAGATCAAAATGAATACAGGATCTAGACATAAGAAAACAATATTATAAGCAAACTAGAAGATCAAGGAGTAGTTTGCCTGTCAGATCTATGGAAAGGGAAGCAGTTTATTACCAAGGAAGAGATGGAGAACATCATAAACAAACTAGATAATTTTGATTATATTAAATGAAAAAGCTTTTGCACAGACAAAACCACTGTAACCAAGATCAAAATAAATGTAGTAAATTGGGAAACAATTTTTCTGACTAGCGTTTCTGACAAAGGACTCATCTCTAAAATACAGTCAAATTTTTTTTAAAAAAAAGATAAGCCATTCCCCAATAGACAAATAGTCAAAAGATATGCAAAGGCAGTTTACAGATGAGGAAAACAAAGCAATCCACAATCATATGAAAAATAGCTCTAAACCACTAATTAGGGAACTGCAAATTAAAACATCTCTGAGGTACCACTTCACACCCCTCAGACTAGCCGATATGACCAGAAAGGACAATGATCAATTTTGAAAGGGATGTGGGAAATCCGGGATACTAACACATTGTTGGTAGAGCTGTAAACTCATTCAACCTTTCTGGAGAGCCATTTGGAATTACACCCAAAGGGCAATAAAAATGTACATACCCTTTGATCCAGCAATACCACTACTGGATCTATACCCTGAAGAGATTATGAAAAAATATAAAAACATCACCTGTACAAAAATGTTGGCAGTAGTTCTGTTTGTGGTAGAAAAGAAATGGAAACTGAGGGAATGCCCATCAATTTGGGAATGGCTTAACAAACTGTGGTGTATATTATGTATGTGTGATGGAACACTATTGTTCTATTAGAAGCCAGGAGGGATGGGAATTCTGGGAAGCTTGGAAGGATTGGCATGAACTGATGCTGAGTGAGATGAGCAGAACCAGAAGAACATTGTATACCCTAACATGGGAGTTATGATCAACCTTAATAAACTTGCTCATACCAACAGGGCAATAATCAGGCACAATTTTGGGGTATCTGCAACAGAGAGTGCCATCTATATCCTGAGAAAGAATTGTAGAGTTTGAACAAAGACCAAGGACTATTACCTTTTAAAAAAAAAACCAATATCTTATTATGCAATTTTGCTATCTTTTATACTTTATTTTTTTCCTTAAGGACATGATTTCTCTCTCATCACATTCAACTTAGATCATTGTATACCATGGAAACAATGTAAAGACTAACAGACTGCCTTCTGTGAGGGATGGGGGAGGCTAGCAAGATTAGGGGGAAAATTATAAAACTCAAAGTAAATAAAATCTTTCTAAAGTTAAAAAAAAGCATACTTGCTTTACCCAAATTTTACTGGAAAAGTCTTAAAAGATAAGCTCATGGCTTAAGATAGATGTGAGAACATATTAAGGAAAGTTCTATTCCCATGTTTTCTCATTTTTAAAAATAGGACTGTGAATATTTTGTCAAAATTGTTTATAGTTCTATCATTATAATCATTATTTTTGCTAATTTTGTTAGTAATAAAGTCAATTATGTTTATACAGCCAATATTGAATTAGCATGACAGCCCTGTTATAAATTCATTCTAGTTATAATGATAGTAATTTTTAGTGATTGATATTTTTGTGATATTGATCAAGCAATAGACACTTATTAAGCACTTTATTATGTGCCAGACACTGTGGAATATATAAAGAGGAAAAAGATAATCCCTGACCTCAAGGAATTTTACATTCTTTTTTATTAGGTTTTTTTGGGCAAGGCATTGGGGTTAAATGACTTGCCCAAGGTCACACAGCTAGGCAATTATTAAGTGTCTGAATCTGGATTTGAACTCAGATCCTCCTGGCTCCAGGATCAGTGCTCTATTTACTGTGCCCCCTAGCTGCCCCAGGAGTTTACATTCTAATGAGGGAGATAACATATAAACATCACCCACAGATGTATCACCTCCATATTCAAGAATTTTAAAATGCCTTTATCTGACAATAAAAGCATTAGCTTTTTACCTCTCCATTTGCTCTCTCTCTCTCTCTCTTAGGTTTTTTTTAAGTGACTTGCCCAAGGCTACACAGCTAGGTAATTATTAAGTGTCTGAGACCGGATTTGAACTCAGGTACTCCTGACTCCAGGGCTGGTGCTCTATCCACTGCGCCACCTAGCCACCCCTCCATCTGCCTTCTCTTACAAGACCCTATTCTTAATTTATACCATGAACCTCTCAATTTACTCCTATGACCTCTCAATTTTCTCCTAGGTCATCTTCCCTGAATTAGCAACTCTTCTCTTTGCCTCACTTTAATTCTTTGGTGAACCAATTCAACTCTACACTGTGCCCCCTCATGAATCCCTTGAATCTCTTGAAGCCCATTGTGGATTACATTCACTCATGCCTCAGCCTTGGGTCACTTACATCATTTCCCTTTTTACTCCAAGACATTTGCTGTCCAAAAAGGGTGGAGAAAATCAGGCAATTTTTCTGACTGGGTCCAGTACAAATTTATGTTAAACATCCTCAACTAGGCCCTCTCTACTATACTTGCCTTAACAACTCCCCCCACGACCTCCCTCTTCTCTCATCTTCTATCACTAAGAGGACTTCTGCCATTTTTTTCTTCCTTCATCCCAGTCTCACATATTGAATATATTCCTTACCAAGGTTAACACCCTCTACTTGTTAAATCTATCCCAATCAATCCCATCTTCTCTAATTGACTGCCTACTCTGACATCCTAACCTGCACTTATTTTAAATCTCATCCTGTCTATTGGTTCATTACCTACTGTCTGCAAATATGGCCACAACCACAATATTCTGGAAGAAACCAAAAAATTCATCTATAATAGAAGTCTCTATTTTTTCTCATCTCACTCTTCTTAATCCTTTGTAATCAGGCTTTTAACCTTGTCATTCCACCAAAACTGTTCTCTCCAAAATTTCCCCTTGTCTCTTAATTGCTGTATCCAATGACCTTTCCTCAATCCTCTTTCTCTTTGATTTATGTGCAGTCTTTGGCATTATTCAACACTCTCTCCCCCCTTGATATTTTCTTCTCTCTAGGTTTTTGTAATGCAGTTCTCTCCAATTACTCTTCATTCCTCCTTTGGTGAATCCTCAGCCAGATTATGCCCTAAGAAGGGATTAGAGCTTTTGTTTTGATGGCTCTTCTCTCTCCATCCAATCTTGCTTATTCTGCTATAGGACTCATTCAGAGTTGGAGGCAAGAACAGAGTTCCTTTTCTCCTAGGAAAAGAACCATATAGTTACTGCTTGTTTTAAAACTTGTTCTTCATTCAAGATATATCTATGGATCATGATATCCCAAGCATATGAAGTCTTCCATGGGTGAATGAGTGGATGAGAATATTTCAATCTAACGGTCATGAAGGCAGCTTGAGCAAATGCATTGGAGCACTTAAGAGTTTGGCTAGACTTTGAAGACACCAAGGTCATTCACTGCATCTAGAGACACTGCTAATTATCCTGAGTCTGTCTATCCACTAGATTATGATGACTTTGGAAGAAGAGAATGAGGCCAATGACTTCATTCAACTCTGCCTCACTTAAATCCAATTTACCCATAGATCAAAAGACATCACTTATACCACTTTCCCTTTCCTATCTCAAAGTCTTGTAGTAACTGGCAAGTAACAAAGCAGCAGGTGCAGATACACTGGGAGTTATAGTCACAACCCTGCACAAAGGTGGCCTGACCAGGCCATTGGGTCCTTTCCCCAATGAAAGTGGTTGTGAGATTCAGCAGCCCCATGCATATCTGAATAACCCTTTTAAGACTGCACTGCTCACCTCCTGATGTGGACTAGGAAGGGACTAGAAAAGGTCCCCTAAATATTACCTGCTTATCTAACCCTGACCTGATTACTGCGGCAGGCAGGGATCCCACCCCATGGTCAAAACACAATAAAAAATCTACAAAAACTTCTTCAAAGGAGATTCCATTAACCAATAGAGCATGGAATGTGCACTCACAACACAAGATCCAACAGACCAGAAAAGCAGTTTTGTCAAGAGATCAAATCCTAATAGCAGCTCTGAATGAAACAAGGCTGGCAAATGAAGGTCAGTTTACTGAAGTCAGATACACATTTTTCTGATGGGGTTGTAGTGAAGGGGAGTGCTGTGAAGCTGGGATAGTAGATTTAACAATCAAAACCAATCTAATCAATAAGCTTGAATGGCTATCAAGAGGAGTGAATGACAGGTTCATGACAATGAAATTGTCACTTGCAGGAAACACCATGCTACCACTATCAGTGCCCTATGCTCCCATCATGACAAATCCTGATGAAGTCAAAGAAAAAATTTTATGAAAAATTGGAGACTTATATCATCAATCTACCAAAAGAGGACAAGCTTATAATTCTGGGTGATTTAAATGCTAGAGTAGGCTTAGATTACCAGACTTGGCAGGAAGTCCTTGGGAGGAATGGAGTTGGAAACAGCAATAGCAAGGGTCTCTTACTACTACTCATCACCTTTTCTTCATTTACCTTAAAATTTTATAGATGCAGCTTCATAGAAAACATTGGCATCTAATAGAGTATATGATTGTAAGGAGAAGAGACAGACAGGATGTGAGAGAGACAAAGGCAATGCTAGACCAATTACAGAGTCATCCTCTCTAAGCTAAATATTCACATTCAACCAAAGTGGCAATCACAAGGCAAAATGACTACTAGAATTAATGTCAAGACATTGGAATGTGTCTCTGAGTAGAAACGGTTTGTTGCTAACTTGGAGGAAAAACTGAGTCATCACACAGTTGGCAACAATGGAGCAGAAACAGTAGACAGCTTTCAGAGATCTGGAATACAGTACTGCATTTGCTCATCTGGGTCAGAATACTTGCAAAACCAAGCCTGGTTTGATGAAAATGAAGCTGCTAGATGAAAAGCAAGAACTTTACAGGGTTTACCAACAGGATATCATTCATTTTTAAGAAGGCAGCATTTAATTCCATCAAAAGTAAAGTTTCAAGTAAAACTTAGAGAGATGCAGGACTTTTGGCTCAGTAAAAAGGTGGATAAAGTTCAGTCCTATGAAGATAGTAACAAACCAAAATGCTTTTATGTTGCCCTGAAGACCATTTATGGGCCAAAGATCTAAGGCACATCTCAACTACTCATTGCTGATGGATCCACATTAATTAACAATAGGGACATGATCCTAGAGAGATGGGTTGAATATTTCCATAGTGTTCTTAACAAACCATCTTCAATCAATTCAGAAGCCATTGACCTTTTACCTCAAGTTGAAGTCAATCTGTCCCTAGTTGAATGCTCTTAGACTCCTTTTATGTGGCAAAACACCTGGTACTGATTCTATTCCAGTTAAGATCTACAAGGAGGGGGTCCACCATTCATCCAAAAATTGACTGAAATTTTCCAGGTTATATGGCATGCAGAAGTTGTCCCACCAAAAATCCAAGGATGCCTCCATCGTTCATCTCCATTTAAAGGTAAAGGGAAGAAATTATCCTGTGACATCACAGTGGTACTTCTCTTTTAGTCATTGCTGATAAGATTATTGCTAGAATTCTTCTCAATAGTCTGATTCTTTACCTGGAATACTGTCATCTTCCTAAGAGCAATGTGGCTTCAGAAAGTATTCAGGAACAGTAAATATGATGCTTGCTACTTGACAATGCCAAGAACAAAACAGAGGTCTGTAAACAACATTTGTAGATCTGACCAAGGCCTTTGATATTGTCAGTCATGAAGGTTCATGGAAAATTATGTCAGAATTTGGTTGCTTGGGGAAGTTCATCAGCATTGTACATCAATTTCATGATGGCATGCATGCCCAGGTTCTGGATAGTAAATGATGCTCTTGAGAGACAGGGGAGGGTCAAGATGGTGAGTGAAGGAAGAAAATTCTGGGAGCTTTCCCCAGACCACTCCAAATACTTTTAAATAATGACACAAGCCAAATTCTAGAGTGGTGGGACACACAGAAAGACTGAGTTTAGCCCAAGACAACTTGGAAGATTTTCTGGAAGGGTCTGTTATACCTGGATTAGAAAGGGTCTCAGCACAGCCCAGGCTGGAGTAAACCAGCTCCAGTAATCTAGGAACAGCCTTTGTGTATCTAGGACTCTGGGAGCACTTGGATCCATGCCAGCAGGGGTGTTTACAGACCTCTCAGTCCAGGGATTACCAAGGACAACTTTGAAGGTCAGAGGGAAAACTCTGTCACACCAGGGTAAGGGTGGAGTTCAATTCTCAGCATAGACCCAGCCACAGGAGCCAGGAGCAGGTCTGAAGAGACCCCTGGCAGCTGCTTCCATAGCACTCAGCCCATCCACTCTCTCTGAGGCTATCTCTTTGTTATTACTGAGTCAGGACTGTTGCTTTGCCCTTAGTCAGGTCCAGGTCACAGCCTGAGCCCCAGTCTCAGTAAAGGGAGCTTTACTGACATAGTAGAGCAGTGACCCCTCCTCATAGTTCCAGGGCAGAGGGGAGTGATCACAGAGCAGAGTACTGGACAGGAGAGCAGTCAGAGCCTCTCTTAAGATGTTAAAGGAACTAAGGTCCCTGAAAACAGCTGTAGAAATCATCAGAAGCTTACTTTCCACCCTGGAAGCAGAACCCTACCTTAACAGAGAGTTAAAATCAAGTCATAGGCTTGGGAAATGAGCAAACAACAGAAGAAAAAAATATCCTACCATAGACAATTCCTTTGGTCCTATGGAGGATCGAAATTTACACTCAGAAAATAATAAGGTCAAAGCTTCTGTATCCAAAGTCTCCAAGAAAATCAGGAATTGGTCTCAGGCCATGGAAGAGCTCAAAAAGGATTTTGAAAAGCAAGTGAAGAAGGTAGAGGAAGAAAAATGAAAGCAGTGTGAGAAAATTTTGAAAACCAAATCAGCAGCTTGGTGAAGAAGATATAAAATAATACTGAAGAAAATAACATATTAAAAATCAGTTTAGGTCAAAAGGAGAAAGCAGTTCAAAAGGTCAATGAGGAGAACAATACCTTAAAAAACAGAACTGGCAGATGGAAAAGGAGATAAAAAAGCTCTCTGATGAAAATAATTCTTCCAAATGTAAAACAAAGCTAAAGGAAGCTGATGATTTTGTGAGAAATCAAGAAACAATAAAACAAAAACAAAAGAATGAAAAACTAGAAGAAAATGTGAAATATCTCATTGAAAAAGTAACTGACCTAGAAAACAAAGCCAGTAGAGAAAATTTTAAAATTATTGGGCTATTTGATAGTCATGGCCAGGAAAAGAGCCTAGACTTAGTTTTTCAAGAAATAATCCAGGAAAACTGCCCTGATAACCTAGAAGCACAGGGTAAAATAGGTATTGCAGGAATTCACCAATCACCTTCTAATAGAGATCCCAAATTGAAAACTCCCAGGAATATTATAGCAAAATTGCAGAACTTCCAAGTCAAGGAGAAAAATATTACAAGCAGCCAGAAAGAAGTAATTCAAATATCATGGTGCTACAGGTAGAATTACAGAGGATTTAGCAGTGTCTACATTAAGGGTTCATAGGACATGGGATATGATATTCTGGAAGGTAAAAGAGTTTGGATTAAAACCAAGAATCAAGTACCCAACAAAACTGAGCAATTTCTAGCAGGAGAAAAGGTGGACATTCAATGAAATAGGGGACTTTCAGACTTTCCTGATGAAATGATCAGAACATGAGGTTTGATGTGCAGAACATGAGGTTTGATTTTCAAGTACAGGACTCAGGAGAAGCATAGAGAGGGTGGAACAGGAAGGAAAAATGAAAAGGGATTTAATGATATCAAACTGCTTGTATTCCTGCATTGGAAAAGGATACTTATCACTCATATGAACCTTCTCATTTATTAGGATAGTTAGAAGGAGCATATATAGACAAGGCACAGGAGGAAGCTGAATATAAAGGCATAATATGTTATAAAGATGGAGTTAATGGGCTAAAAAAGGAATGTACTGGGAGAAAGGGGAAGGAGAAGAAGCATGGGCTAAGATATTTCCTATATAAGAGGCAAGAAAAAGCTTTCATAATGGAGTGAAAAAAGGGGGAAGGGCAGGGAGAATGAGTGAGCCTTCACTCTCCTTGGAGGTGGCTCAGAGACAAAAAACATACACATTTTGTCTTATCTCATCTTACCAGAGAGGAAAGGAATGAGAGAAAGAGTACAGAGAGGGGGAAGTGAGGATGTAGGAGATAGGAGAGAGAGTAGTCATATATAACACTTTTGAGGAGTGATAGGGTGAAACGAGAGAGAGAGAGAGAGAATGGAATAAATGGGGGTTGGGAGGGAAACAGGATGGAGGGAATCACAGATAGCAATAGCAACTGTGGGAAAAAATATTGAAGCAATTTCTTTGATGGACTTATGATAAAGAATGCTATCCATCCAAAACACAGAGCTGAAGGTATCTGAAAACAGATTGAAGCACACTTTATTTTTCTTGTGGTTTTTAGTAATGTGAGAAAAAAAAAAGAAAAAAGATTTCCCATTCACCAATGGAGTGAAACAAGGATGTATTCTTGCTCCCATGTTTGCATGATGTTTTCAACCATGTTATCAAATACCTTCAACTACCAACTGATGGTAATTCTTCAACTTGCAAAGGCAACAAGCCAGGACAAACTGGAGGAAGTGTTGGTGCATGATCTTCTGCTTGCAGATTGTGCACTCAATGCAGTCTCTGAAGTTGACATACATCAAAGTATGGATTGATTTTCTGCTGCTCGTGCTAATTTTGGCCTAACAGTTAACACTAAGAAAACACAGGTGCTCTATCAGCCAGTACCACATCATCCATGTGCAGAACCATCAATTACAGCAAATGGAGAAGTTTTGAGTACTGTGGACAAATTCACTTACCCTGGAAATGTCCTTTTCCAAGGAAGTACACATTAACAGGGAATTTCACACACACACACACACACACACACACACACACACACACACACACACAATGCCAGAGCTAGCTCAGTATTTGGGAGGCTCCAAAAAAAATTTGGGGAGAGAAAAGGTATTAGACTAACTACCAAGCTGAAGGTCTACAGAGCCTTTGTGTTGACCTCATTACTATATGCCTGGAAAACTACCAGCACTATGTCAGGAAATTGAATTGCTTCCATCTAAATTGTCTTAGGAAAATTCTGATGATTACCAAACAGGAGAAGATACTAGACACTTGAGCTAAATTAGTTTTCCAACATTACTACAGAGAATGCAATCACAATGTACTGGGCACATTATTTGAATGCCATAAATACACTTGCCAAAAACAACTATTTTAGGTAGACCACACAGAGGGCAACCACTCATAAGGGAATGAGAAGAAACGATACCAGGATACCCTGAAGGACTCATTGAAGAACTTTAGAATTGTCTGTACAGCTTCGGAAACACTGGCACAGGACCACTGAGCATGGTGTGCTCTTATCAGTGAGGATATTGTGCTCTGTGAGGAAGGCAAAATTGAAGCAGCTGAAAGGAAATATGACATACATAAGTTCAGAGTACCCCCTCCCAGGTATTCACATGGACTATTTGTGCTCATATTGGTCTGATCAGCCACAGTCAGACATAATGTAATGTGTCTCAAACATAGTCATGTCATTTTGGTCTTTTTTGATAAAAAAGGACAAGAACCAAGCATAGATCATGTCCACAAGTATTTGTCTCTACCACTGCAAGATGCTAAGCCCTCCTCAATCATCCTAGACCTATGACCTGGAATTAAGTACATGGTCATAGAGCTGTGACTGTATCTTGCATTTGTTTAGGGATGCTCTGAAACCTCTTTCTGCCCTAGTGCTTCCTCTGCCCCAGTGTGAAGTCTTTTTAGTTCCCGAGTCTGGAATGAATACTCTCTAGAAATGCCGCTGGGGGCAGCTAGGTGGCACAGTGGATAGAACACCAGCCCTGGAGTCAGGAGTACCTGCGTTCAAATCTGGCCTCAGACACTTCATAATTACCTAGTTGTAACCATTTGGATCTTATCTTGGTAAAGGGTATGAGGTGTTGGTCTAATCTAAGTTTCTTCCATACTAACTTCCAATTATCCCAGCAATTTTTATCAGAGGGAGTTTTTATCCCAATGGCCGGACTCTTTGGGTTTATCAAACAGCAGATTACTATAATCATCTCCCGCTTTTACACCTACTCTATTCCACTGGTCCAGCACTCTATTTCTTAGCCAATACCAAACAGTTTTGATGAATTGACTTTTTATTTCTCCATATGAATTTACTTACAATTTTTTCTAACACGTTAAAGTAATTTTTTTGGAATTTTGATTGGTAGGGCACTAAACAGATAGTTTAGTTTTGGTAGAATTGTCATTTTTATTATATTAGCTCTACATATCCATGAGCAGTTGATATTTGCCCAGTTATTTTAAATCTGATTTCATTTGTGTGAGAAGTGTTTTATAATTGTTTTCAAAAAGATTCTGAGTCTGCCTTGTCAAATAGATTGTCAAATATTTTATATTGTCTGAGGTTACTTTGAATGGGATTTCTCTTTCTAGCTCTTCCTGCTGTTTCTTTCTAGACATACATAGAAAAGTTGAGGATTTATGAGGGCTTATTTTATAACCTGCAACTTTGCTAAAATTGCTAATTGTTTCCAATAGTTTTTTGGATGATTTCTTGGGATTCTCTCACTCTTTGTCATCTGCAAAGAGTGAGAGTTTTGTCTCTTCCTTCCCAATTCTAATTCCTTCAATTTCTTTTTCTTCTCTAATTGCTGAAGCTAACATTTCTAATACAATATTGAATAGAAATGGTGATAATGGGCACCCTTGTTTCACCCCTGATCTTATTGGGAATGCTGCTAGCTTCTCCCCATTGAATATAATGCTTGTTGATGGTTTCAGATACATACTGCTAATCATTTTAAGAAACAGTCCATTTATTCCTACACTCTCTAGTGTTTTTAATAGGAATGGATGCTGTATTTTGCCAAAAAAATTTTTCAGCATCTATTGATATGATAATATGATTTCTGATAGGTTTGTTGTTGATATAATTGAGTATACTAACAGTTTTCCTAATATTGAACCAACCCTGCATTCCTGGAATAAATCCTACTTGATCATAATGTATTATCCTAGTGATGACTTGTTGTAATCATTTTGCTAAGATTTTATTTAGGATTTTTGCATCTATATTCATCAGGGAAATAGGTCTATAATTTTCTTTCTCTGTTTTAACTCTTCCTGGTTTAGGTAACAATACCATATTGGTTTCATAGAAAAAGTTAGGCAGAGTTCCATCTTTCCCTATTTTTCCAAAGAGTTTATATAGGTTTGGAACCAATTGTTCCTTAAAAGTTTGGTAGAATTCACTTATGAATCCATCAGGCCCTGGAGATTTTTTTTTAGGGAGTTCAATAATGGCTTGTTGAATTTCTTTTTCTGAGATAGGGTTGTTTAGGTACTTAATCTCTTCTTCAATTAACCCGGGCAACTTATATTTTTGTAAATATTCATCCATTTCACTTAGATTATCAAATTTATTGGCATAGAGTTGGGCAAAATAATTTTGAATTATTACTTTAATTTCCTCCTCATTGGTGGTGAGTTTACCTTTTTCATTTATGATACTAGCAATTTGGTTTTCTTCTTTCTTTTTTTAATCAAATTGACCAGAGGTTTATCAATTTTGTTGGTTTTGTCATAATACCAACTTTTGGTTTTATTTGTTAATTCAATAGTTTTTTTGCTTTTGATTTTATTAATTTCTCTAATTTTTAGAATTTCTAATTTGGTATTTGATTGGGGATTTTTGATTTGTTCTTTCTCTAATTTTTTTAGTTGCATGTTTAGTTCATTGATTTCCTCTTTCTCTGATTTATTCATGTAAGCATTTAGAGCTATAATATATCCCCTGAGAGTCACTTTGAATGAATCCCATAGGTTTTGGTATGTTGTTTCATTATTATCATTATCTAGGATAAAATGGTTAATTCTTTTTATAATTTGTTTTTTGGTCCACTCATTTTTTAAAATGAGATTATTCAGTTTCCAATTTGTTCTAGATCTATATCTCCTTGGCCCAGTATTGCATATGACTTTTATTGCACTGTGATCTGAGAAAGATGTATTCACTGCTTTTCTGCAGTTGATCATTAGGGTTTTAAGCCCTAGTACATGGTCTATTTTTGTATAAGTTCCATGTACTGCAGAGAAAAAGGTATATTCCTTTCTATCCCCACTCAGTTTCCTCCATAAGTCTACCATATCTAATTTTTCTAACAATCTATTTGCCTCCTTAACTTCTTTCTTGTTTATTTTATGATTCAATTTATCTAGATCTGATAGCAGGAGGTTGAGGTCTCCCATTAGTAGGGTTTTGCTGTCTATGTCTTCCTGTAGTTCTTTCAGCTTCTCCTCTAAGAATTTGGGTGCTGTCCCACTGGGTGCATATATATTCAATATTGAAATGACTTCATTGTCTATGGTACCTTTTAGGAGGATAAAGTTTCCTTCCTTATCTCTTTTAACGCTATCTATTTTTGCTGCTGCTTTGTCTGAGATGAGGATTGCTACCCCTGCTTTTTTTATTTCAGCCGAAGCAAAATATATTTTGTTCCAACCTTTTGCCTTTACTCTATATGTATCTCTCTGCTTCAGATGAGTTTCTTGTAAGCAGCATATTGTAGGATTCTCATTTTTAATCCACTGTGCTATTTGTTTACGTTTTTTTTTCGCATTAAACTGTTTTAATGGTCTCAAAATTCTGTGACAGATTTTTGGTCAAGTTGCTTCTATTTAAAAATTACTGATTTTAAAACTAATAACTTAAAACTGCCACGAAACAAATGGTCCACAAAAACATTCCTTTCCTCCTGAAGCTTTTATGATGCATTGTAATCATTAACCAGTCTTTTACTATTAAACTTAAATGGCCAATTGAGACAAACAGTTCTGAGACCATTCTTCCACCACTGATTAAGACTGGGGTGGCAGGTGTTGTGCAGAATATTCATTTAGCCTTCTGGGCCTTCTGGGCAGATTTTGTGACCTTGCCAGCTCCAGCAGCCTTCTTGTCAACTGCCTTGATGACACCAACTATAACAGTCTGCCTCATATCGCGGACAGCAAAACAACCCAGAGGAGGATAATCAGAGAAGCTCTCCACACACATGGGCTTGCCTGGAACCATGTCACGATGGCAGCATCACCAGATTTCAGGAATTTAGGGCCATCTTCCAGCTTCTTACCAGAACGATGATCAATCTTCTCCTTCAGCTCAGCAAACTTGCAAGCAATGTGAGCAGTGTGACAATCCAGAACAGGTGTATAGCCAGCACTGATTTGGCCTGGATGGTTCAGGATAATGACCTGTGCAGTGAAGCCAGCTGCTTCCATTGGTGGATCATTCTTGCTATCATCAGCCACATTACCACGGTGTACATCTTTGACAGACACGTTCTTGACATTGAAACCAACGTTATCCCCAGGCAGAGCTTCACTCAAAGCTTCATGGTGCATTTCAATAGACTTTACTTCAGTTGTAACATTGACTGGGACAAAAGTGACCACCATTCCTGGTTTTAGAACACCAGTTTCCACTCTGCCAACAGGTACAGTACCAATACCGCCAATCTTGTAGACATCTTGGAGGGGTAGATGGAGGGGCTTGTCAGTTGGGCAAGTTGGAGGCAGGATGCAATCCAAGGCTTCGAGCAGTGTGGTTCCATTACCATTACCATCCTTATGAGTGACTTTCCATCCCTTTAACCAAGGCATATTAGAGCTTGGCTCCAGCATGTTGTCACCGTTCCAACCTGAAATTGGCACAAAGGCTACTGTGTCAGGGTTGTAGCCAATTTTCTTAATGTAGGTGCTGACTTCCTTGACAATTTCCTCATATCTCTTCTGGCTGTAAGGGGGCTCAGTGGAATCCATTTTGTTTACACCAACAATCAATTGTTTTATACCTAGTGTGTAGGCCAGAAGGGCATGCTCATGGGTCTGCCAATTCACCAACACCAGCAGCAACAATCAGGATGGCACAGTCGGCCTGAGATGTGCCTGTAATCATGTTCTTGATAAAGTCTCTGTGTCCTGGAGCATCGATAATGGTCACGTAATACTTGCTGGTCTCAAATTTCCACAGGGAGATATCAATAATGATACCATGCTTATGTTCAGCCTTCAGTTTATCTAAGACCCAGGCATATTTGAAGGAGCCCTTTCCCATCTCAGCAGCCTCCTTCTTGAACTTCTCAATGGTTCTTTTATCTATTCCACCACATTTGTAGATGAGGTGGCCAGTCGTAGTGGACTTGCCAGAGTCTACGTGTCCAATGACGACAATGTTAATGTGAGTCTTTTCCTTGCCCATTTTTGTGGAGGTTTAGCAATGGTTTTCACAACACCTGCTGTGTTCTGGCGGCAAACCCATTGCGAAAAAGCTGTTTACGTTTTAAGGGAGAGTTCATCCCATTCACATTCAAGGTTATGATTACTAATTCTTTATTACCCTCCGTGCTATCTTCCCTCTGTTTGTATTTTTCCCCTCCCCCCTTTATCCATATTCCCCAGTATTTTGTTTCTGAATACCACCCCCTTCAGTGTGTTTGCCCTCCTATATCACACTCTCCCCTTTCTTTCCCCTTTCCCTTTTTCCCTTTTCCCTTCCCTTCCTTTTGTTATTTCCCCTTTTTCCCCCTTCCCTTTCTCCTTCCCCCCTCCCCTTTTCCCCTTTTAATACTTGAAAGGTTAGATGCTTTATAAGTTAGATGTTTTATAGGTTGACTTTAAGCCAAGTCTGATGAGAAGAAGATTCAGGTGTTTCTCCTCTGCTCCCTTCTTCCCCTCTATTACCATAGGTTTTTTGTACCTCTTAGTGTAATGAAGTTTACCCCATTCAATCCCCTCCCTCCTCCAGTCTCTTTCCTATCCCCCTTTTTAAGGAGGTAGTGTTTTTTAGATCATTCTATCTAAGTCATAGAAAATTCTGAGTGCCTGTCCCTTCTAGTTCAGTATATTCTATCAAATAAAGTCAAAATTCCTGAGAGTTATTAGAGTCTTTCTCCCAAGTGGGGTTAAAGCCAGTTACATCCCATTAGATAGCAGTCTCATGGATAGGTCATGAATGTCCATCATTTCTGGCTAGGTGTATTCTCTCTGTTAGAGTTACTTACAATTCTCAAGATTTATGAGAATCTTTTTTCCCCCATGCTGGGATATAGCCAGTTTCAACTTACTGGATTGCATTTTTTTTTCTTTTACAGCCCCCCCCCCCCTTTTTTACCTTTTCATGTGTCTCTTGAACCTCCTGTTTGATATCTAAATTTTCTGTTTAGCTCTGGTCTTTTCATCAGAAATTTTTGGAATTCTTCCATTTCATTAAATGTCCATCTTTTTCCCTGGAAGAGAAGGCTCAGCTTTGCAGGAAAGTAGATTCTTGGCTGCATTCCAAGCTCCCTTGCTCTTCAAAATATCTCATTCCAGGCCGTACGATCCCTTAATGTTGATGCAGCCAGGTCCTGCGTGATCCTTACTGTGGCTCCTTGATATTTAAATTGTTTCTTTCTGGCTGCTTGTAGGATTTTCTCTTTTATCTGATAGTTCTGGAGTTTGGCCACAACATTCCTTGGTGTTTTCATTTTAGGATCTTTTTCTGGTGGGGACTGATATACTCTTTCAATAACTACTTTGCCCTCTGATTCCATGATATCAGGGCAGTTTTCCATCACTACATCCTGCAATATTAAGTCCAGGCTTTTTTTCTCTTCAGTGTTTTCAGGAAGCCCTATAATTTTCAGGTTGCCCCTTCTCGATTTATTCTCGAGGTCAGTGGTTTTGTTGATGAGGTATTTTACATTTGCTTCTATTTTTTCTATTTTTTGATTTTGTTTAACTGACTCTTGCTGTTTCATGGAGTCATTAGTTTCTGTGGACTCCATTCTTTTTTGGGGGGAGGAATTTTCTTCATTAATCTTTTGCAACTCCTTCTCCAGTTGGTCAATTCTACTTTTGAAAGAGCTTTCCATTTGACCAATTGAGGTTTTGAGAGAATTAATTTCTTTTTGCATTTGCTCATTTGAGGATCTGAGAGAATTATTCTCATTTTGTATTGGTCCAATTAATGATCTGAGAGATTATTCTCCTTTTATATTTGTCCAATGGTACTTTCTAAGGTTTTGTTTTCTTGTTGCAAGGTATTAAGTGTCTCTCCCAAATTTTTAAGTTCCTTCCTTATTTCTCCAAGGAAGTCTTTCTGTGCCGGAAACCAGATTGTATTCTCCTCAGAGGTTCCTGGTCTCTCTGAGTTAGGGTCTTTCCCTTCCAGGAATTTTTCTATGGATCCACCTTTCTGTTGACCCTTCTTCATTTTGCTAAGACCTTGAGTTGGGGGGGGGGGGCTGGTTCACCAGGGCTTGGGATCACTAAAGGCTTTACTCACTGAGTGCAGTTTCTCTGGCTGGCCAGCAGGAGGTGTTGGTTGCTTTCTCTGGAGTGTCTGTGACCTTGACTGAGGCCTTCTCCCTTTGCTTGAAGGGAGGAGTTGAAGCTGTTGAATTCTTTTGCCTGCAATCAGTGGTGCTCTTTACCCTGGCCTGAGGTAATTCCTCAGCTGGGCTGGTTCTTCTGCTCACACACCTGGGCCTGAGGCAGAAGTAGTTTGCATTTGTTTGTTTGGGAGGAGGTCTGAGTTGTAATGGGACCAGAGGAGCCCAGGATGGTGTCCACAGCTCTCCTGCACCAGAACTCTCCCCCTAGCCCCATCCCCAAGCTCCAGGGGGACAGCACCAACACCAGCGCCTTTACTCCCCCTCCAACCCAAGCCCCTGTCGTCCAGCCCCACCGCTGATCCAGCAGGTCCAGCTCTTGAGCCCTCAGACGCCTGGTTCCAATTCAGCTGTTAATCTGGCTGATCCAGGGCTGATCCTCCCTCTGAGCCCAGACTCACCTGCCCGGCCAAAGCTGCTGCCAGAGACAAATCCTGATGGAGATGTTCTTTCTCCTGGCTTTTATTTCTGGGTTTTGTGGGTCAGATTTCTTTTAAGAGGTTTGTTTCATGTGATAGATGGGGAAAGATTAGGGGACTTTAGAACTGTGCTTGTCTTCTCTCTGCCATCTTGCCAGAAGTCCACAATGTTGTTTTTAATGAGTACAATGTCCTTTCACTCAGCATCAGTTCCTATAATTCTTCCCACACTTCTCTGGAGACTGACCATTCATGCCTCCCTGTCAGCACTCCATAACAATCATAAACAATAATTTGTTCAACCATTCCCCAACTGATGGGCATCCCCTCAATTTCCAATTCTTTACCACTATTAAAAAGAGTTGCTATGAATATTTTTGAACATGTGGGACTTTTTCATTTTTTATGATTTCTTCTTGATATGGGCCTAGTACTGGCATTGCTGGATCAAAGGGTATGGGGGGCAAGTTTTACCTTTCTGAAATTAATGAGGCAGTTTGAACAAGAAAAATTTTTAAAGGAATTATCCAGAACCTCAAAAAGGCTTTTACATTTACCCATTTAGAGAATTTACTTTTGTTTTGTCAGATACAAGGCACAAAAATGATATATATTCTCTTCCTCCTGTCCCACCACCCCCAACACATGCACATACCTGACCAGGAATTCCAGCTTTTCACTGTAGAGAAAAGCTAGCAGTAAGAAGCTATCAAAGCCACACTCTGTTGTCTTCCTCGTTTCTTTGATCCAAATACAGCAAAGGACCTCACTGTTGTGCTCTTATTACTACATGAGTCAGAAAAACCAAGCTAGCAAAATTAGGCTTATAGTCAATGAACCTTTTGTAAAAAGTGAGGGCCCAACAGCATGGTACAAGACCCCTTATGTTTTCATGCACTCAAAATGTCTCAAAAGTATATACACACCAACTCCTCCACAGGAGCCTATGAACAGGCTCACAGCTGTTGATAGCAGGCAGTTTTGAGCAAATGAATAGCAATTTTGAAATCCATCTTTTGCCAGTGGGTCACATTCAAAGAACCACCATCCACTGAAGATAAATAAGAATGTAAGAGAAAGAGCTGAGCAAGAAAAATGAAAAATATCATTTTAGAGGGACTAAAAGAAAACATTCAAATGGATCCATAATTAGAGCAGCCAGTTTTGACAAATGCAGCTTTATGGATTTCCAGCAGCCTGTACAGACCATACACTAGAACCCACTTAACTCAGTTTGCCCAAAACTATATACCACTACTTGAATGTAGACAGAGTGAAAGGCTTTAATTACCTGATGTAACCACTTTAAGGAAAATAGATCATGCCATTTTAAATGCTAATATTTGCAATTAGCCCACTGATTGTCCTTTACATTCGTTTTCCAACTAGAAGAGGTTTGCTAGTATCAGTGTTTTCATCCAGTTGCTAAACATTTCAAAATTGACAGATTCTACATGTGAAACTTGGCAGTGGGCTGAAAATAGTAAAAAAAACTGTCAAGTCACACTGCTATGCAAGCAGGTTGTTTTTAACCATTCCCCAAATGATAGGCATCTCCTCTATTTCCAATTCTTTCATTCAAAACTTCACTTTTACTGTTACACATGTGGAGGTGGGGTTTACTAACTCTGAAATATATAATATCCATTTGCTCATAAAAGACAATAACATGATAATGAAATGTGGCAGTTCATTCACTGGGATGTGAAATTTTCTCTCATACTGTCTTTTAAAATTTTACTTTAAGGCAATGGGGATAAGTGACTTGCCCAAGGTCATATAGCTAGGCAAGTATTAAGTGTCTGAGGCTGGATTTGAACTTGGGTACTCCTGACTCCAGGGCGGGTGCTTTATTCACTGTGCCACCTAGCTGCTCTTCATACTGTTTTAAGACTCATTGCCCTCAAAACATGAGTCAGAAACAATGCCTCAAAAGGTTGCTTAAGAACAATATCCTATTCTCTTTTGTTTTATTTTACTTTGTATCTACTGCCTCTCCTAGAATTTTTCAGGCATTTAATCAAGTATTTGTTTTGATAATGATGCTGGGAGACTATGTTTATTGCATAGAGACAGCATAATGTAGCTGGAAAAGTCCTACACCTGGAGTCAGAAAACCTGAGCTTGTGTCCTGGTACCACCATCTCTAAATTCTGACACCTTGAACAAACTATCCTATCTGGATTTCAGTTTCTTTCCTTACCTGTAAAATGAGGTAGGTAGAATAAATGATCTCTAAATCTATGATCTGTAATCCATGTAACTCTTAATGACTATGGTCCCATGACTACTTCCATGTTCTAACAATTTGTTTTGTGTTCTAAGATTCTTTTTACCTCTGACATAGACTCTAATGAAGAGACTGAATTAGATCATGGCTAATGTATCTTGTAGCTCAAAATTCATCCCTCTAATTTGATCTTTGCAACAACCCAATGAGGCTGTTAAATGTAAAGTATAAGCATCAGTATTCCTATTTAACTGATAAGGGATTTCTTAAGTGGAGAAGCAGTATATACAAGGAGGTCACAGAAAATTAGTAGAACAACTAGGGACACTGGAGAGGGACTTCTTTAGTTAAGTATAAACTATTCTATCCAAGGTTACCCTATGAAGTTCCTTCCAATTCTAAGATACTGTGATCCTATGAAATTAATGCTAAACTTGGTCATTATTATTGGAACATGATAATAATAATCAATGTAGTCATCTGGCACTAGAATCTATAGATTATTATTCTTTGTAGAATGGAGTTTGATTTAAGTTGAGCATGACCTGGACTTCATCTATGAGATTTATCTAATGAAATATCAAAAATATATTAGTGTAATGTTATTTTTAAGGTTATCTCTTCCCATAGGCATTATTATATACATTGAGGTTTATTTATACCTCTCAAGTAATTTACCATGTGTTACTTTGTATCATGGATATTTCTGTGGTTGTGGAGGTGAGGTGCCTACACAAAATTGTAAACTCCATGAAGTTAGGCAGTACTAAACTTTTTATTTCATCTAGCTCCTAGGACAGTGTTCTTCAAAGAACAAGAGTTTAAAAGGTTTATTGAATTGGATTTAAGACAAGACTCTAACGACAGCATTATAGTGTGGTGAAGAGCAAGGAGAAAGAAAGAAGTGCCTTTGTGCTTTTTCATCGTACATCATTTTTGATCCTCAAAAAAATCCTGCGAAGAAGGTGCTGTTGTCTCCCCATTTTACAGTTGAGGAAACTGAGGCAAAGAAACATTACATGACTTGTTCAGGGTCAGACTCTATGTTCTGAGGGTGGATTTGAAATCACATCTACATGATTTACTGTACCACCCAGCTGGTAAAGTAAGACTTAACAAGTAAACAGATTCTTTAAATAGACTGATAAGTCTAGAGTAATGACTACTTATTTTGAAGATCAATCTTATACCTCAGATAATATCCCTAAATTCTTTATGGAAGGAGTAACAATGAAGGATTACTATTTAGCTTAAAAATAAACCAAAACAGACCAGAATCTCTATTATAAGCTTTTCTCTGAGATACTACTCCTTTTGGCTTGGCAAGAATGAAAAGTAGACTGCTAGCTTTAACTATGTTCCTAATACTGAACAGAACAAGCAAGAGTTTCTTTAGGTTCTGGGGGAAAATATCCTAAATATCCACCTGGTATTTAAAAAATCTTAGCTAAATGCTTATTGTGTTGTGCTTGCAAAGGCGAAAGAAAAGATCACATGACCAACCTTGGAAAGGACAGGAACTGAGGACCATACATGGATCTCTCCAGCTGATCGAAGTCCTTAGGGGACACATATAACTAAAAACTGTGGTTGTGTACTATGTTTCATCTTTCATTCTCAAAGAAGATCATGACATCAGTAAGGTGATACCAGGATGAGCACATAAATTGGATTTGAGTGAAGGGGTACTGTGCTAAGTCACCTCACTTTCTCTACCAGAGTCATCTGGGTCCAATAGCCAGATATAAATCAGAATGATTGGAGATGGCCCTGGATACAAGGCAATCAAGATTAAGTAACTAGACCAAGATCACATAGCTAGTAAGAGTCAAGTGCCTGAGGCTGGATTCGAGCTCCCATCCTCCTGATCTCGAAGACCAGTGCTCTATCTACATTGTGCCACCTAGCTGTTGTACCACTGTGAGTGCTCACTGTGTGAACAGCGAGAACAATCTCACAGTTACTCAGAGCATTGATATAGAGGTGAGAAAGTTTGATCCTACAAAACTCCAGGATTCAACTCATCAAGATCAAGAGAGATTGTCAGGTCATGCAGATTTCATGAAAGATGCTTGGGTCAAGCTGCTGAAAGTAGACCAGCATGAAGTAGGGATTATAAAATTCAAGTTTAGGGCTATATACCAAACACTTGTATCATTCTGAAGGCATCACAACTATTACATAATAGTGTTAAAATGCTGAGAAAAACACATTGGCAATAGATAATGTCTTCAAAAAACTTGGAAAAGGTTTTCTAAAGGGGATGTTTTTTTAGGGGTGGACAGCTAAGTGGTCCAGTGGATAAAGTGCAGGGCTTTCAGTCAGAAAGATTCATCTTCTTGAGATCCAATCTAGCTTATATACTTATAAGCTGTGTGATCCTGGACAAATCATTTCATCCTCCTTGCCTCAATTCCTCATTTTTTAAATGACCTAGAAAAGGCAAACCACTTTAGTATCTCTGCCAAGAAAATTCCAAATGGGGTCAGAGAAGACTGAAAAACAACTCAAAAACAACAACACAACAACAATTTCAACAAGTCAGGAGAGCTTGCCAAGCACAAGTCTAGAAGTTGGAAGACATTTTTGAAAGGTACTCACAAAATACTTGGCAGGTCTTCAGATTCAACTAAAGAAATTTCTAAATTGAAGAAAGGAAAATGATTCAAACCCAGTACTAAATTAGCTCAAAATACTGTAAATGTACATTGCATCTTCATAAAAATGAAAGATTATACTTTCTCTAAAATTAGAGCAACTAAAGGAAAGTTAACCTGAACAATAACTTTAGCTAAACTTCAAGTCACATGCATCTTAACATAATGAACTGAAGAAGATGAAAAGGCCATTCATAATGGAATTCATTGAATTAGGAATGCCATGCTCAGCTACCTTATAACATATAATTAATGATCCCATAAACACACAGCAGTATGAACTCCCCCTGCTGCCCAAAGAACCACTATTTCTCGTAGTAGAGTAAGAGAGCAATTCTTCCACAAATCCTGCCCTGCAGGGAGCTGCCAGGCCTGCCCCAACTCTTCTCTGTGGATGCCATTTGTTTCCTCCATAATATACTGTCACTCGGACCATTACTTGCTTGGTCTATGGTTCTTGGTAATCATGGTTGGCCCTGCTGGAAGGCTATTTCCCCCTCAACAGTGATGTCTTAATACCTCACACCTTCCTAGAGATTATTCATAATCCCCTTTAAAACCCTTCTTTTATATTTCTTTGTTGTGTTAACGAATATCAACTGTCTGAAGATCCAACTTGTTTCATTTCATACTCAGTCACCTGGTACAATAAAGAAAGTTCTCTTTCCATCAAACAGTCTGATCCTTAGGAAGCCCCAGAGCTCAGATTCAAGGTTAAAGGATTAAGGCTTGAAGGCACTGAGTTCCAAAGGAGAGTACACCAAATAGCAAATGCAACACAGAAATCAATCCTTTTCACTGCAGGAACAGTGTGAAAAACAAATCAGTTGAGCTCAATCTAAAATTTTCTCTGTGGGACTCTCACAAATTAGCACTGTAATGGATGTAATGGCCAGTTCTCTAGAGACAGGCACCCACTCACAGGAAACCACCATACTCACAGCTATAGTTTGCTTTTAAGCATTTTCTGAAAAAAAGAACAGGATTAGAAATAGACATCTCTTTCTTCTTCACTTCCAAGAGATTATAATTATACTATCACCCTTCCGATATAGGTATATCTCATGTATGCCTCTCCATATAAAAGAATTCTTTATCTTTTCAAAATGAGAGAGAGAAAAAGGGGAAAATGTGACTTGAAGTAGCAAGAGGTGAAGAAGTTTAACTTTTGAAATTTTATTCACAAGTTTCTCTAATTTCTTAATTAACTTTTCATCTGATCAGGTAGTAAAAAAAAAATGGTCCTAAACAAAACCTTCCAAAACATCTGACTTTTTCTTCCCCTTCATAGAACTTTAGTAGACTTGAAAATAACAGAAAAATTGATTTAAACAGCTACCACCCTCAATCCTGCCCCCCCTTACAGGTCCTTCGAAGCATACTTAACAGTCATAGCCTACATGGCAATATTACAAAGAACCTTTTCTATAAAATGTTTTCTCTATTGTCATTCATCATGCTCCAGTTAATGAGAAATCTCTCCTTTTTTTGAGAGGAATACACAATTAAAATGAGGAGTATACTATACACAAGTATGGTTCATTTAAACTTTTAAAAGAAAATGAGATTGGTAGTGCCTTATACAATTTCAGAAAAGAAAATGGAAGACATAGATTTTATCACTAACCCTTGGGCTTCAGTATCCAAAGAAAGAACTTAAGTGATAAATATATTGTTATTATAAATTCTAATTTTGGGGGTCATGCCTAAAACATTAGGTAACAACAATGGGAAATTTCTAATCATTGAAGAAGAGGATGGAGCACTGGGCCTAGAGTTAGAAAGACCTGTATTCAAAACTGGTCTCAGACACTTACGCACATAATTTATTAGTTATATGACTCTAGTAAAGTCATTTAATCTTGGTTTGCCTCAGTTTCCTCAACAGAAAAATAGGGATAACAAAAGCAGGATTATTGTGAAGGTCAAAAGAGATGACATTTATAAAAGTGTCTACACAGAGGTGGTGAGATGGTGCAATGGATAGAGTGCCAAGTCTGGAGTCAGGAAGACTGATGTTACTGAATTAATGGCTTCAGACTCTAAGATGCTGTGCAACCCCAGGCAAGTCACTTATCCCTAGTCTCAGTTTCTCAGGTGTAAAATGAGTTAGAGAAGGAACAGTATCTTTATCAAGAAAATTCCCAAAATGGGGTCATGAGGAATTGGATATGACTGAATAACAATAAACTCAGGGACTGGCAATAAATGCTCATCTTCTTCCCTTTATTCTTGGAACTTATCTTTTAGTATTCTGACCATATACAAAACCTGCTAGCTAGTTCCTTATTCAGGATGTTCTGCGACATGCTAATTCTTCCTCTGACATGAACTAATACAATTGAGAGTATAACAAAAGTTTCCTCCTTTTTTTTTTTTTTTAAGGTTTTTGCAAGGTAAACGGGGTTAAGTGGCTTGCCCAAGGCCACAAAGCTAGGCAAATACTAAGTGTCTGGGACCGGATTTGAACCCAGGTACTCCTGACCCCAGGTCCAGTGCTTTATCCACTACGCCACCTAGCCGCCCCAAGTTTCCTCCTTCTAATTTCTCCCAAATAAATTTAAATTTCATAATGATCTCAGTTAAAAATAAATCTGAGAATAAGGTTATCAAAACAAACTGACTCAAGTAGTAATGAGCTTCTAGATTCACCAACTCCATAATATTGTTGGCACAGAAGTTACTTTTACTGAGTATTTAAAATAAGTTTATGTCATCAGCTTAACTGAAAGTTTTATACCCAGAATGAGAACCACTATTAATCTTTCCACTTATAAACAGCAAATGAAGCAAAATGTCTTTAAAATTTATTTGGTCTTTTTTATTTTTTAATCAAGGATACTGTCAACATTTTATAGGAAAGCACTCTCTTTTCTTATAGTGTTTTCCTCATTAAATCTATAGTGTTGATATGAGACTTCCTTTTGATATGGGATATCCAGCCAATTCAGCATCCACATTCCCTGTAGATTAACTGCCACTTGACTGACTAAATCATTACTTAATAAACTTCTGACTTGGACACACGAAAAAGAAAAATGTCTGTGGCTAAAAAGCATGAAGAAAGGACGTCATTCATGGAGAAATGGTACACTTTGAAACTAACCCTTTAAGAAAATGCTATCCTCAGTTCCCTCCTCAATAAACTTTAGGGACTCCCTATCACCTCCAAACTTAATATAAAGCCTGCCATACTACCTTTCCAGAATTACATTTTATTACTCCCTACCTCCTACCCATGTAACAAGTACTCTTTCACCAAGAAACTGTTCTCTTTGCTCTTTGCTGATCTTGGAAAAACACCATCTAAAACACCTCCTAAATGAGAATTGTTTTTAGCTATCCTCTATACTTGGAATATCCCTCATCGTTGCCTTCTGGTTTTCCTGGCTTCCTTCAAATCGCAGTTAAAATCTCACCTTTGTAGTAAGTATTTCCCAATCCCCCCCTAATTTTTCTACCTTCCTTCCAATTGTTTCTGTATAATAGTTTTGTTTGTAGCATAGCATATTTTTACATAGTAGCATGTTGACTCCATTACATTATGAACTAGAGAACAAAAACTGCTTTCTTGGGCTTAAGACAGAGTCTGATACATAGCAGGTGCTTAATGTTTCCTGAGTGACTGTGAGGGCTTTTTTATTTTCTTATATTCATGTTTCAGTATTTTCCCCTTGGTTTTTGCAAAATAATGGGGTTAAGTGACTTGCTCAAGGTCACACAGCTAAGGAAGTATTAAGTGTCTGAGGCTGAATTTGAACTCAGGTCTTCCTGATTCCAGGGCCAGTATTCTATTTTATTAACATCACCTAGCTGCCCCTAAAATTTTTTAAAATCAACAAAACATATATGTTATGTGCATAAGATAGGCTCATTAGTACATTCTCCAGGTTCTACTTCTTTGGGATAAAACTGTATTACCTGAAATGACTAATTTCAGTTAGAAAGGATTTGCTATCAAAGAGGAAGAGTTGAACCCTGGCAAGGAAGGCCAGTCTACTGGGTGTTCATAGTTTCATCAACTCTCACTATTGTATAAGATATTTTGCTTTCATTAGAGTACAAGTTCCATTTTTAGTTGTTCTATTGATGACAGC
The DNA here is from genome assembly GCF_037893015.1 of Macrotis lagotis. Lineage (NCBI taxonomy): Eukaryota > Metazoa > Chordata > Mammalia > Peramelemorphia > Peramelidae > Macrotis > Macrotis lagotis. The sequence continues at coordinate 325,858,533 of NC_133666.1, forward strand.
TCACTTACTAGAGAGTGCTTCCTATGCCTCCAGGATCAAACAATTTCTTCTATTGACTTTTCAGAACCAGGGACCTTCCTATCTTTCTAGTCTCTTACACTTTCCATCCCTTCATGCACTGTTCCTGCACTCAGCATTTCATTTCCTAATTGAGGAGTTTTCACTGCCTCCCATGCCAGAAACTCTCTCCTTCCTTGTCTTTCTCTTAGCTTCCCTGGCTTAAAGACTCCCTTCAAATCACAGCTAAAATTCTACCTTTTACAGGAAGCCTTTTCTAGTCCCTTCCATCTCAGACTCCCGTATATATCTTGTATTTACATCGTGTTTGCTTATTGATTCTATTAGAGGGATTGTTCCTTGAGAGAAGGAATTTTGGGGGACATTTGTTTATGACCTTTATTTTTGTTTTATTTTGTTTTTTTTTACCTTGTACTCAGTCTAGTGCTTGGCCCAGAGCAGGACCTTAATAGATATTAGTTGATGGGCTCAGGTTTTTTTGGAGTCATGCTTATAATAATTTGGGTACTCTTCCCACCAATGGACATCATGCTGCCTTTAATGTTTATTGCATGTGTGCTGGTAAGATCCCATGGAAGGTTTTTTTTTAACCCTACCAGTCCATAAGCAAGGGTTTCAAGCAGTAATTTCTAAGAAGAAACATGGAGAGGGGTAGGTTGTACTCTTTTCTTAATTGTAATTATGTCATAAAAGATAGAAAATGCCCTTTTATATCCAGCCCTTAAGAATTTGTTTCTATTGTCAAAAAGATATCTCTTCTCTAAATCAGGAGCTTCTCCTCCACTCTATCAAAAGCAAAGCTATAATCCATGTCTGGAAGGCTTCAATTCAATTTTATGATCTCACTGAAGGTTTCTAAAGAACTATACAGATTGCGAAGGAGACAAAGTTGATTCAAAATGGTATTAATTAGACAAGATATAAAGGAAATTTTGAAAGAAACAGAGGGGAAATGCTTAGAAAAATTAGTAAAGGGCAACCCCCCCAACTCATGGTTCCTCCAGTCTGTCAAGATTGCTATATCAGAGTAAAAGAGGAAAAAAATGCAATAATACTTGATGTTCCTCACTTCTGTAGGAAATGGAGTAGTAAAAGAAACTGTACGTGGATTAAGAAAAGTAGAAATGTCAACCATATTACAAAGCCTACAAGTCATGTAAATGGGGAGGTATACAGGACTGATCAAATTTTGTACCTAATGTTTTATAAGTGATTTTGAAATATTTTGAAGCCTTTTTAAAGGCTTAAAATTGGACAGACTATCAGGGATAAATCAGAGAAAACAACTTATAATTTGTGTAAAAAGGGTCATTGGTTAGCTAGAAAAAAAAGAATAAAAGGAGGATTGATGCCCTAACAGAGCTGCCTTTGGCTTTTTAAGTCACTACCTCATTTCAAACAACAATTACCTTCCAATAGTTTGGCCCAGCTGTGCCCTTCTATTTGCTCCTGTTTGTCATTAAGTGCTTGTGTAGTATTTGTTCTCATTCTATAGCATTTATGAAGGAAGCCAGTGATGCAAGCTCCCTAGCCTGTGATTCTTCCCACAGATAATAGAGAATAAATTGCAATTAGATTTTGGTAATTGTATATAATTAACTCAAAATGAGCTGTTAATTATAAAAAAATATGTTTTCAGTTCCTGATTATATCATTTATTTTAGTTCCAAATTTTTAATGCCTCACTTGAGTAAGTTTAATATTTTAAATACACTGAGTATTTTTTAATACTAAGATAATTTAAATTTCCAGATAAACAAAATTCAGTTTAAAATTAAGTTTCATCTTGGGAGTTCCTCTGGCAAACTCAAACAGCTTGGAAGGTAAAAAGAGGGTCATTTCCACAACAATTCTTGTTTATGTTTTCCAAAACCACCAGCAACTTGATATTTTAAACAATTTTCTATTTAAACAATTCCACCAAGTTTTTTTTTTAATAAAAGAGCCAGTCTGTTTAGGGCTGTATAGTATTCCCCTTTGTCCCATTTCAGGCTCTTTCTGGAATATCTAAGATAACACCATTTCCAAGCCAACTGTATAAAGGAAACAAATGAACTTATCTCCTTTTCTTTTCTAAGGTTAGGTTAAATTACTTAAGCAATCTAAAGTGAATAACTTTAGTGAAAAGACAGAAAACAGGTAACACACTTCCCATGCCAGGCTTTGGAAGTAGCTGACAGATTGCCTTGAAATGTTATGATACAGATTAACTTTGAAAAACCATTATGGTCGTTTAAGGGCATATTAAAACAACTATAACAACAACAACTACCCTGCATCTTAATCTGTTGGAAGTTTGAAAACTTATATATAAGACACACACACACACACACACACACACACACACACACACACATTCACACACATATTTATCATTTTACCTTACTTCTAAGATCATTATTTCAGTCGGGGTAAAAAATATTCAACAGATACACCTAAATCATTTTGGGCAATTTCATGTGTTGCAGATTTGTCTGGTATTGTCCTAGGTTTAACTTGTTATCTGGCTCAGATAAAGAAAGGGTCATCAAGTCTTGAGAGGTAAGAAAAGAAAAGAAAGCAATTCTATTATCTGTAGCATAGCAGCTAAAAAATGGTCAATCTGACAGAGGTGACAATGTCAATTTGAAAGAACAAGAGGAGAATAGAAAGAACAAAGATCTACTGTCTTAAGGGTGTCACTGTCTCATGGCATATTGCTCATACACATCACTTTTTGCCAGTGTCAAATAAAAGTAGTAGCACCTTTGGGCAACAGGTATATCCACTGAGGCTTGTCTCCAATGTTGCTATGACCAGTATTTTATGTTCTAATTGAAACCCATCTTTTTTTCATTGATGGAAAAAAGAGGATAAGCAGTATAAAATGGACTCTTACTGTGTACTAATTGTATTACTTATTTACTTTATCAAATACTGTATCACTTTTCCCCTTCCTTGTTCCATAAAACTATAATAAAATACCAACAGCATCCTCTTAAGTTTAAGACCATATCAGTTGTGTAATATCAACTGAAGTTCAAAAGAAATGAATGATTATCTTTCCCCAAAACAATTTTAAATGAAGCCTCTAAACAGGCCCTAAAGCAATAGGGTGAAACTCAAGATATCATGGAGAAACTTCAGGAAAAAAATCTGTCTCACGTGGGTATAAGGGGAATAAGTACAGCCAGTGTAGGCAAAAGAGCTGGAAAGCCAGTGGGAGGCTCTTATTCACAGCATAGTTCAGGTCTGGGCTCAGCAAGTCAGTGGTGCAGCAGACCAGTGGTGAAGGTCCCAACCCCAGATTAGAAGACAAATTTCAAGCCCTGAGAATGCTGGTGCAACAGGCTGGACTGGATTGGACTATCCTAATGCAGGGAATAAACCATTAACACCTGAAATACAATGATAAGCCAGGCCCCTGGCTCCAGTACAAAAGGCTTGGGACTGTGTTGCCTTTGCCCCAGGAGCAGAACTCAACTATCACAACTAGCCAAAAAAACCAAAGAAGAGAAGAAGAAGAAAAATGGAGAAAAACAAATGAGAATTATTCAAGAGAATTATGAAAAATTGACTGAAGAAAACAGTAACTTTAAAAGTAAAATTGGTCAAATGGAAAAAGAAATCAACTCCTCAAAAAGAAATCAACTCCTCAACCAATTAGAAAAGGTAACACAAAAACTAATTGAAGAAAACAAAATCCTAAAAATCAGAATTTGAGAAATAGATATTAATGAATTTTTGAGACTCCAAGATTCCATCAAACAAAACCAAATAATAGAAGAAAATGTAAAGTACCTCTTAGAAAAAATGACGGACTTGGAAAATCAATCCAGGAAAGATCATTTACAAATTATTGGTCCACCTGAAAGCCACAATCAGAAAAATAACCTGGAAAATATCATGCAGGAAATTATCATGGAAAACTGCTCTAATATACTAGAAAAAGAAGATAAAATAGTCCTGTAAAGAATCCATTGACTCCTCCCCAACACATGGAAAAGATCCCCAAATAAAAATGCCAAAGAATATTGTAGTCAAATTTCAGAATTCTCAGCTAAAGGAAAAAATACTACAAGTAGTCAAAAAGAAGCAATTCAAATACTAGGGAACCACAATCAGGATGGCATAGGACTTATCAACTTCAACATTAAAGATCAGAGAGAGTCTAGAATATGATCCTTCAAAGGGCAAAGGAGCTCGAATTACAACCAAGAATGAAGTACTCTACAAAATTCAGCATATTTGTTCAGGGGAAAAGATGGCTTTTCAATGAAATAAAGGACTTTTGAACTCACCTGATAAAAAATCAAAACTAATCAGAAAATTTGATCTTCAAATGGAAAGAAAAAAAAATTTTAATCAAAAAGACTAAGAAAACAATGTTAGTCAATAAGACTACATGAAGATAATTTATATAACTCTTAAGAACTGTATTTCTCCTAGAACAGTTGAAAGAAATGTATTTAGACAGAGGGTTTGGGTATAAATTGATTGATCATGATGTAGTGATTGAAATTCTATTGGGACAGTTGGAGGGAGGATACTTGAACAGAGTGTGGGTATAAATTAATCATGATGGTGATAATACTTATGGCTCTTGAGAATTATACTTCTAACAGGACAGTTGAAAGGAGGATACTTTGATAGAGGGTGGGGGGGTAGTACAAGACAGGTAAAAAACAAGAAAGACATGAAAAAAAGGATTATATTAGGAGAAGAAAGTGGAGGCCTTAGAGGACAATTAGTACCATAAGAAGCAGTACAAAGGACCATTTATAGTAGAGGGAAAGAAGAAAGAATACAAACAATGAGTAAATCTTACTTTCAACAAAGTTGACTCAAAGATGCTGTTTCACTTTCATCATCTTTTTTCCTCCCTTTGTGCCAATTCTTCTTTTACACTATGCCTAATGTGGAAATGTCAAAAATGAGTGTTCAGGTACAATCACTATCAAGATTGTTCACTGACAAGGGGAAAGGGAAAGAAAGGAGGGTGGTAGGAAAATGTGGAACTCAAAAGCTAGTAAAAGGATGAATACTGAAAACTATCTTTACCTTTAACTGGAAAAAAGAAACTATGGAAAGACTTAACATGAACTGATGCAAAGTGAAAGGAGTAGAACCAAGAGAACATTGTACACAAGGAACAGTAATATTGTAAAATGATCTGCTGTGAATAACTTAGCTATTCTCAGCTACACAATGATCTAAGAAAATTCTAAAGGACTTATGATGAAAGGTGCTATCCATTTCCAGAGAAAGAAAGCAGAATGCAGGTAATTTTCTTTACTTTATTTTCTGGGGAGTTCTTGTCTGTTTTCTTTCACAGCAAGATTTTAGCTTTCTCAATGGGAAGAAGGAAAGGAGAGAAGGACAATTTGGAATTCAAAATTTGAAAAAAATGCTAAAATTTTTTTACACATAATTTAGCAAAACAATATTATAGAACTAAAAAAAGATAAAAAAGAAATCAATGATTAATATGCTCAGGAGTACCTGAGTTCAAATCTGGTCTCAGACACATATTCCCTCAATCCTAATTCCTCATACCAAAAATGACTAATCTTTAAACATGTCAAACATAAATGTACATGTCCAATATTCACTTGACTGTTTACTGCTGAGGGGAAGGGAGAGTAGAAGAAAATCATATAACTTAAAAATAAGCATATGCATATGGATGAAAGTTGAAAAAGTTTCATAACATATCATTTAAAAAAAGAAAATAAAAGTGTATTTGGGATAAAAGGCAAATAAGTTTGTAAAACAAAATTGTAAAAGATATTGATTTATAAGGTTAACCTTAAAGAAACCTTTTTGTTGTTTTGTTTTATATAAAGGGAATAAGATGTTAGCATGGTAACCATATGTTTAATCTAGGTTAATAATTTTATTTTCAATTTTGAAGTAGTCAAGCTTCCATAAAAAAAGTATGAGGGTCTCTGAAGATTAACTGAGCAATTTAATATTATGTAATCCCTAGTAAGGTAACTTATTGATAGTAAGATGTTGAGAAATATGATTTTTGATTATCTGTTGTGAAAATATAAGCTATTTGGATTTACTATTATAGTATTGAAGCCTGAAATTAATAACTGATTATTTTTATAAGGATAATGAGGGGAAATATCAAAATCATGACCCCTTCTGGGATTCCTGAATTACTAAACAATGGATTATACAATAACAGAAAAATTGTTTTGCAAAATCTAATCATTCATGTGCTAATAGACTTGAATAACTTGGTTGTTCTTACTACTGTTTTATGACACTGGAATTAATAACACATATTGAAAATTTAGAGTCACTTAAGATGTTCTAATGATTTAAATAATTCTGAAAGCAATGATATGTATCTATTTTAAATATGGTTAATAACTAAAGTTCATTATAAAGAGTTGCTTTTATAAAAAATTATTCTAAGTGTGAATTAGGATTATTTCTTACATCCCAAGTTTTGCTTATTATATTTCACAATACTGTCCTTATGAGCAGCGATTGAATCAGTTATAATTTTTCTTTGGACTACTTTGCTAATATCAATCCTAATAATAGTATGGCACATTCTGATTCCTTTACTACATAACCTACACAAATCTCCAATTATAAGTAATTGCTATTTCACAATATACTGATAATTGATCTGTGTGACAACAGTATATCAATGAAGCCACTAACCCTAAGGAACTAAGAAGTAGAAGGGGCCTTTGAAAAAAACAAGCCGAGCCTCAACTGGGATAGGATTCTTTTAAAGGAATCCCTTACCTGGCAGACCTGGGACCTGACTTATTGAAAAGGATTGTGGTTATGACCTTTGCCTGTAACATCTAATACATTATAGTAAATTGACATAATCATGCCAGGTGCTCAATAATTAAGTATAAGAGAGAGTCATTGGAACACTATCTTCTAAATCAGCAAATATTTAGTCTTGGTTTGTTTGTTTGTTTGTTTTTTTTGAACATGGGATATGATTCTTTATCACAACAAGTTCCCTTAAAGAAAAGAAATATCAGGGGCAGCTAGGCGGCATAGTGCATAGAGCACTGGCCTTGGAGTCAGGAGTACCTGAGTTCAAATCTGGTCTCAGACACTAAATAACTGCCTAGACGTGTGGCCTTGGGCAAGCCACTTAGCCCCACTGCCTTGCAAAAACTAAAAAAAAAATAGCATGACTATTTATTTCAAGATAATACCACATTGATCTATTTTTTAACTACTTTAAAGGAGAGATTCATTATTCAGAGATTTTGCTCATTCTAAACATGGCCAAAGTTAAAATAGAAAATTTTATTGCAAATTATTTATTGGACATGTGCAGTTTTAAAGTGATTATCCAATTTCTTTGTTTCTACCATTCTTGAGCTTTAGGTTACAACTCATTGTGGCAAACATTAATGAATCTGTTGTATTGGAATCCATGTTCTTATGAAAAGTATCCTGATACTGGCTTAGGATCATAAAGTATAACTCTTGTTCTTTATAGAGCTCCTAATTATTTTCCTCTCCTTATTGGGCCTCTGTTAAATGGCCTTCTCTGGTTTTGTTTGCTCAAACGTTTTTCTGAAGTTTGTTTCTCCAGGTGACCAGCTGTACCTTCATTAGTGGCCTCTACAAGATACCAGTTAACCAGCCATAGCTAGTCCTGACAACCACCATCTTGTGGACTTTGTCTCAATTGAGTTCCCACTGTAATGCATTCTCCTCCAAATGGACCCTGAAAGGATGGAAAGGGTGAGCACCCATTTGGCTTTAAAGAAATCTGGGTCCCAATAATTTGAGGAGAGAATACGATGCATGGATTATGGACATAGGAGATGTAAAATTTTGTAATTAATTAATCAATCGATCAATTAATTAATTAACACTGTCAAATTGTGTCTAAGTGGGGAATATGTAGAAGGAGAAATATAGAATATATGTCTTGAAAGGAAAGGCTGAGCCTGTGATGCAAATTGGTTCCTATTGTTCCATAGTTAAATGTAAATTCACAACTTCACCTCATTTCCACCCCACAATTTTCACCCTCCCAGTTTACAAGCCTTTTATCTGATTTCAGTGACATAGAGGGGGAGAGATTACCCCCTTTGCCATATTCTCCTGATGCTTCTATGCCCAAGGAGTGAGCAATACTGTAAGTCTGGCCTGAACTCCCCTCATGGTGTACAGATTCACTTGAGTGTCAGCCCAGTCAGTTTTCCTGGTTGACTCTCTCCCTCTGTCTGTGTCCCTCTCTCTCTGTCTCTCTCTCTCTCTCTCTCTGTCTGTCTCTCTCTCTCTCTCTCTCTCTCTCTCTCTCTCTCTCTCTCTCAAACTTCCCTAACCTTTTGTTATTGTTCCCTATCCTCAAGGTGTTTGCTGTTCGTTCCTCTAGGAGAAGAAAAAGTTTTAAACTTGGGAGGCTTGTGAAAATAAATTCCAAACTTTCAACTCCAGGGCTATATGAAAATTCCTTCACTTGTGAGAACTTTTCAATCTTAATTGGTGACACCAATCCTCTGGCAACAAGTTAGTTTAAAAATAAATCAATGCCAATTTATAATTTACTCAGTGAAAAAAAAATATGTAAACAAATAAAAACAATGATTTGGGGGGAAAGCAAGAAAAAAAGTAGTTGATCAATGGGATAAATGAAGTGAAGGAAGCATTTCTTTATCCTCCTTGGATTACCTTAGTCCTGTGCCAATTCCATTCACTGAAAAGTTTAGCTCTTGGATTTTTCTGTGTGCTTCATCAATGGCCATAGCTCTTAAATTAAATGCAGTCTGGTTTTTTAACCTAGAAAGATGTATATAGTGAGTTCCTAAACTTGTGGACAGTGAGGGGTTGGAAACCCTTAGAAAGTTATATTCTGATCTTATTACTTGTTGGCTACTTGAATTCGACTCTGCCTATGAGGAATCATTCAAATTTTGGAATCCAAGGGTGGGAATAAAACAAAAATTTATTTAAAAAGGTTACAACAGGAAGGGATAGGATAAGGATAGGAATAGGGATAGGGATAGGGAGGGAGGGAGGGAGGGAGAGAGAGAGAGAGAGAGAGAGAGAGAGAGAGAGAGAGAGGAGAACAACAGCCAAGCAGCATTTGGCTGGGCTTTGGTTAAAGAAGACTGTGGCCCTGACTAAGCTGAAGTCTAACCCAGGTTTTTATGTCTTGCCTCTCATCCAGAGGGCAAAAGGCAAGCTCCCTTTCTCTTACTGGACCAGGAATTAGGAAGAGGGTAAAGCCTAAGGAGATCAGGATACAAATTTTACATTAAACAATGAATCAATAGTACATCAAGAATGGGGATCTCCACCCAATTTGAGCAGCCTTTAAGATTACAAATTGTATCTGTTACAATCGTAATTTTCTACTTCTAGTCAATTTACATTTCAAGAGCAGGTGGTAATAAGTTTACATCTCCACCCAATTTCTACATTCACAATTCTCTTCATCTTTCCCCTGCATCAATCTGGATTATGAGAAATTAATCTCTATCAAGTCAGATACAAAATATACAACAAATTCACATATATACACATGTAGACAATGTTGGTCTTTATGTCCAAGAAAGGGGCATGAGGGAACAAGTTTAAACTGGATAATCTCACAGGACATACAGTCTGGTTTCTAGACACTCAGGTCTTCACAGACACAGAGTATTGTGGCTTAGGCTAGCAAGAAATTTGAAAAAGAATATCAGAAGTCCCTTAGAAGGGAAAAATGAGATAACAATGATTAATATTTAACATTTACTACTTGTAGGTACTTTTAATACCTAAATAGATAAGAAAAAATAATATTATTTCATTTAATCCTCACAATAATCCTGTGAAATTAAATAATTTACTTTTTTGACAAATAAGGAAACTGAATTGAAAGTTCAGTTAGTAAATATTTTTTGGCCATTCTTAGCTTCATTTCTTTACAGTTAGTAAATATTCAATTAGAAAATATCTCAGAATATGAAGTCTGATCTATTAATATGATGTTGTTGTATGTCCTTCCTTCTCAAAGAGACATGACATGCAAATGAATTGGATTTAAGGCTCTGCAAAGTCACCCACCAGCCTTACCTTCTCCTCCAAAGTCATCTGGGACTAATGACTAGATATGGATGAGGATGCCTGGAGATGATCCTGGATGCAGTGTGAGAACTTGGTTTTTTTAAGTAAAAGTGTTTAACAGATCTCAGTTTGTTGGAATGAACAGTTCTTTCAATGATTAAGGATAGGTAAGAAAGAAATGAAGCTAAGAATGGTCAAAAAAAAAATCAACCTGGGAGGGGCAGACCCTGAGTTTCTGGAACAAAGAAACAATTGCTATTTACATTCACTAGGAATCAATAAAGGTCTAAACAAAGACCAAGTAAGGCTTGTTCTGGGATTTCAGCATACAAAATTTACATTCCTTTGGGTTCAGGAATCTGCTAATTGTCATTAAAAGGCAGTTGAATAAGTTAAGTCAAAATGATAAAAACTGAGTATCTTGACAAACTGGTAAAGACTTAATCAGGAACAAGCAGTTGCTGATCCCTCCGGGTATCATTCACCAAACATACAATTGTCCTCTGTTCAGATCTTGACAGGCAATGCCAGGAGGATGTAACTACTAATCCCATCTTCTCCTTCACAAAGACAAAGTCCAGCCAGAGTTTTTACTCCATACATGTTCTATAGCTTAATGATTCAGTTATTTTTTCACTTTGCTTCATAAAAGGAAGGAACACTCTATTGAACTTTTACTCAGTTTACCCTTACCTCAAATTCTAATTCTTTACCCATGTTTCCTGTTTACTGGTCAGTCTCTAACAATAATGATAATGTACTCTATCCAACTGTGTCAACTACTATTTGAACAATACCTAGTGAGACTATGCTCAAAAAGAAGCATGTGATAATAGGAACCTAAGGTCCTCTTGAGATATCTGTGATGGCTCCCTCTAGTTTGGGCACTCTTTATCTTCTATTCATGCCTCATATTTTTACCAAAAGATTTGTCTATAAGAACAACATAATCCAGTTGTATTGGGAAGCAGATGGACTGTTCTCACTACCCTGTGGCCTTAGGAAAAACACTTAAATTCTCTGAGTCTTCCTCATCTATGAAATAAAGAGACTGGATTAAATGACTTCTAAAGTCTCTTCTAACTCTAAGGATAACCATTATTATAATGATAATAATAATCTTATCTCTAGCATATAAGGACTTCACAAATATTTCATTTGATTCTTACAGCAATACAGGGAAGGCAGATGCTCTTATTATATCCATTTACAATTTAAGAAACTAAGACAAATAGCTAAGTGCCTTGTCCAGGGTCTTCCTGACATCAGACTTAACTCTCTATCCACTGAACTACCTACCTGCCTCTAAGGAAGGCTTTTTATCAAAAGGGCAGTGGGATTTTTATAATGACCTGAATAGAGTAGACTATGCTTTATTTCTATCAGTGACAAGTAATAGCTATAAGTATCCTGAGACAGGGGAGAGGCTGAAATGGATCAAAGAATATCTCTACTTTGCAGTTACTGGGTAGACTGAAGTGTTTTTTGAAAAGAATGAAAGAAGTACTCTAAAGATAATCAAAAAAGAAAAATAGAAAAGTAGGAATCCTGTGTTAGGAGGCTGGAAGGAAGAAGAATGTGACCAAGAAAAAGAAAGAAGGGTTTTTAGTAAAGTTCTATAGCACATATGAGACTTCTCATAGGGGATGTAGCTGGAAGAATCAGTCTCTCTTATGTTCAAAGAAATGACAAATACTCTAGGTTTCAACAGAAAAAAATTGTTGAGATGATGATAAAATGATAAGAGTAAGAAAAGACTACTTACAGTGGTTTCTTGGTAAGGAGTATCAAGGAAGTGATTTTTTGATCTGGCACAAATAGGGCAGTGACTATCTTCCTTTGGCTCGAATTTGATTTAACAGAAAAACCTGTTAAATCTAAAGACTATTATGACTTCTAGTGATTAATATAGAGACCAATGGCACTGCTAGAAGCAACTTAAAACATTAAGGAATGATGAAAATACCAGACAAGAAACTGAATACCACAGATGGTGTTTTCATCACTGAGGCCCAATTGAAGACTGAGGCTTCAGAAGAAAAAATTTGGTAAGTAACCAACTGATTAAGAAAACAATGTCTGGGAAAAGTATTTAGACATTTAGTTTATAGTTTAAAATTTAGGAATGAGAGACCCTTAGTCAGGAATAGAGTATAATGAGAAATGATAAATACAGATTTAATCTAGTACCACATGGAAATATCAGACCTAAACAAATCAATTATAAAATAATTGATTTTCAATTTTCAATTTACAATGTATAGTTTTCAAAAGAGCTGATTATTTTATTATTAATGCAAACTTATTAAAGTCCTTCCTTTTTAGACAGGTAAATCAGGAAAAGGAAGATGATATTGATGCAGAAAATTATGAATGTAGAAAAGTTATAATCAAACAAATTCTATAATCTTTTAATGCTGTTAAATCTGAGAATCTTGTTAAGGGGTAAAAGGATCTTTCCTTTTGAGATGTAAATTGACTCCTATTGTTTCATTATTTAGTGTAAAATTTGAATCCTGTCTCCTCATTCTCAACTCCCAGTCTTCAAGCTTCTATATCTGGTTTCGGTCACATAAAGGGGGAGGGATTTTCCCTTTTGACCTCAGTGCCCAGAAAGGGGGCAAGGCTATAAAACCTGAGCTGGACTTCTGCTCCAGCTGATTCTCTCTCTCTCTCTCTCTCTCTGACCCAATCAGCTCTCTCTGGCTGTCTTTATACCTGCCTTTCTTATCTCCCTCTCCCAGGCTCAGTTTACCAAGCAACCATGCCAAGCCTTTTGTTATTCACCCTGTCCTAAAGTGCTTGTTGACCCTACCAGAGGAAAAGTTTTTTAAGCCAGTTTACTTTGCTATATTTTATAATCAAATGCCAAGCAGTTTTAAAATATCAGAGTATGTCACTTAATGTCCCTTGTTTCTCAGTTATCCCAAATTTCTATCCTTATCTGGTTACCCCAAATCCCAGCAGCAATATTATTTATATAGGTTTTAGCAAAGCCTTTGTCAAAGTTATCATATTATTCTCATGGAAAAGACTGGCAAAACATGGGCTAGAGAATAATACAATTGAGAAGAATTTGAATTTCCTAAATGGGCATCCAAAGAGTAGTTATTAATAAATAGTTCAATGTTAGCTTGGAAGGGGTTCTTTAGAAGTGTGCCCAAGGGAGTTTTGATTTGCCTCAAACTAATTAATATTTTTATTAATGCCTTGGGCAAAAGCATAGATAATATTTTTAGCAAATTTTCATAGACCCAGAGCTAGAAATGATAGATAATACACTGGATGACAAGAGTAATGCTCTAAAAATATCTCAGAGGGTTAGCCCTAATAGGATGAAATTTAAAAGAGAAATAATAAATTCATATTTGGATTAAAAAACCAACTTTTGGGAAACCAAATACCTTGGGGGTTAAATTGTAGAAGAAGAATCTTAAAATATTAGCCATAAATCATTAGTGTAAGGAGAATTAATACTAAAGAAAATTTAATCATTTTTCATTCATGACTCCATTTGGGGTTTTCATGGCAAAGGTCCTGGAGTGATTTGCCATTTCCTTCTCTATCTCATTTTACAGATAAAGAAATGGTAGCAAAGAGTTTAAAAAAACTTGCCCAGGATCACACTCAGTAAGTGCTTGAGGCCAAATTTTAACTCAGCTTTCTTGAGTCCCAGTCCAGTGCTCTATCCATTCAATGTAAATTCTTTTCTGAATCATAAACTTTTACTTATGACCTTTTATTCTTTCTTTGTCCATGTGTTCTTTAATAATCTACAACACCTCCATTTTTCCATGCCTTGGCTTTGGTTATTCTCTCTGTCTGATTTGCCCTTTCTTCATCTACTTAATTCTTACCCATCCTCTAAGCTCCAGGATAAACGTCAATGTTCTTCCAGAAATTCTTCCTGATTCTTCTGGCTATTAAAATTTTTATTCCTCAAACCTTCTATGGCACTTTGTTTTGTAACTCTCTACTAAATCACAGTAGGCTATGTACTCCTGCTGTTTGTGCTGGTATCTGATCTTCCAATTAGACTGTAAGCTCTGAAAGGTAGGGGCTCATATTGCTCAAACACTGTATCTACTCTAGCCCTGAGCACAGTGTTCTGAACAAAATAGATGCATAATAAATATATATTGTATTATGTTGCTTTGAGTCTCCAAATCTTCTTTGACAGCATAATTTCCTAATTATTCGTGTGTACCACGAGTTATACTCTGCTACTAGGCAGCTGACTAATTTCAGCAAATATGAAGAGGGCAAAATAATCTTTAAAATTGTCTAAAGAAGAGGGGACGTTTATTCAGTAATAATGGTCAGCTCACACATTCAGCAATGCCAACCCCTCAAAGGAATTATTTGTCTACACAACTGTTACAGAAATAGGTTCTGTCTCAAATTCTTCTGAGTACAGGGAATAGTGAGAAGAACAAAATGAGAAGAATAATTTTGACAACAGAACTCACCGACTATAATCCAACCGGGACTGGTGGAGTTGCTGCTGTTTCAATACAAGTTTTGTTTCCTGTTGGGCCAGCAGATGCTGCAGATGCTCCTTTTCAATCTCCAGTTCCATTTTCTGAAGGAGAAGTTTATTCCTCCTCTCTATGGACACCTGCTTTTTGTCATCAATTTCCTCAGGCTCCAATGTCACTGGTGCATGTAGCATAGGTGGCCAGGAAAGCTCACAATCATTGTGTGATTCTTGATTATGTATTCTGGGATGTTGTCTGGTCATTCTTGCCTGATGGTTCCCGTGAACATGATGTTCATTTTCAGAATGACTGTAAACCCAGCAATGATCACTTAGGGAGTGTGAAAATTTCTTAGGTCTCATTTCATCCAGTGAAGTACTCTCTGTCACAATCGAACCCATTAGCTTTGCTTCTGGGGACTTGTGGCTATATGTTCTTGCCTCTGCTTGTTCCCTATTTAGACCACCCTGGTGAGGTTGTAAGGCTGCTATCCTGGGAGAAAAATTCCTGAAGTGCAGGTTTCTTTCTGAAGCTGAGCTCTGGCTTGCAAATTTAGGTTCATTTTTGTTTTGATGGGTTTGTGAACTTGTGAGATTCCTATAGGCAGCACTCTGCTCCTCATGTTGAGAATTGGGAGAGTCTCCCATGATGGACACCTGAAAGAAAATAAAAGATTTATGTATCAATTAAAGATCTAATAATTTTTTTCCCCTCTGTGGCCCTCCAAAAAGCAATGAAACAATCTGCTCAAAGGAATTTGTTTTGAATTAGTCTTCTGAATCACAATGAAGGCATTATATGTTCCAGAGTCAAAGTTAAAACCATTACCAAGCAAGATTCATTTCACTATATCTCACCAATGATGATAAAATAAGACAAGATTTTGCAGACATCAATTTTAAAATAAACAATATCACTGGAGTTATGAATAGTTTAAGATAATATAAAATCAACTCAGAAAGTGGAAGAAACATTAAATATTAACATCTTAAAATGTTTAATTTTCAATACAGAGCCAAGAAATCCTTTCATCTACTATAAATACCTTTAGATTGGCCATTACCCAGCATGAGATTTGATGTAAACTATTTCATCTTGCACTAAATGGAATGTTCATCTTGCACTAAATGGAATGTTACTTAACATTGGAAATTTGATGAGAAAACTTCAAAAAATATCTTTATAGAACATAGATTAAAAAATGATCACTTTCCATGTAATATGAATTCTCTTCCAAATGCTATCATTAATTAAATATAAAATATGTTTAAATTCAGCCATAATTGGAAATGACTTTTTTCAATTAAAGTGCACAGATGATTACATTCTTGTAAAATTTAGGCAGACCACAAGTAGCTGCTATTTAAATCTGTTGGCCCAATAACAAAGGAAACTTTCCTAGAATTCTCTTTATGGCTCTTCTGTCAGGGGCATCAAAGACTTTAGGGGTAGCAGGGAACATCCTTCCTCACTCTAGGAAGAATGGGCTTAGGCTGACTCATTTCAACAGAGCGATTTGGTCATTTGAAGACATTTCAGAAAGAAACCAAACCTCAGCATAGCCCTCAGACAAAAATACATTTGATTAAATGCCAATGTTAATGGTAAAAAGATGAATGTAAAACAGTTTTCTTAAACTCTAAGTTTGATTTTTGTTTGACCAGATATATAATTTGGAAAAAGTATAACCTATCTGCTCTTGATCCCTAATTGTAGACCTTTAATATATGTAAGTTTCCCCTTGATTTAATCTATGTATTTTGAGGGAGGAAAGCCTTTTTTTAAAAACAGAACTGTAGGGGCGGCTAAGTGGTGCAGTAGATAGAACACTGGCACTGGAGTCAGGAGTACCTGAGTTCAAATTTGACCTCAGACACTTAATAATTACCTAGCTGTGTGGTCTTGGGTAAGCCACTAAAAACCTAAAAAAAAATAATAATAAAATAAAAACAAAGTAAGTCAGTTTTCTGCTGCCTAGAAATGGAATGGCAGGATAATATAAGCAGAAAACATTAAACAGATTGAAACACAGAAATAACTCAAGTAGCCTTCAAAGTTTTCTCTCCTATATTAAATCTTTTCATAGGCCTGTTTTTACACGAGCTTTTTATTAATTCTTTTCCTTCCTTGATATAATTTGTCCTTATTTAATTTAGCAACAAACTCTTCCTCACCCCTTAAAACTTCTCTCTGCTGAACCTTTTGAACTATTTCTACCAGTACCCTTGATTTCATCCTGATGCTCAAGTTTTTCCAGAATCTTGTTTAATCAATCTTCTCTTTTTTCTTTTATATTTTAATCATCTCATATCTACTATTCTTCTTCCTTCATCTTACATGTCACTGCTATCATAAACAACAGGAACAATAATAATCTTCAATCATTTCTAGTATTACTTGAGCTTCTAACCCATTTTTTGCTTTTCACTGATAAATGCCTTGAGAGGGTAATTAAACAAGACACAAGAGGAGGAGCAACATGGTAAAATGGAAAGAAGACTGAATTTGGAGTCAAAACAAAAAAGTGAATTCAAATTCTGGTTCTGGCCCTTCCTTCCTTTATGGCCTGGGGCAATTTGTTTATTTTCTCTCAGTTTCAGTTTTTGAGACATCTGGGGGTATCTGAATGACTTTTAAGACCCTTCTATCTCTTAAGCTATCATAGAGAGTACAAAGGACATATTTTATATACTTATTTTAGGGCAGCTAGATGGCAGAGTGAATAGAGTGCCAACTCTGGAGTCAAATCAGTCTTCAAACACTTGACACTTTACTAGCTGTGTGACCCCAGGCAAGTCATTTAAGAGTATATGTTTTTAAAACTAGAAAATTCCACTCTACATGGTTATATATTTATTTTGCGTTATATCAAATCACATGCTTAGTGTAAAGGCTCAGAGTCTCAAGACATAGAAATAAGTGGGGATTAAACTTATCAAATCATGCTGAAAATGTAAAAAGTCCTGACTGTACCCCATACTTATGCCCTTGTCCCACACTATCTTTAATCCCTTGTAATTTGTCTTCTTACCTAAACATACCTTTCCAAGAGACAATGATTCAATTCCATTCCATTCAAATCAATAATCATTTATTAATTGATTACTATGTGAAAGACATTGTCCTAGGGCTGGGGATACAAGAACAAAAAATTAATAACTTTCAAAACTTTTACATTCTATTGGGGGAATGCAACCTGTAAATAGCTATGGAAAGAGCACTAACAATTACAGGGATCTGAAAAGACTTTTTTTCAGATCAAGAGGTTGAACCTTTGTGAAGTCTTGAAAGAGGCTAAGGAATCTAAGAGGTGAAGAGGAAGAGGGACTGCATTGAATATATGGAAGATAACCTGAAGCTGAAGAGGAAATGTCCACTTTGGGAAATTTGATACAGCAAACAAGTTAATTAGGCTAAAGCTAAATGTATGAGGAAGTATAATATGGATTTAATTCTGAAAATGCAGGCTGGAATGAGATTGTGAAGAGCTTTAGGATAAGCTCAGGAGTTTGTAGCAGAAGTTCTAGAGAGGCAGCAAGGCATCATAGAAGATTCTTTGGCAGTGAAATGACATGGTCAGAACAAGGAATGTTTGGCCTGGAAAAATGAAGATTCAGTGGGGATACTATTTGAAGGGTTATGTTGATTTTTTTGGTTTGTTTTTTTTGACCGTCATCTTCGAAGAAGACCACCATATCAGGGAGATGCTGCCATGACAAGCACATGAATTGGATCTGAATGAAAGATCACCAGTCTCAATTTTCTCCTCCAGAGTCATCTGAGTCCAGTGGCCAGATATGGATCAGGACAACTAGAGACGGCCCTGAATGAGAGGCAATCAGGGCTGGGAGACTTGCTCAAGGTCACACAAGTGGTAAGAATCAGGTGTGTCTGAGGCTGGATTTGAACTCCCATCCTCCTGACTGCAAGGTCAGTGCTTGATCTACTGTACCATCTAGCTGCCCTAAGGGAGTTAATATGAGAAAGAAAGATCAGAACTATTCTGTTTGGACTCAGAAAGTAGAACTAAGAACAAATGAGGGTAAGAGGTACAGAGAGAGATATATACCAAAAAAATCATTTTATACTTGCTGTCCTATTAATAACCAAAGAAGTTCAAAAGTGAATTAAGTTAACTTGAAAGTTCTCCCTTCTCCTAAGGTATCATCAAGAAGAGGTTAGATGACCTCAAAGAGATCAAAGAAAGAGGCAAAGAACCCACTCATCTATACAAACATTATATAGCACCTCTTTTTATGATGGCAAAGAATTAGAAACTTATAGGGTATCAATCAACTGGGGAATGGCTAAACATTATGATATATATATATATCACATATATATGAAATGCTGGAGGAGATGGTTTCAAAGGGAAGACTTGTATGAACTGAAAGAAATGAAATGAACATAATCAAAAGAATAATTTATACAATAACAAAATTGAAAAGTCAATTTTGCAAAACTAATGGACTCAGAATAACACAATAACCAATCATAATTTCAGAGGATTTCAGAGGACTCATGATGAAATATGACAGTTGGTTCCAGATAGAATTCATGGAATATTTTTTGTTGCTGTTCATGACCAATGTAGGAATATGTTTTGTTTGATTATATATATATATATATATATATATATATATATATATATAATGTTTTTAATAAGGTTTTTTTCTTGCTTTTCTCAATGGAAGGAGAAGGAGGTAGAAGGGAGAAAAAATGTGGACCAAAAAATAGAAAAAAAACACCCTTTTTTAAAATTAGAAACTGGAGGACAATCTATTAATTTTTTTTCCCTAGAAGTTTAGTTCTAAGGAGAATTATGGGATAACACCTTAAGGAGCATAAAGAGTGATAATATGGGGAATGTTTTAGTAGAAAGGACCTGAGCATATTTATAGGCAGCAGAAAAGAGCTATTAGGAAGGATAAATTTAAGAGATCTCTCATATTCTTCATCTTCTCTGACAACTCTGCAAACATTGGGACTTCTGTGTACTCCTTTCTTCTTGTCAACTTAAATAACATTGTCCTGGTTTTCTCTTGTTGGAAAGATACTTCATAAAGATTTGCTGTTTTGACTGTCCCTACAAGTAGAGATTTCCCAAAGTTCTATTCTAGGAATTAGCTAAGTTCTGTCCTTTTGCACTCTTATCCAATTCTCCATTTGAAATGATCAACTCACTATTCTATGAACTTCCCATGTATTTTCATCTCTGTGCCTTTGTTTCCATAGTTTCTTTTGTCTTGAATAGCATCCTCCCTGACTTTCTCCCATTGCTATATCAGTATCCAAATGTTGAAACTTGATTGGATATAGTTATCACCTCCATTTAGCTATTCCAGACACATCCTCTCTTCTTTTAGTCTTGAATAATCTCATTCAGACCATTTACAAGGTACCTATTTTGTGTGTGTGTTATATAGTCTATTCTTATGGTTAGTTATTCAGACAGCTGATCTCCTCTACTAGACTGTCAGCTCCTTGAGGGAAAGGAACAGGTTTTATTTAGTTGTGTCTCCATAAGTGATTTGCATCTAGTAGGCATTAAGACATATTAAGTTAAATTTCATTGAAACTGAAGAATTCTTCCAGTGATGAAATCTATACTAAAGTCTAATAGAGTCTACACTAAATGTAATAAAGACATATACTTTCATCACCTTTCCATACCGTGGCAAATGAAATTATTTTTCCTTTTTATGAGAGCCTAGGAAATTCAAAAATATTCATCTATCATTCACTTTAGGCTACAGGAAGATTGTGGTGATTTCTCAGTGAATGACTGAATACTAAATGCATGTTTCTAATAAATAAAGGCAATTCACAAACAGCTATTCAAGAGAGTTCATTTGTTCAAAGTGTATATGGTAGTATCAGTGGTTGATGTCTGGGACTTTTCAAAGAAGTGTAGCTTCCTAGGTACACATTACATTACAAGTATGAAATCATGTTAGAGAAGAAAGAAGTGCTAATTTACATTTAGAGGATCAAATGCTTAACTTTTAAAAATAAATCAAACTGAATCAAAATAGGACATTTTGGAGGCATTTTTCATTTCATAATTCAGTGTTTTATCAAATGAGCTTTATTATTATTGCTGTACACAAAAAAGGCTAATTAAACCATTTTTCAAATTAAAAGCAGGTGTTTCTGTTTGGGGATATGAAAGTAAATTATACAATGTCTACATTGTAGTAAAGCATGACAAAATCTATTATAAAAGTAGCTCATGGGAAAAAACAGATTTTGCTTAAAATATTATATATTATATGATTAGGCAGATTCTGGAGTAAATGATTGAAAAGGGAGAACAGTCATTAATGGTGCAATATCAGTTCGGAAAAAATGTCAGTAATGGAATGTCCCAGCAATCTGTCCTTGGTCATATGCTGCTTCACAATTTTATAAATTGACTTGAATAAAGGCATCTCTAGCATGTTTATCAAACCTGCAGATAATGAAAAAGCTTAGAGAGATAGATAAAATCACTGTGCTAATCAATAAATGAATATATAGTAAGCACTTATTATGTGCCAGATGCTGTACTGGTTACTGGACAAAATCAATGACAAAAGAAAAAGGCAAAAATGACATAGTCCCTGTCCTCAAGGAGCTTAAATTCCATCAAGAGATAGCTTAAGGCTCCAAAAAAAAAATCCTAATAGGCTAGCACATTTAGTCAAAGTCAATCAGATGAAATTTAACAGGGACAAATATAGAATTTTAAACTTAGATTAAAAATAAATATAGTAAGATGAAGGATATTTGAAAAAGACCTTAACATTTTAATAGGCCAGCTCAACAAGTTGGCAGTCTGATAAAGTAGTGTGATACAAAACTAGGGAGATGAAAAGACCATTGTTCTTTGTCACATCATTATTGGGAGTATTGTATTCAAGTTCTGGGTGCCATAATTGCAGGAAGGTCTTTGGAAAATTCAATTACATCTAGAGGATATTGCATAGATGACCAAAGTCCTCAAGATCAGACAATCTGAACAGCTGTTGAAGGAATCTCAAAGATGGTTAGTCTAGGAAAGGGAGGACTCAGAAAGAACATAATGGTCTTCAAGTGTTCAAAATTTTCTTATGTGACTCAGACACTTAACTGTATGACCTTTCAAGTCACTTATCACCATTGCTTTGCAAAATAAAAAATAACTAAAATTTTTTAGAGAAAGAATTTCACATTAAAGGATTGGGAAGATGAGGAGTTAGTGAACCTAAAGAAGGTATGGTTAAAATGGTGAGAAGAGAATCAGGAAAATAAGGGGTATACCCAGATACTCCATGGATCTGTAATCCATGCATGTACATATGGTGTAGTACCAGTGGTTCAAGTGTCCAGTAATATAAACTATCAGTCTTCTTTCTATACCTGCCCACTCTGTGCAATTCTCTATGTATGTCCTCAGATAAGTTTGCCATAAATTTGCCACAAATTTCCATAAATTGGGATAGAATTAAAATGGGAATTTCAAACAGTGCCAAAAGATACAGAAAGTTTAGGAGAAAAGAGAACTGAAAAACAGTCATAGAATCTGATGATTAGGTGTCCTTTGAGAGAGAGGTGGCTATCAAACACTTTGCAAGGAGCTAAGGACAAATTATAAAGAAGAGAAAATGTCAGGACAGACAAGTTTTTCAATAAGCTTAGAGGTGAAGGAAAATAAATATATAAAAATACATTAAAATTTTAAAATGATAGTTCAAATATTATTCCCACTTAGTGATGAGGAAACTAAGGCAGCTTTATCTAAGGTAATTCAGTTAGTAAATAGCAAGCTAGGAATCAAAGCCAGAACTTCTGATTCTAAATCCATTGCTCTTTCCATTACTCAATAAATGCTTCGCTAAAATGACAGGAGAGTTATGGTTACTATGGAAAAATCAGAGTGATATTCATGATACATTTAAAAGGTTTGGAGAGAAAAAGAAGAGAAAAAGAAAGGAAAAGAGAAACGGATTTGAATAATCTAATAGTATTGTATTCTTAGCATAAGGAAATAGGTTATTTTATTAGAAGAGTTTAAGACTGATATTGCCTCTGGGACACATGGAATTCACAAATGGTACTGATGAAACAGATGTGTATTCCTCTCTGAAGCTGTTGCATGCTCTCTATATGGTATTTAAAGATATAACTTCCCTTAACTAAGGTTTAAACTAACAAAACAAAACTCAAACTGCTTCTGGCATATGGAGTTAATATTTTTATCAGATATAGAATACTAGTAAAGAAACTAATAGATATTTAAGTAATTAAAAATAATTTTTAAAGGACTGAAGATTGGAACAATCCTGGTGTTGTCACCAAACCCCAATACTATCTGAATGCTCCACTGGACTTAGGGGGTATATGCGTATTCATTCATGTGGTACAACAATTCTGTAATGTTTACTTACATGTAAGTAATATTCCCATTTATAAGCATGCAATCTATAGGTTGTTTATTTCAAGACAGTCTTTCACATTGTATGGTCTCTCTAGATGTGAAAAGAT
This sequence comes from Macrotis lagotis, assembly GCF_037893015.1. Classification (NCBI taxonomy): domain Eukaryota; kingdom Metazoa; phylum Chordata; class Mammalia; order Peramelemorphia; family Peramelidae; genus Macrotis; species Macrotis lagotis. Next base: position 325,881,569 of record NC_133666.1, read on the forward strand.
GTGAAAAATTGAGATTCTCTTAAAATACTGAAAGAAGCAAGTTTCAGAGTTACAAGACTGAGTCTTCTCTCGAAAGTAAAGAAATGAAGGGCTACCTGCATGTGCATCAAAAGAGATCTTGGTAAATTCTTGACCTTAAATTTTTAGTTGAGAATATATTAATTCCTATGAGATTTTAAAAAGCTAAACCTTACATCTTATTATGTTCTCTCCCCACCAAAAATTTCTAATCTCTAGTGACTCAGTGCCAAATCATTTGCAAGTCTGAGAAAATACTGACTTAAAATGTACTGAAAGACAGCTTTATGTGATGCATTTTCTCTTCATAAAGCTAACACAAGAAACTGCACAAAGATTAGATATTCAAATGCTAAAATATACCATTGATATCCTGATGCAATATTATTATCATTACACTTGACTTTAAATGTGTTTTTTTTTAAGGTTTGGGTTTTTTTTGGCAAGACAATGGGGTTAAGTGGCTTGCTCAAGGTCACATAGCTAGGTAATTATTAAGTGTCTGAGGCCAGATTTGAACTCAGGTATTCCTGACTCCAGGGCTGGTGCTCTATCCACTGTGCCACCTAGCCACTCCTAAAAATGTGTTTTTTAATATTGATTCTTGGTATATTAGTAACAAGGGAAAAAAAAAGGTCAGTCCATAATAATTAAAGATATATGCAAGCATCTGAATACTCTTCTACACGGGCTCTTTACATTCACTGCTCCCTTGCCTCTATATAAGATACCTGTCACCTACCTAATATACTCAAAAGTCTTTGAAGAAATAACCCTGATTTTTACAACTCAATAAGCTAACTACTAGATATAGCCCATTTCTTGCAGAGAGCATAGAAAAAAGAATGACAAGTGCCGGGTTTTTATTTACAACGCCGGCTTCTTAATGCTAGTCCGTCCTCTTACTCACCAGTCCAACGCGTGGTGAGTCTTCGGGGTACCTCCGGCCCCCACTCTTTGATGGGGGAAGAACCAGACAGAGCGCCTGAGGTGGGTCATGAGTCTTTATTCTTCTGTGATCACATTCCCGCTCCTTCCCCCCAACCTCTCAGCAGACCCTTTTATCCCCTCTCTCCTCCCTCCCATGAACTCTTACTCAATGAGGGGCCGAGTTCTGTAACATTCCCTTATAAGGTGATTATGTTTCCCCCTCTAAGCGACCGCCAAGCCTCTTCCCCCCGCCCCCAACATCTCCCCCTTTCTGTTTTACAAGGTTATCACTTGGTGTGACCTTAAGCGGTGCTGAGGTTAGCCTTAAGCGGTGTCATTTCTACTGGCCTCTGATAGCCGGGGGCGAGGAACCCTGTCTTAGGTCATCTCCTTCAACCCAGGACCTTGCCCGTCCTAGGCGCCCGACACCCTCAGGGCCTGTCTTAGGTGGCTGGGTGAGGAGAAGTTGCCCGTCTTGGGGATTACCTCGTCTTACCCCTAGGTGTCACATGTCATGCATGGCGGCTAGCCAGACTTGGGGATCCGCCGGGGGCGAGGAACCCTGTCTTAGGTCATCTCCTTCAACCCAGGACCTTGAGGTGGCTGGGTCAGGAGAAGTTGCCCGTCTTGGGGTTTACCTCGTCTTACCCCTAGGTGTCACATGTCATGCATGGCGGCTAGCCAGACTTGGGGATCCTCCCCCGTCTCCATGGCCATGAAGGCTTTCTGAGTAAGAAGCATATAGCCCCTCTGTCGCCTAGCTAGGCGGCAGAAACAGACAACAAGTAGGGTGATTCCCAGAATCAGCGTCCTTGTTCACCCTCAAGGGGGTATCCTCCCGCCATCTGGCAATCCCTCCATGGTATGGGATCCTCGATGTCTTCCCCTGTGGCCACACATGAGGGGCCCCACCGAGGCAGAAGGGAGCCCCATCGATGTATTGGTCACTAGCAGGCGAGGGTAGATCGGGGAGTTCCATGCTACCGGAAGGGGAGAGGGAATAACTCGGAGTATTCCCCATGTCGGATTTCCTTCAGATGGAGCACCTCCAAGGATCCCTACGATGATCAGAAGGCCTGAAAAAGAAAGAAATTCCTCTCACCCCGTAGGGTTGGGCATTAATCAAGGTCTCTTATCTTGTAAACAGGGAGCCATCTTTCTGGCTCTTCTATCTTATCCTCGGGATGAAATGACAGGTGGCCCTGTCTTCTGTTCTTTACCGTTACAGGGCCATGCCAACCTCCCTCTTCATCTCTCCACATGACTTTAGAGCCTGGTAGGGCCTTGGTGGGAGAGGGCAGGAGCGTTGGTTCTTTCTTAGCATGTCCTTTTGGGGAGAAAAATCTCTGGGCGGCTGTAGTGCCGTCATCCCTGACTTGTAGGAAATTCATGGTAAATAGTACCTGAGACAGGTCTGAATGGGTCAGTGACCTGCCAACTCCCCCTTTCTGTTTAAAAAGATAGGATGTAGCAGAGTATCCATGTAGGACGGTGAACTGATAACGTTTACTGGGGGCTTGGAAATTGATCGCGGGGAGGGAAAAGGCAAATTTTTCTTTGTCCTCCGGGTGGAGGGGAATGCTATAGAAGCAGTCTTTAACATCAATCACTATAATAGTCCACCCTTGCGGGACTGCAGTGGGCATAGGGAGACCAGGTTGGAGGGTCCCCATGGGTATCATGTTGGCATTTACTGCCCGAAGATCAATCAACATTCTCCAACTCCCCCCTTTCTGTTTTATGACAAAGACGGGGGAGTTATACGGGCTAAGGGACGGTTCCACTTTGTTCTCGTGCAGGAGGGTCATTACTATGTCTGTGAGGGCGATGAGCTTTTCTTTTGTCAGGGGCCACTGCTCAACCCAAATAGGTTTCTTATTAATCCATGTTATTCGGGGGGAAAAGCTCATCTCTAGAGTGGCCCCAATTAATTTCCCCGCAGGCTATCAGGGGTGGCAAGTGTCAGGTTAAGCTGGCTCAAGATATCTCTACCCCATAATGCATAAGGGAGGTCGGGTAGGCACAGTGGGGTGAAGAGTCCAGATTCTTCCAAAGCTGACCACCGTAGGGCGTGTGCTGCTTTCATGGCAGATCTATTGCCCCCCACCCCCGTCACTGCTTGAGGGCTCTGTAGGAGTGGCCACTCGCGCCTCCACTGTCCCCTATTTATGACAGAGCAATCGGCTCCAGTGTCAATTATCCCTTCGAGCTTCTGATTTTCCACCGTGACGGTTAACAGTGGTCGCCCAGAGCTGACCGGGTGGACCCAGTTCACATGAGCGGGAGGGGTCCGCAAGGGCAGCGCCTTTCCCACCTCTTGGCCCTGTTTTACCAAGGTGGGAAAGGGGTGGGGGTTTGTGACCCTTACGGATGTGGGACTTCCGGGACCAAAAATGACCTGGGTATGGGTGACTAAGTCCACACATCTCTCAGCCCCTGTGATGAGCGCTGGGAAAATATTTAGCTCAATGGGAATCATCGAGGTTTCCCAAGGCCCGATCTCTCTCTGCTGTGTCCCTTCTCTATAGTCAACCCTCACGGGGATAGTCACAGTAATGGGGCCGCTGTCTTCGAGCACGGGGGGGGCCCCGCGGCCGGGCCCCTCCCTTTCCCTTTTCCCGACTTCCCTTTGGATCGGCAGAACCTGGCTATGTGACCTGGCTTTCCACAGGAATAACAGGTCGGAACTGAAGTGGAGGGGGGCAGCTGTCTGCACTGTGCTTTGAGGTGCCCTGGCTTTCCGCACCCAAAACAGGTGGGTCTCACCTGCATACCGTGAAGGGCGGTCAGGAGGCTATCCTCCCGGTTCTCCATGGCAGTCACTAAGGCTTGAATTGAATCCTCGCTGGGCATGTCCAGCAATTTGTCAACAATTTCTTCTAATGAAGCTTCGGGGGGAAGGCTGCTAATGGCTGCGATCCCTTTGGGGCGAAGACCCTCTTTAATCAATTGTCTCATAAGAAGATCAGATCCCGGGGTGTCTCCCATTATACGAGTCACTGTCTCTTTAACCTCGTTCACAAATGAGAGGGGTGTCTGATCTGCTCTCTGCTTCAGCCCAACCAACTTCTGTGTGGCTCTCCCCCCTTTCATGGCTCCAATCTTATCCCAAGCTGCAACATGTGTTTCTTTAACAGTCTCTAGCTCAAACTGGCCATACTGGGCCTGAACAGCAGGGTCAGTATAGGCTCCAGTTCCACACAGGAGGTCAATGGCTAAATCCAGGGGAGTATAACCCCGGGATTTTGCCAGCTTAGAGGCCTCTCTGCGGGCCTGAGCCTTAAAAGCTAAATATAAGGAGGCATCTAGGCACGCGGCTGCAATTTCGTCAAAGTCAGCAGGGGTCCAAGGGTGCGTAGCAAAGAGGTTTTGCATCAGTCTTTTTACATAAGGGGAGTTTGGGCCGTATTTAGTCACAGCCTCCTTAAGTTCCTTAAGCATCTTAAAAGGGACAGGGCGGTAGTCTCGGGCTCTGGTAAGGGGGTCCGTAAATACTGGATAGAGGCCCCAGTCATCCCAGTCCACCTCCTCCCCTTTCTCTATTGCTATGGAGGCACTGGTGGCAAGTAGGCCGGATGGGCGGAGCCCTTGAGGGGATCTCTGAAGGGCGGACAAGGAACATGGGGGATTTTTTGCCTCTGTTTCCTGGCTGGGCCGCCAAGCCTGGGGCGCTGCAGCTGTCCAATCAGCGCAGACTTCTCCCTCCTCGTCAGCAGCCTCCCGGTCCCACCTACTCACGCCCCTCTTCCTGCCACCCCTGAGGGCTGTTTGCACCCCTCCCTTCCCGTGCTCGGAAACTTCCGGCCCTGAATCTTCTCCCTGGGGGCCCCTTGTTCCCCCATTGTTTCTTCTAAGTTCCTCCCACGGATACAGGGGAGGGAGTGGCCTTCCCTCTTCCTCTGAGCCCTCTGAATCCGATCCCGCCAACGAGCTACCCACCTGAGTGCTGATTGTTCGTGCTAAAGTCACCTTCTGGGGATGCAGGGCTGCATCCACTATCTTATACACTGTAAAATCCTTGGGGGTCAGTTTTCCCGGGCAGGTGTCATTATAGGAGGCCATCTGCTGCCCTACCACCTTCCATTTATCTGGTTGGATCCCACTATGTTGCACCCAAGGGCAGATGTTCCAGATATTCTCAACAAAAGCACGGCAGGTCTTGATAGGTAATTTACGGCCATGCTTAGCGCAGAGTTTATAAAGCTGTACTGCAACAGCCTCTTTTTCCTCCGGCTCAAAGGCGGGAATACTATTCCGGCCCCCCATGCTGTCTACTAGCCGAGGCTGCAATCCTAACAGGTGGCAGAACTGCAAAGTTCCCGTTCGGCAAAAGAGAAGGAGGAAGCAGGGCACAATCAGACAGGCCAGCACGGCAAGGAGCGTGATTAGAGCAGAATGAGAAAGGGGAGAGAAAGAAAGCATAGTCAACACAATAGGGGTATGTCCTTCAGGCAATATCTGAGAGTAAACGCCCTCTCCTTCCTCCCGGTCAGAAAGACCGAGGCTGTCTGGAGAATCCGACCAGCGGATTCAGACGTTCCCTAGCAAAATCAGGTCCCGGGTTTCGGGCACCACTTGCCGGGTTTTTATTTACAACGCCGGCTTCTTAATGCTAGTCCGTCCTCTTACTCACCAGTCCAACGCGTGGTGAGTCTTCGGGGTACCTCCGGCCCCCCACTCTTTGATGGGGGAAGAACCAGACAGAGCGCCTGAGGTGGGTCATGAGTCTTTATTCTTCTGTGATCACATTCCCGCTCCTTCCCCCCAACCTCTCAGCAGACCCTTTTATCCCCTCTCTCCTCCCTCCCATGAACTCTTACTCAATGAGGGGCCGAGTTCTGTAACATTCCCTTATAAGGTGATTATGTTTCCCCCTCTAAGCGACCGCCAAGCCTCTTCCCCCCGCCCCCAACAGACAAGGAATTTTCTCAAGGTTGCATAGCAAATCTTTGGTGAAAACTGGAAAAAAACAAAGAAGCAAACCAGAGTCCTTAATTTCACAGAGAGAAGGGAAATCAACTGCCCATGCTTTAGGATAGTTAGTAGATACACTTCAGCATTAACAAGGAAGACATATTCAGGTCAAACTACCAGAGCAAGACTGGTGCTTCTCATATACTTTCTATTTTGCATTTCTTTAATTAGACCAATTTGTAGATTTCAAATACAGATTTTTTAAAATTAATGATAGTTTGAATTTAAAAGTTTTAATGATGCCTTTTTCACCAGTTAAGATACAACACCATGCTCCCACCCTGACTCCTAACAAAACCTTTCTTTGTAATAAAGAAAAAAAAAAGGAACAACGCAGTGTTAGAGAAATTACCTAAGTTCAAGAGACTCATCACCACAAAGTATGCCATTAAATGGTAATTCTTTTGCCACACCACAGTGGAAAGCAGTGGCATCAAACTCAAAAAGAAATAGTCACTGCAGGTCTCATACCGAATTAGAAAACCACAAATGAGCACTAACTTTGGTGCACTGCACTGTTTATTTTGATAACATTTCCCAATTACATTTTAATCTAGTTCAGACCACCAGGGTCATGAATTTGACAACTCTTATGTGGAAAGTACTCTGGATTCTTAAGTATATGAACTAGGAGATATAGAATGGATATGAGAAAAAGAAGATATAACTATGTTAAAAAAAGTAAAATTGCACTATATTGACATTCTCACTAAATAGTAAACCAGAAAATGAAAGTACAGATAAATGGAAGGATAAGTTCACAGAATCAGATAAAGGAATTGGTGGAGCTGGCTTTGAAGTACAATATCAATATCTGTGCGATCTCTGTATAGAAGGAGTCCTTGACATCTTTCTGGGCCCCAAGAAACTCCTTAGAAATATAACTTTGGCTAGATGCCTTTGGGTCTGAAAATAATCTGACAGGACCCAAATGCTTGACTCTGGGGGTCACAGATATACCATAAATTTGTCTAAGATTCACAGAGCACTCTTGTTAGCCTAATTATCTTGCTGTATCTGTAAAATTCCTGCTTCCTCCCAGTACTGCCTCCCCTTCCCCAGATGTGACTAGAACCATAAGGTAGTAAATTTCATTCCCTCAAACCTGTGGGAAGCCCGTGAATATGTGACTCCCTCCATCTCAGGAAACATGTTCAGACATAATACAAAGACCCAGACCCTTCCCCACTCTGCCTAGTCCCCTATCTATACTGAACCATATATTTACATATGTTTGCAGTAGTATACAAGAAAAATATATCTAACTGCTGTCTTTCCTTCTGTATCCTGCTTGTGCCCCCCCCCCCCCAAAGCTATAAAAACCCTATCCCCTGAACACTCAGGTACTGTCTGATTTGGACACTCTTCATCCTCAGGCAGTCCCTGGGAAATTAAAGATCTCCAAACTTATCCAATTTTGGTCTCTGTCTTGCTCTTTGGATTCAGCAGCTTTATGATGAAATCAAAGGCAACAAGAAATATTCTTGTTTGGAATATTTGGTCATCTTATATTACATTGCTCTTAATTATGAAAACAGTTGCAACTTATGCAATAACATCTGTTGCAGAAAATAAGAAGATAGAAAAATCTCTATCAGGAACAACTTCCAAATTAAGTCAATTCTTGGTGGCCTCAATGATAAGGCAGGAATGGAAGGAGGGGGTTAAAATGTGCTGAAAAATATGGATTGGAAATAAGAAACAAAAGAGAACAAGCCTTAGAGGGTAGAACCCTCATGACTATATACCTTGAACACTTTCTTTGAGGAAAGAATTGCAAGGTGTTGGATGTATTCAGCAATGAATTACATCTTTAAAAATGTAAATGTTCATATTTTAAAAGGAAGAATGCTTTACTGTTTTCAAAGTCATTTGAGAATCAATTGTCTATATATCAATTGTCTTATTAGTATAAAATCAAAGTAATGAAAAATCAAACCTAGTAGAAAAATGGGCATGCAATGAAAATAACTCCAACTTAATCTATTTAAATGAAATACTGATGATTAAAAAGTTTTATGAAAAATGGGATTCAGATGAAGGAAAAGACATGGACAACAATCAATAAACATTTATTAAATATCTACTATGTACCAGGCTGCACCAGGCTAGGTGCTTGGAATACAAAGACAAAAATTAAATTGTCTCTGCCCTCAAGGAGTTCCTCTTCCATTGAATAAGACATGAACATACAGAATTAATATAAAATAAATACAAGATATTTCCAGGAGGGAAGAGATTTGGAGGGATCAGGAAAGGTTAATGTAGGAGGTGGTTTTGAGGTAAGTTAAAATAATTTCACATGTAAGTTTAACCACCATAAATCAATCACTATAACAAGGGAACCAAAAAAGCCCCAAATAACCTAAGTTGGTAAACACTTGACTTCCTTGTAGAAAGATATAACAGCCAAGGGTAAAATCTTTCAGGAAAAAGATGAAAGATTATAGTAATGGAGCTTAGTGAGAGACTAAACTAAGCCACAACAATACCACCCTTAGAACATTTAAGGATAACCTTGGAAGACAGAAATCAGGAAAAATCAGGAAAAAAAAAGGAATGCTTAGTACAGTGCCTGGAACATAATTTTGTTCAGTCATTTTCCAGTCATGTCCAACTCTGTGAGCCGATTTGGAATTTTCTTTGCACAGACATTGGAGTGGTTTGCCATTTCTACAGCTCATTTTAAAGATGAGATAACAGGCAAACAGGGTTAAAAGACTACCCAGTAAGTATCTGAGGCAAGATTTGAACTCAGGAAGATGAGCCTTCCTGATTCTAGACACACCACTCTATCCATAGCACCTAGCTAATTCACTATTATTATGAAAACTTTTTTTTCACTATCAAGTATAATAGAGACATCATAATTTTAGTACTGTACATAATAGTGCCTAATGGTCAAAAAGCAAATAGAAAAGCACTAAACAGAACAAAGAAAGGGAAATAAGGATCGAAAAGACCAAGTATACATAGAAGAAATCTCTACTAGAACTATAACCAGATGTGTTTCATAACATTACTGTCCAAGGAATCTGAGAATGGAAAAAAATGTCCAAAATGCATGAAAAGTTTCAAAATTTATTAGTACTCCAAAAAAGGAAAACAAAAAAGAACTTCAGCGATCACCCTATAAAACAATATAATCTAAGGATATGATTGATGAGGGTATTAGATGGTATAGGAAGAGGTAGATTTTCAAAAGTGATATTTTATAGGAGCCCACAATTTTGTCATCATAAAACACAATGAAAGATGTAGAGAATAAAAGATTCCATAGTATTTACTGATTGCAGATTTTTTTTGTTTCTTTTGTTTGTTTTGATTTTTTATAAGGCAATGCGATTAAGTGACTAACCCCAAGGTTACACAGCTAAGTATTGTGTCTAAGGCCACATTTGAACTCAGGTCTTCCTGACTCCAGGGATGGTGCTCTATCCACCACATCACCTAGCTGCCCCTGATGATTTTTTTTATGGAAAAAAGCATTGTTCATAGATATTTTAAAATGAAACAAAATTCTATGACATAATAGTTGAAATCACCTTATTTCACTACTCCCTAAACATGAATGTTGTGAACTGCTTGCTGAAGGTGACTACCAGGATCCTTGAGAAGATGCAGTATAGAATTCAAGTCAAGGTTGGATTTCTATTAGGTGCTAAGGTCCTCTGGGGGTTTCTATTTGCATCGAGCACTGTGCTAATTTAGGCAAGAAACACTAAGTAGTGTCTTGGTTGAGATCTAAAAAACAATCAAATGAATGCAATGTAACTGTGATCCACAGAGGAAAAACAAAGTGGAAGAATAATATCTATTATATAGACCAGTGGTTCTCAAAAATCATGGATCTCTTTATCCTCTAAGAAATTCTTGATGATCCTTCAAAGACCTTTGGTTTCTGTGGGTCATAGAAAAACTAATTTTTACTGCAATGAGGATAAGAGCTGTAATTTCTACAATACTTAGCATGTGCTAAGTACAATTATTTCATTTTATTCTCAGAACATTATTAAAAAAAGGCATGAAATGAAAACAACTTCAACCTAATCTCAAATGAGATACTGATGATGAAAATTTCTTGAAAAATGGGATACAGAAAAAGAAAAGGACATAAACAACAATCAATAAACATTTTTAAAATATCTACTACACTAAGCTAGGTGCTTGGAATACAAAGAGAAAAATATTATCCCCATTTTACACATGAGGAAAGTAAGGCAAATAGAAGTGAAGTGACTTGTCCTCAGTCATACAGCCAGTAAGTATATGAGGTCACATTTGAACTCAGGTCACAGAACTATATATTCTATACATTATACCACCTTACTATCTAAGTAGAAACTAAGATCTTAGTACTATTATGAAAATAGTTTTGACCCAACAGACTCCCTGAAATGGTCTTAGGGGATCCATAGAAGTCCATGGACCATTCTTTGAGAGTCACTTACCTAGATCATAATATGTAACTAAATGAACAAATCTATAGAGTTCACACATCTGTGTGTTTGTATATTCATGTATATGTATATACATATGCCTCTATGGGGGGAGATTTTAGAAATGAACATTAAGTGGAGTCTAAAATTTGATAGGAGAAACAAGTCCAGATTACCTTAGGGAGATTATAAAGAATGATCACAAATATCTCTATGAAACAAAGACCCATCTCTTAATATCAATATTCTACCTTTTTCATTGTAGTTCCATGAGTCATGGAACAGTACAATCTTTAAAGAACTAAAAGTAAAGAGGGTAATTACCTGGTCAATGGTGAATATGAACAGGCTAAAACACATTAGAACTAAGAAATTATCAAGGAGATTTAGAAATGGAAGCTACCATAGAAATGCATAAGGAAAAAAAAAAGATGAAGAAGTCATGTGGTGAAAGCATGATCGATTGATATTCTCCCAATATCCACATATACAGTATGGAAGGTTCCTACTAAATTAGATAGACTGAACATATGGAAGGACAAAGATAAGAGCTGCACAGGATCAGCAAGCAGGGAAGCATTGTTGAAGTAAAAGAGCCATACTGATGAAATCACAGGTGCACTTGTATATTGAGTAACAGACTGGTAGATTAATAACAATTTTTACCTAGACTTTGGAATATTATTATTATTATTATTACTATTATTATTACTCTTTTAATATCAATTTGGAAAGAGATCTCTAGTGAAATTTCCTCAGAGTCTGTCTAGCTTCATATTATTTTACATTCTTATCAGTGACTTGGATAAAGACAGATGTCATCAATCTATAGATTTAATTTATATTACCAAAAAGGCATTTAGTAAATGACAGAATTAAGGACAATTACTAGCTTAGATGTTAGAAACAATTTTCCAAAAAAGGATCTCAAACAAATAAATACAGTGGGTCAAATGTAACAAGATGAAATGCAATATGGATACATGCAAAATTTTACAACTGAGTTAAAAGGATCAAATGTAGCAATTTAAGATGATGTGGGGAAGAAAATGTATGTTTATAACATTTCATTTTTGAAAGGTCTCAGGGTCCTAATGGATCGAAAGCTTGATATAAATCAGCTATGCAATGACATGAGAAAGAAAGCTATTGTAATCCTATGCTTCATTAAGATACTGGAGACAAAAAGTAAAACAGATCCTGTCTTCAAAGAAGCTACTATCCTTCCTGGGAGAAAACATATATACATTTGAAGATAAATATACAGAATCTTGAGGGGATGGAAAAGAAGACCTATCCAAGGTGGGGAGGGGATGAGTAAAAGTGTAAATCAAGAAAAACTTCAGGGCAAAGGTGAACAAGAGGCAGGGGATGAAAATGGAGAGAATTCCAGGCCTAGGAGCAGCTAGCACAAAGGTTGAGACAGAATGAGTCCTATTTATGAGAATATCAAGATGGCTGGATCATCATGCTCATGAAGGAGGGCAATGTGCAAGAAGGCTGAAAAGGTCATTTTGTACCATGTTTTTAAGGGCTTGAAATGCCAAACAGATTTTCTACTTTATTTTAGAAGTAACTGTAAGGCAGATGAAGTAGAATGAGGAAGAGTTTTGCTGAACTACTAAGACCTCCTTCAGTTCTAGATGTCATATTATAAAAAGAGATTAATAAAACTGAGATTATGAAGATGAAGCCAACCATGATGGTAAAGTACCTCAAGATCATATCAGTTAGACTGATCTAAGGAACTGAGGATGCAAGGGCTAACTCCTAAAAGAGAACTTTCTGAGTCCCCTCCCCTCTCTTCCAGTACCTCTCTCCACAAAAATACCTTGCATTTATTTGGTACTTATTTTAGAGACCCTTATTCAAAATTGTCTCAATTAATGATGGAATATAAGCTCCATGAGGACAGGAAATGTTTCCTTTGTGTCTCTAATACCAAGTTCATGTTAATAAACTCTTACTGATTGAAAATAAATTCCTTGTGAAAGGAAGAGGTGCTGATGAGGTGATGGTTCTTTTTATATATTTTAAAGTCTAAAAAAACCCACAAAAAAACCCAAAAAAAAGTCTATTTGTGGTATTTACCTATTTACACAAACTATATCTATCTATCTATCTATCTATCTATCTATCTATCTATACATATTTTTTTCTTTTAAATATGTGATAGAGGAATTAAAACTTCTATGCTAGATCCAAGATGATTAGGCACAATGGTTACACACTGCAGATGAACGCTTAGGAGTGATGTATAGAGAAGATAAGAAACTGAGTCACCTATAAAGGAATGAAGTTGCTTAGAGATATAGAAGATTCCCTCCCAACAAAGGTTTATGAGCAAAGTTCAAAGGACCACATTCAAGAAGTTGGTAATCAAGGCTCTTACTCAGATGGAGGTTGCACTAGGTGGTCAATGGGCTCCCTTTCAACTCTGAAATTCTGTGAAAACTACTGGCAACAACAAAACCTTAAAAATTACTGCTCTAAATCAAATCTTCAACAGAATACTGAGTAAAAAAATACAGACTGTCCCTATGCTAACCCTTCATTTTCTCATTTTGAAAGGATCTTCTGCTCCCAAATACATTCTAAGCTTCATATTTTTGTTGCAATGTCATCAATAAAGTAAAGCATACCAGCCCTCCTCAGTTTTGCTTTTCATCAAGCATTAAAAAGACCTGCAAGAAATATAATGAACATATCAGAACTCATTAATACTTGATCTAAGTTGTTACTTGCCTTGGATTATTAGGTTAGTAAAGCTATCCACAATACTGATTTAAAGGGTCAACTGTGGGAATTAGCAAATACCAGTGAATATTATTTGCTTATCTTCTGTAGTAGTTTCTTTAGAAATAAATACTACTTTCCTAATTCTGCTTTGCACCATTTTTTGTGTTGTCACTATGAGCATTATAAAAACGAAATCACAATCCTTGTGACTTCAAATCCCTCTCCCAACCCTACCCCCACCCTTTATTTTATAGAGGAATCAGCAGTTCAAGACCTAGATAAATATTTCAAAAACTAAACTATTGGTGAGCAGGGCAGGTCACTTCCATTTCCCAGAGTATTTGGAGTTCATGTGAAATAAGGGCAAAGGAATGATGAGCTGCATTTTTAACAGGGTATACACAGACTAGTTGTCAAACTGACGAAGAATTCCTAATGCAACAGCTGCATGGTACAGTTTGCCAAAGTCCCATCCCAAATAAATGTTGTGCATTCTCCCTAGTGCAATTAACTCTCATATACTGGCAGATTTTTCTAGAAGATCATCAAGGTAGATTACCTTCCAGCATATGAACTAAATACTTACAGGTGTTATATCATCAGTTATTACTTATAAACTTCTGCATTTAGCAAGACATCCAGGCAAATGAATGATGTAATTTATGAATTATTTATAAGAAATTCACAGCATGCTCCTGGCGTCATTCATGGCCTTTTCTAGGTCATATGACACCAATTAGAGCTGAATTTTAAATTATTCAATAACCTGAACTCTCTTGTCATTTAACATATAGATATCAATGTGGTAAACAAGTTAAATCTAATGGGCCCTGGAGGTTTAAACTTCTCTGTTGCTCAGTAGCAAAAGCTGTAGATCTCCAGTGGAAGAGAAAAATAATAGAATACAGCAGTCACAAGCATTTGCAAAGCTCTAATAACTTATTCTGGTTTTCTTAAGGATGTAAGCATAAATTATAAACAATGAAATCCAAAATGTAAAGTCATTACCTATAAGCAGAAAAAAATTAGGCATGCAATGATGACAAAACACTGATAAACAAGTCACTAATACCAATCTTAGACCATTTTGCACTCTTTCCTTAAATTTGCCCTGTCTGAAATATAAAAATATTCTACACAGGCACATGTGGACCCAACTAAGAAGTTGAATTGGTGAGGCGAGCAAAACTTTTAAAACCCATTGCCAGATTTTACAAGACATACCATATTTTTCAGCATTAAGGAATTTTACATTTCCAGAAACAGAATTTCCTGGAGTACTCTTTAAAAAAAATTCTCTGTTTCAAATATGAGACATTTCTGGGGAATTCTACCACCTAAGACAATAGGAGAAAGAGTGGGAAAAAAGAGAGATAAATACTATAGGAAATTTTACTACTACTATGCATCACTGAAAATAAATAATAAACTGACAGATAACACATTTCCCAACAGACAGACCTGGTACCACTATTACTAGAATGCCTAAAGTTTCCATTCCCTTTTGCAAATACAGAGTTTCAAAACTAACATTACTGATTCATGTGCACACTTATAACTAATTTTTATTTGATGGCTTAAAGTTTGCAAAGTGCTTTATATACATTATCTATATGATCAATATAAGATTCCTTTGAGGCAGGCACTTCTTGTCATCTCCATTTTACAAGTGAAATTGAATGTCAGAGAAGTTAGAGGACTTGCCCTTGGTCTCATTCAGCTGGAAGTTCACAGAACTACAAAGTCAGAGGGATGCCAAATTCAAACCTAGGTCTTTCCCAACTCCAAGTTCAAGAGTGTTGACACTTCCTGCTAAAACATTGTAAAGAATTTAAATCAACTATTATCTTCAAATAATAAGGTTCCTGAATTTTAGGCAAGGGAAGGTTGTCTTAGTCATTACTGCTAATTATCCACTATGACTGGAATAAGGAAACTAGACACTTTTCATGCAGTTACTAAAAAATTTCTTTTTGTCAAGAGTTAGTTTTTAAGATGCTCACACAAGTTTCATAATACCTTATATCGCTGTAGAAAGTGTTTTAAAGCATTTTCACAAATTCTATGCCATCTGGGAAAGGTATCTTAAATGAAAGTCTCATAGCCTGCTCTCTAGGACAGAATAAAATTATATTTAAATATTAACAAATTGAAAAAGGAGAAACCATTGAGAGAGAGAGAGAGAGAGAGAGAGAGAGAGAGACAGACAGAGCTAAAGAAATCCTCAGGTAGATGTGACAAAGCTGGTTCTTGGTGGGTGCACAGTATAATAACAAGAATCATGTAATAGAGTCAACTGGCATTTAGATTCAGTTAATGATGTAAGTGTAGGGAAATAATTCATAAGAAGTATACAGTGATTTTCCTTTAGCTGCCCTCTTGATCTTACATTTGTAGGGAATATCTTGGGTCTCGCTAACGGTGACCCCATAGCTCCAGTTGATTGACCTCCAATCTGCCCCTTCAGGAATGATCATGCCCAGGAATGACAACAAGAATTGCATGTGGGCAGACATTTCAATGTAGTCCTTTGACAAAAGAGGCTAACTTGATAAATTTGAGTGAAATGGAAAATTTTTAATGTACCTTTTGGAGGTGAGAGATAGAGATAGAGATAGAGATAGAGAGAGAGAGAGAGAGAGAGAGAGAGAGAGAGAGAGAGAGAGAGAGGAAGGAAGGAGTAAAGAAGGAAAAAGGAAAGGAGAAAAGAAAGATGGAGAGAAAGAATAAAAGGAAAAAGGAAGGGAAGAAGAAAAGAAAAGGAAGAGAGGAAAGGGGGAGAGAGAGAGAAAGGGGGAAGTTTGGTGCAGAAAGTTCATGAGATTATACCCTAAAGATGAGATCAATGAGAACATACTCTAAAGAAGAATGTCTTAACTTTACAAATTCTCCTAAAGGAGAGGTCATAGTTTGCTATCTAATCATTTTGTTGACTGAGGAAAGAAGGAATTGAATGTTTTTGAGATTTATTGTACTTCTAATATACTCTGCTGAAACACAGTAACCAATAATCACCAAGGACTTTAAATTGTGCTGACTACATTTCCAACATAAGAAAATAAAAGGAAAAACAAGTTTACTTAGCATCCTAATATATTCAGATGGGTGGTGAATGAGAGGTCATTTGAAGATAAAACAAACATAGAAGAAACACTAATAAGTCTCATAATCATAATACTATTTTTTCTTTTCCAAAATGTAGCTATTAAATACAAATACTAATTAAGAGACATGATGGTCCTTGGGCTATTCTGGAGGATTCAAGAGGTCATATATTGCTGGACTTAGGTGGCCAATGATGATAGCTAGTGGTGCTTTAAAGTTTGCCAAGTACTTTACATATTATCTCTTTTTATCCTCACCACAATCCTAAGATATATATTATTATTTTTCTTCGCATTTTACAGATGAGAAACATGGGACAGACAGAGGTTAAGGTTTACCCAGGTTACTCAGATAATAACTGTTTGAGATTGGATTTGAACTCAGATCAGGAAGACTTCCCTATGCCATCCACTGTACCACCTACCTGCCTCAACAGTGAGATCTATCATCAGTCAATCAACAAGCATTTTCAGGCACTTACAGATATTTCAAGCATTGTGCTGAGAATTAGAGAAACCAAGATAAAAATGAAATAGTTGATGCCCATAAGAAACTTACATTCTATGTATTTACTATGTACTTACATTCTCCAAATATATTCAAAATAAATATAAGATAATTGGTGGTAGGGGGGAGTGGTGACACAAATAGTTGCAGAATGGAAAATCAGCTTTCTGTAGGAGTTGTAATTCATGATAATAATAATTAGTGTAATGGAATGGAATAGCATGTGTGAGACTTATACTAAATGTTAAGGATACAAAAGCAAGCTAGCAGGCGATTCTCTGCTCAAAGAACTTGACATTCTAACAGGTGAAGATAAGATGTAAAGGTTAGTAGTGGTAGCCAGGGAAGAGTGTTCTGCTAAGGACGATTTGATTTGTGTTCTTAAGAAAGGCAGCATAGGGGCGGTTAGGTGGCGCAGTGGATAAAGCACCAGCCCTGGAGTCAGGAGTACCTGGGTTCAAATCCGGTCTCAGACACTTAATAATTACCTAGCTGTGTGGCCTTGGGCAAGCCACTTAACCCCATTGCCTAGCAAAAGCCTAAAAAAAAAATAAAATAAAAAAGAAAGGCAGCATGGCATTAACAAGGAGTTAAGTTCAAAAGCACTTAAATCTCTTGGTGTTCTAGGCAATTTTCTAAGAACCTTGGTAGCAGAGAAGAAGTTTACCTCCACTGGTAAAGGGAGTTTCTTCAAAAAAGTTTCTTCTACTAATAAAGTCACAGATCCAGTACCTATTCCAGGCTTTGAGCTTAGAAGTGAAGAGAGTTCACTAGGAGATGGCACCGCATGGAGATGATCAGTATATAAGTGACAGGTCTGAGTTCAAACTATTTATATAAAAGCAATGCTTTCCAATCAGAAGACTAGGTTCTCAGGGCAGGAGTTTGAAGTGCCAGGGCAAATGTGAAGGAGTATGACACATGGAAATGGTCAAGGAATGAACCCTTTGCTTATGTGTTATTTTTTTATGCTACCCATAGAAAGTACCACATAAAAATTAACAAATGTGCTTGAAGAAGAGGAGGAAATATCAGTAGCAGCCACTAACTAAATGGCCTAAATTATAGCTTAGAGATTAATATATTTTTTCAAGAACATAACTTATAGGCAAGATATAATTTATTCTTTCAAAACTATCTGTTACAGGGGCAGCTAGGTGGCGTAGTGGATAAAGCACTGGCCCTGGAGTCAGGAGTACCTGGGTTCAAATCCCATCTCAGACACTTAATAATTACCTAGCTGTGTGGCCTTGGGCAAGCCACTTAACCCCATTTGTCTTGCAAAAAAACAAAAACCTTAAAAAAAAGTATCTGTTACTTCTGAGAATGTGTGAAAGGAGTAAAAAAACAGCACAGGAATAAATATTGCTAAAGATCTATAATGCAGGAGCCCCAAACTATTATTTGATGGGGATTCATAAAGTTAGTTATTTAGAAGAGTAAAGAAATCATCATTTCCTGATTTTTTTTTCTTTGGGACCCAGAACATAAACAGAAGTCACTAAAAATTGTGATTATGTAATATTAAATAGATATAGTTAAGAACCTAAGAAGTAGCAAGATTGCAAAAAAGCATGAGAAGGATAAACTTGTATTTAGGTTACTACTAACAGAACTGAAGGAGTTGGAGGGAAGGAATCACCCATCTGAGGGCTATCAGGCAGATCCCAGGTCAAGCCCCATTTGGTCATTGGCTCAGAGTGAATGTAAATAGCAATTTTTCTGCTTTGGCCAGAAACCTTGAGGATCTTCCCTTCTCAAACTGTTTTTTTTAAAATATATGCAAGAGGTCATTCTTTGCTTCATTTCTTAACTTAATCATGGAATAGGCATTGACTCATTCAAAGAGAGATCTAGGACACCTTAGCTTTAAAAGATTAAGGTCGCCTACTGCATTCAAAGTCACCTCCAGTCATCCTGATTCATATATGGCCAACTAGACTGAGATGACTCTGAAGGAGAAAGTAAGACTGGTGACTTAGTACAGCACCCTTTCACTCAAATTCAATTCACATGTCAGAGTATCATCTCCCTATTGTTATGGTCTTTTCTGAAAACAATGGACAAGCATCATAATCAGTAGTAGACCAATTGCTACCAAACCCTTAATCTAAATGCTTAACTAAAGTTATTTAGGCCTAAGTCTATTCTTTCTAAATAAAGAACCCCGTGCCACAATGTTTGGGTTCCCTTGTGTCCCTGGTTGAAAATGACATCTGCCTTTCTAGAACAACACTGTAATAATTCTGGCATTCCCTTGCCTAAATCATCTGGATCAATATCATTTTCTTATTTTGTAATTCTAGATCCACTCCCAGCTAATCAGGAAGGTTCCTCATTGGCTGTTGAACTTTTGGTTTTTCATACACATTTCTATGTAATTACTTAGCCCTTTCTCTGTAGTGTCAAGCTACAGAAAGGTCAAGGAGGATAAAAGTGATTAGAGTTGGGGCGGCTAGGTGGCGTAATGGATAGAGCACTGGCCCTGCAGTCAGGAGTACCTGAGTTCAAATTTGACCTCAGACACTTAATAATCACCTAGCTGTGTGGCCTTGGACACACCACTTAACTCTATTTGTCTTGCAAAAACATAAAAACAAAAAACAAACAAAAGTGATTAGAGTGTATTATATTTGGCAATTAAAATGTGGTTGGTGAAAAAGCAATCTGAGGAGACTAGGGACTGGAAGCAAGATTGCTGGTTTTTAAGTAGTGAGTGGGTAATAAGGAAATAGTCGTCAATACTTCTGAATTTGTTAGTGAACAGGAAAAGTCACATGAGATAATACCTGAAAATTTTAGTAAGAAGGTTTCTTGGTTTTAAAATTAGGGAAACCTGCATATATGTATTACTCAGAGAAGAATCCTAAAGAGTTAGAAACAAAAGATGTAGAACATTAAGAATGATCAATGGGGGCAGCTAGATGGTGTAGTAGATACAGCACCAAACCTGGAGTCAGGAGGACCTGAGTTCCAATCCAGCCTCAGGCACTTAATAATTGCCTAGTTGTGTGACCTTGGGCAAGTCACTTAATCCCATTGCCTTAAATAAATAAAAATTAGAAAGAAGATCCAAGAGGAAGAGTGAGGGGAGGAGAACAAAATTAATATGTAGGAGTTAGCTTTGACAAAAGAAAAGGTCATCTCATCATGAGGCCAGGGGAAAGGAATATAGAATAGAAGACCTAGAGTTATGAAGGAAAGAACTTGAGAAGTAATGTCAATGGTCTCAGACTTCTTAAATTAGAAACTGTCTTTTATTATTTATTCATTTTGTTGTATCTTCCATATATTTAAAAACAAGCAAAAAATCTTTCAAAAATCTAATTAGACTACCTTCTTCTTTACCTTCTTAATCACATTTGGTGTTATATCAATATAAAACATGGAACAGAAGTGAGATGATAAGCATGTCTAATACAAACTATGAATAGATAAAGCTATGAATATATATAAAGCTACAGTACTCCCTATGGGCCTTGTACTATAGTTTTTTTTTTACTTTTAATAACTTAGATATTATATCATACTTTGAAACAAAAATTTAAGTGAGAGAGGTAAGGTTTAGGAATCTATAAAACAGTTGTGCTTCAAATTTTGAAGAAATTTTTCAAAACTTTCCGGGCAGTTAGGTGGTGCAGTGGATAGAGCATTGGCCCTGGAGTCAGGGGGATCTGAGTTCAAACCCAGCTTCATATATTTAATACTAAGTGTGTGACCTTGGGCAAGTCACTTCATTGCAAAAATTAAAAAAAAAACACTTTCCAAATTATTTTTATGGAATATATGGCTCTTGGGCACAAATAAAGTGTGTTCCATAATGAGTAGTAGTTTTGATTTCATGCACAGACTTTTGCCCTACTGGAGAGTAAACATTGGAATAGTAGTAACTCTAGAGTTTATCTTTTGCTTGCTAATATATAACTTATTGATTTCAGACCAGCAGTACATTAGCATCTCAGTAATGGAGCTGACAGCTGAACAGAAATGAGTCAGTATTCCTGATAGGCTGCAGTTCTTGAGGACCATGCCATCAGGTAGGTGATGCCATGACATGCAAGTGATTTGAATAAGAAGGATGCTATGCTAAGTCACCAGCCACACTTTCTCTGTTGGAACCATCTGGGTATGTATAAATTACAAGATCATGGATAAGTGACTTGCCCAAGCAAGTGTCTAAAGCTGGATTTAAACTCAGGTCCTTCTGATTCTAGGGCTGATTTTCCATACATTGTACCACCTAGATGCCCCCAAAAGAACAAAGTTTAATGTGTATACTCTATTTTCCCTTTTAAATAGATACCAGAGAACATAGCCTTGTAATGTGTGGAGACAAGGAAGAATATTCACAAGGCTCAAGAAGAACAAAGGAAAGAGGAAATTGATTACTAAACCAAGCCATTTAGTTGTAATAGCAATGGAAGGAGAAGGAATCAAATGATTGGGACTCAAATATGACAAAAAAGGAAAACAGTCAAACCACCCAAGGGACTGATGAAAGTACAAAAAGTAGACTTTTACTTGAGATACAAGCATCAAGTAAAATTTAGAAAATATGAAAGATGAGGGGAAAACCATGCAGTTAAAGTTACTATTATCTTCACAGTCATCAGACTTGCAACCAGGGCATCATTATGGGGCATTCTGTCATTTCTACTTTTGTTACATCTTTGATAAATGGTCTCAGACTTTTGTTACATCTAAGACTTCTCTTCTCTCATTTGACTTTGCCATCTCTGGTATAGGTTCTTTTCACCTCATACTTGAACTACTTCAGTAGCCTGCCAATTGGTCTTCCTGTCTGTCTCTCCCCACTCTCATTCATCCTGCATAATCATTAGTTGTCAAACTGACCTTCCTATAATGCAGGTCTGAACATATCACCTCCCAATTCAAAAGAACTCCAATGACTTTTCTTTATCTCTAGGATCAACTATAAAAATTATTTATTTGGCTTTTAAAGCCAAATAATCTGATCCTTTCCTAATTTTCTAGTGTACTTATGCCTTGTTCTATTCCAAGTACTCTATAATACGATGACTCTAGCTTCCTTAATGTTCTTCCCACAAGACACTCCATCTACCAATTCAGGGCATTTTCACTGACTGTCACCATATCTGGAAAGGTCTTCCCCCCTCAATGACTCCTGGATTCTCTAACAATGTTATGACACAGTTGGTTATATACTGTCACTTTCATTAGATAGTGAACTCTTAGAGAAATGGAACTTCTTTCTTCTTTTCTTTGTATTCCCAGCATTTCATATAGTGCATGGCACATGATAGTCATTTCCCAAATTCTTGTGATGTGTTGGTTAACTTGACATGTCAGTCCCTTCAAGATGAAATACAAATTCTTATCCTGGTACTTAATACCCTCCACAATCTATCATTCCAATCCTATTTTTAAGGCATTCTTTTCTTTAAAATTTTAAGGACACATGACTTCATTGGAATGGATACTTTTCAATTCTTTCAATTCCTTGACTGTCAAGCCCACAGAGGCAGTTAACAGTTGCTAGAAAAAATCATCATAATTCTGTATCCAACTAAATAATCATTTCTAATTTTTCTGTGTTGGTTACAGAATAATAGCATATTAGCATCAAAAGAGTCCCTAGTGACCATTTACTCCAACCCAAACCTTAATAAGAATCCCTCTGTAACCTATCCAGTGAGAGGCTGCCCAGTCTTTCTTTGAAATCTTACACCAAGGGAGAAATATAATTCATCCTGAAATAATTCATTCTACTTTGGATATTTCTTATTGTTAGAAAGTTCTTCCTTATAGCAAGTCTAAATTTTCCTTTATGCAAATTCTACCCTTTGATATTAGTTTTGTCCTCAGGGATCATGGAGGGAAAAAAAGAATCTCTTTCACAAAGCATCCCTTCAAATATGTGAATATAGTTATCAATTCTAGCAACAAGTCATCTCTTCTCCAGGGTAAATACCACCTGTTCTGAACCTCATGATTTACTCAAGGTATTTCACCTCTAAACATGTATCTAATTGTCAATATTCGTTTCAAAATATGTCTCAAAAGAAAAATACATTAGAAGTAGTTTGATAAAGGAAGATTACAATGGATTGGAGCAAAAGCCTCCTTTTCTATTAACTCAGTGCTTTTACCAATGAACATGACCAATGATGGAACTACTTTGCTTAATTGTGTTTATTTGTGACAAGAATGTTTTTTCTTTCTTTAAAAGAAGGTAGGGAAAGGGAAATAAAATAAATTATTAACTAAAAAAAGAATTTTAATTTTAAAAGAGAATTGACATCATGAATAACTAGAATAACATGTATGAGAAAGAACAATGTGAAACTACTCTAAGAAAACATGATGGAGATAGATTATACAGTGCTTTATATGCCAGATAAAGGTGTTCTCATTTAATCCTAAAAACAACATATAGCTTCTAAAGTTACCTGAGTAGAAGTGAATACAGCTATGCTTTTGGATTATGAATTTGGCAGCCATGTAGAAGACTGATTAGAAAGGGAAGAAAATGGAAAAGAAAACTCAATTAGAAGGTTGTCATAATAATCCAAGTGATGATGAAAGATGAAAAGATAGTGGCTATGTCAATGAAGAAAAGGGATTAGATATAAGGAATGTTTTGGAGCTAGATTGACTAGATTAGAGAAGTGACAAAGAAACATGAAGAGTTGAGGATGATTTTGAGGTTATAAACCTGGATGACTTGAACATATTTCTCAATAGAAAAAGGGAAATGAAGGACAAAGGTGGAGTTTGGGGAGAAAGATGAGTTCTGTTTTGGATAGGTGAATTTAAGATGTTTATGGGACAACCAGGTAAAAATGGTAGCAGGCTGAAGAATTCAAGAGAGAGAGATGATGCGTGGAAATATAGATATGAAAGTTATCTGCACAGAAATAGGGGAAAAAAGATGACTGAAAGAAAATAGGACCCACCAAAACAGCAAGTTCTCCAAACTATCACGAAAGAGAGATTTATCAAATGTCTTACTAATAAGCTAGGTAAACTAAATGGTATTCCCTGATTTACCATTGTAGTAATTTCAAAAGGCATAACATGATTACTTTTGAATGTCAAGTGGGCTCTTTATGACCTTTACTAAATGTTCACAGATCAACTTTCCAATAATACACTCTAAAATTTGCCAGGAATAAGGTCAAGTTCACTGGTCTAGAATTTGTTGACTCAAATCTTTTTTATTGAAAATTACAAGAATGTTAGTGCTTAACTATCAACCAATATTATATTTAATGGGGATAAACTCAGAGCATTTCCAGTAAAATTAGGGGTGAAACAACTATGCCAATTATCACTATTACTATTCAATTCAGTATTAGAAATGCTAGTTTTAGTAATAAGAGAATAAAAAAATTGAAGCAATCAGAATTGGCAATAAGGAAACAAAGCTTTCTCTCTTTATAGATGATATGATTATATCCTTAGAGTACTTGAGAAAATCATCTAAAAAAACTCCTTGAAGCAATTAACAAATTCAGCAAAGTAGCAGGATATAAAATAAACCCACATAATTCATCAACATTTCTATATATGAACAACAAAGCCCAAGAGCAAGAGATAGAGAAATTCCATTTAAAGGAACTATACACAACATTAAATACTTGGAAATCTACCTCCCAAGACAAACCCAGAAACTAAATGAACACAATTATAAAGCGCTTCTCACCCAAATAAATTCAGATGTAAATAATTGGAAAAATGTCATATGTTCATGGTAGGTCGAGCTAGTATAATAAAAATGAAATTCTATCTAAATTAAATTACTTATTCAATGCCATACCAATCAAACTACTGAACTAGAAAAAAAAATAACATATTCCATCTGGAGTAACAAAAGTAACTGATGAAAAAAAAGTGTAAAGGATGGTGGCCTGGCTCTACCAAATCTAAAACAATACTATAAAGCAGAAGTCATAAAAACTATCTGGTACTCTAGTACCAGATAGTTTTTATGACTTCTCCATTCTGGAGAGCAATATGGATCTATGCCCAAAGAGCAATAAAACAGTCAATCTCTTTTACCAAGCAATTCCAATTCTAGGCCTATATCCAAAAGAAATCATAAAAAATGGTAAAGGTCCCACATGTTCCAAAATCTTCACAGCAGCTCTTTTTGTCGTGGCAAAGAATTGGAAATTGAGGGGATGTAGATCAATTGGGGAATGGCTAAACAAGTTATGGTACATGAATACAGTGGAATATTATTGTTCTATAAGTAACCATAAATGAGAAGCATGACACTAAGCAAAAGAACCAAGAGAACAATATACACATTAACAACACTGTAAGATGCTCAACCTTGATGGAAGCAGTTCCTCCCAGTTGTTCAGAGAGCCAGGTCAACTGTATTAGACCAGCTATGGACAATGCTATCTATACTCATTCATCTTTTGCTTAATCCTAATTCCTCATACCGAAAATGACTAATTTATAAATATGTTTTTCACAAATATGTATATACAATGACTAACCTGACTGTCACTGAGGACAGGGGAGTGGGAAGGGAGGGCACAATGAAAATTTGCTTAAAAATATACATATGCATATGGATGAATGTTGAAAAACTTTCATATCACGTACTTGTAAAAATAAATTATCAATTAAAAAAAAAAGAATGTTTGTGCTTCTCCAACACAGGAGCCTTTTTTCTTTTTCATTTCAACCAAACTCAGTAAACTCTTTCAAAGTTTTCACATGTAACTCATTTGGTTTTTTTGTTTGCTTTTTTTGTTTTTTGTTGGCAAGGCAATGGGGTTAGGTGACTTGCCCAAGGTCACACAGCTACGTAATTATTAAGTGTCAGAGGTCAAATTTGAACTCAGGTCCTCCTGACTCCAGGGCTGGTGCCCTATCCACTGCTACTTAGCTGCCCCCAAAGTTTATTTGGTTTTAAAATGATCAAGAGAGCAAAGTGATATATTACCTTCTTACTTTTCTTAGCATCGACTCCATATTAGTCATTTATGTTAAAGACCTCATTGCAGCCACCAAGAAAGAAGTGGTTTGCTGGTACAGAAATGATTGATCCATCAACAAGCATTTCTTAAGTACCAATTACCTGCCAGGCCCTGTGTTAAGTTTTACATAGAAAGTTTAAAGAGTCCCTGTCATATAGAAGTTTACAATCTAATGAGAACTTTACAGTCTTTATGATGAAGGAAGTCTCTCCCTTGAAATCCTTTTTCCCCTTTACTGTCCCCATTTTTAAGGAGATTTTGTTTTTAAATTATTTTATGTTCATTCTATGAACAAATAATGAGTATCCATTACTTCTGGCTAAGTGTATTCTCTCTAATAGAGTTACAATTCTCAAGAGATGTAAGAATCTTTCTCCCAGGTGGAGATATAGCACTTTCATCTTATTGGATAGTAGTTTTCTTCTTTTCCCTTCTTTTCCCTTTTCACATGTCTCTTGAGTTTCCTGTTTGAAGTCCAAATTTTCTATTTAGCTCTGGTCTTTTTGTCAGGAAAAGGTGAAAGTCTCCTATTTTGTTAAATGTCCATTTTTTTTTCCCCCTGGAAGAGAAGGCTCAGTTTTGCAGGGTAGTGACTTCTTGGCTGCATTCCAAGCTCCCTTGCTCTTTGGAATATCATATTCCAGGTCCTCCAATCCCTTAACGTTGCTGCAGCCAGGTATTGTGTAATCCTTACTGTGACTCCTGAGTATCTAAATTGTTTCTTTCTGGCTGCTTGCAGGATTTTCTCTTTCATCTAATAGTTATGGAATTTGGCCAAAATATTCCTTGGAATTTCATTCTGAGATCCCTTTCAGGAAGGGATCAATGTATTTTGCCCTCTGGTACCCTTATATCAGGGCAGTTTTCTTTCATTAGATCCTGAAATATTGATCCAGACTTTTTTTTAATCCTTTTATGAGTTCAGAAGTCCAGTGATTCTTAAGTTGTCTCTCCTGCATCTATTCTCTAAGTCAGTAGTTTTGCTGATGAGGTATTTTACATTTTCTTCTATTTTTTCAATTTTTGGATTTGTTTAACAGATTCTTGTTATTATAAAGTTGTTTCCATGAATGGTAGATGTTCTTCTCCTTTCTCTTCTCTAGATTTTGTGGATCTGAATTTTGTTAAGAGGTTTGATTCATAATAGTTCTGAGGGAAAGCCAGGAGACAGTGCCTGTCTTCTCTTCGTCATCTTGGCCAAAAGTCTGATAATAGTCTCTTAGTAATAGGCTTTGTCTTTTCCCTTTCCAATTTATAATATAGCTAAGTAAACCAGGAGATAAAGTTAAAGATTTGAAAGAGAAGACGTGAGTTGAAATCTGACCTCAGACAATTACTAGCTGTGACTAAATGACTAAGCAAGTCATTTAATCTGTTTGCCTCAGTTTCCTCCTCTGCAAAATGAATATCATAATGCCTACCTCTCAGGGTTGTTCTGAGGATTAAACGAGATAATAATGGTAAAGCAATTAGTACAGTGCCTGACAAATAGTAGCTAACAACTGTCAAAGTGCTATTTCTAAAGCATAGGTCTAATTACGCCACTCACACCTTCAAAAAAACTGTACTAGCTCCTTGAAATCTCTAGGATCAGAAACAAACTCCTCTGTTTGGCATGTAACTTTCATAAGGTGGCTCTAACCTACCATTCTGGGACTAATTAAATATAATTCCCCTTCAAATCCTTCCTGGTCTAGTCATACTTACCTTTTTGAGGTTTATTCCATATACATGAAATTCCATCTTTTACCTCCCATACATTTGCACAGACTTTTCTTCCCTCTCTGCACCTGCAATGCAGATACTCTTCACCTTTGATTTTGAGAATTCCTATTTTCTTCAAAGTCTTAGCTAAAATGTTCCCAAGTACATGAGAGCCTTTCTTGATCCCTTGAGCTGTTAGAATTCAATTACTCAAATCACTTTGTATATTCTTGATGTGTGTGTGTAAAAGGTGTTTCTCTTTTTTAAACTACAAGTTCCTTGAAGGAAGGGAGTGAAAGGACTATATAGTAAATATATTAAATATAATACTTCTTAGTAAATAATTAGTTCCATGCCCAGAACACTGCAGGTTTTGAACAAGTGTTTGCTGACTGATTTTAACAACCCCCTTGGCCTCTGGTTATTTCATGAAGTTTATTTACTGTTAATCTCACCCCTGAAATTAAATATAATTTTATAAACAAGAATCCCCTATTTTGAAGATTATGCTACTGAGAAAAACCATCCTACAGAATCAGAAAAAATTTCTGATGCATATTAAAAGTTGAAAGTAGATTAAAGAAAATAAAATTGCCTAGAGAACAAAAAGTTTGCTATGTCTGTTTTCTTAAAGTATATTCTCAATTTTAACAGCTTCTGTAAAAGTACAGAGGCCATGTGGTTATGTTCCTTTAGAATGCTCTCTTGAAAGTTCAGCTGGAGGTCCTGAGTTCAGTGTATGCCTAAATGGATTGCTCTAGTCTCCCTGTCCTCCATGTCCCTAGACTGAATCTCTACCCTTGGTCACTGTCACATTATTGTTCAAGACAGGAAAGTGTGGGGAGCTCAGCAGAGTCTATTCTCCCCTCACCCATTACTATTGGAAATAATAAAAAAAAAATATGGTCACAATGCATCTTCTTCACAATCACCCCATGAGTCAGAGACTTCAATTATTATGATCTCTGTTTTTAGTAATGAGAAAAACTAGGCTTAAAGGCATGGGGGGGGGGGGACAGATTTGAAGTCAGAAGATCTGTGTTCAAATCATGACTATGGCAATATCAGTGTAATCTCAAGCAAGCAAGTTTACACCTTGGGCACTCTTTTTCCATATCCAATTTTATGGATGTGGGGAGTTGTATTAAATAACTAACTATAAAGCTATAATTCTCTAATCTTAAGTGATATATTCATGGTCATGTAACTATAGGAAGTCACACAGATGAGAATTTTAATTCAAATCATTCAACTGCAGTTTGGTGCTCTTTCCACTATAAAACTACTTTCATAGTTCTTTCGCTTCTAATTTTCATCTCCTACAATGAATATGGAAAAAATTGAAAATAATCATTAGAACTGAATTAGTGTCACTATTTGTGAACACTTTAGGGTAAAAACAACTTAAACAGTTGTGCTTCTGGCACATATTATTTAAAGGAATATATATTTAAAATACATATAATATGCAAAATATGCATGTGTAAGTATGTGTGTGTGTAAAACAAAATACATGAATCCAGAGTGAAAAGGAGAAATTTCAGTACAAATGTAAGAATATATGTTTCTTAAAATTCAAATTCAAAAAGACAGAACTGAGGAAGTCACAGGTGAGGAAGAAGTTTGTGACCAGCTGCATTACAGTAATCAAGGTAAGACATGGCAGTTAAGTTTAATGTTTCAAAGTAAAATAATTGATAATATTCAAGTGTTCCTTATTACTTCAAACCACATAATTAATATTCATTCAACAAAGTAAGTTTGGGGAAATAAATTCTCTCTTTAAACATATCATTGTCATAAGTTGATCTTGCCTACCAAGAATTAAGAATATACCTTGGAAAAACAATTCTAAGATTTCCAGTGCTCCTTTTCCAAGCAGCAAATATCTGAGATGTCCCACCACTGTCATTTAGTTGGAACACCAAACCACTCTATGAGGTTGATTATCTGTACTGGATATCAGAAGTAGATAATAAAATAGTTTTTATACTTTGTTAAAGGAGAGATAAAGTACAGGTTATGATGATGAGGAGGAGGAGGAGGAGGATGATGATGATGGTGTTTGTTCTTCATTCTCGAAGAAGATCATGATATCAGGTGATATCATGACATGCATGTGAATTGGATTTGAATGAGTACAAAGTTACCAGCCTCTCTTTCTTCCCCATAACCATCTGGATCCAGTGGCCAGATATGAATCAAGACAACTGGAGATGGCCCTGAATGGAAGACAATCAGGGTTAAAAGTGACTTGCCCAAGGTCATACAGCTAGTAAGTGTCAAGTGTCTGAGGCTGAATTCAAACTCCCATCCTCCTGACTGCAGGGTCAGTGGTCTATCCACTGCTCCACCTAGCTGTCCTATAGATGATTAGATCTTTCTGGAGATGCATAAAATAAATTCTTTTTTTTTAAAAGAAGCAAATTTAGTGGCAATGCCATGATAACCATTTATTTTGACTTTCAAGGGAAG
Source organism: Macrotis lagotis (assembly GCF_037893015.1). NCBI lineage: Eukaryota > Metazoa > Chordata > Mammalia > Peramelemorphia > Peramelidae > Macrotis > Macrotis lagotis. Next base: position 325,911,438 of record NC_133666.1, read on the forward strand.
AAAAATCACCCAAGTCTGACTTCGAGGCACAGTGGATTTTGTCACAGTAAGGTCTCATATGAGAAAACTCACATTGTAAGCATTCACATGGTACTACAAATGATTTGGGTATATCTACTTCAAATATATCTACTTCAAAAAATAAAAACATATTAAGAGTTAATATCTAAGGGGCAGCTGGGAAGCACAGTGGATAGAGCACTGGCCCTGGAGTTAGGAAGACCTGAGCTCAGATCTGAATTCAGACACTTAATAATTACCTAGCTGTGTGATCTTGGGCAAATCACTTAATCCCATTGCCTTGCAAAAACTATAACAGCTAATATCTGATAATAAATTTTTAGCACCTTACATTGTCCAGAATGAAGTCAAGCTGGGCTTCCATTTCTAACCTCCTTGCTTTTTTTCTACATTGTCTCTCAATCCTAGAATGGAATTTTTCTTTACCTGTCTTTCTTAGAATCCATAACACAAGCTCAAGTAGTACTTCCTTTGAGATACTTACTGATTCCCTCAGTTATTAGTGTTTCTCTTTACTCAAATTATTTAATTTACCTTTGTGTGTATTGTCTCCAACCACAATCCCTCTCAGCAGAGTATAAGCTCCTTGAGGCCTTTTGACTGCACATTGACAAACACAGACAATGTCTATCGAAATAAATTGTTAAACTGGAAGACTCCTGGATAATGAAGAAAACACAAAGTCCTACAAAGTCCTTGAACTATATTCAATAGACTTTCATTTAAAAATTGAGTTAAAAATGTGAAATAAAGCTGCTGATTTAATAGCTATCAGTAAATTAGAATGGAGCAGGGTTACTAGAGACATATACACACTAAGAACTATAAAAAGTGACAGCTGACAGTAAGAGGGGGAAAATGATAAAAAGTATCAAAAGCAGAATAACTTAGGAACAAATAGCAATAACCTCTCACAGAATCACCTTCTCCTGCAGCACAGTACAATAAGTGATGTTAATAACAATGATCTTCAATTATCAAGAAAAGGATAGATTATGTTCACTATACCTAGACCAAAAATACAAGGAATTGTGTAAAATGTTTTTGGGAGATGTCTATCAAAATGATTAACAAAGAAAAGTTTGTGCATTTAGTTGATAGGGAATTCATAATGCTAGATAAAACACTTAACACAAAGAAGACACTTCATAAACTGAAGTCTTTTTCTTTCACCAAAATATATAAGTAAATCACAATTGGGATATATTTTAAGAGGCCTTCTTAGACCACCACTGGAATACTGTTTTAGTCTGAGGCACAACATTTTTGTAAAGAATCTGACATACTGGAACATATGCAAAGGAAGATAAAAAGATTGATGATGATGATGATGATGATGAAACTGGAAACCATAATTTCTAATGAGAGTCTGTTTGAAGAAACTAGGATGTTAATCTTGGAAATAAGAAGTCATTAGGTTAGGGGATATAAATATTTGAATGTCTATTATATAGAAATAGGATCAGATAGACTTTGCTTGGCCCTAGAGAGGAGATATCTAAGCAATAGGTAGAAGTTGAAGACACATTTCAGTGCAGCAAAATGATTAAGTTAACTAACAATTGAAGAACTAAAAAAAAAAATGGAAGAGGATATTCCACAAGGTGATGGAGAGGATTCCTCCTCCTCCATTTTCTTGAACATTTATTCTCTGTTTTGACTGAACTTGTGATGTCACCAAGGTTAGGAGTCTCTGGTATAGCATTTCCTCAACCAATGTAGAACCACACCTTTGCTGCAAGTTAGTTTTAAAGAGCTATCTGGGGCACAGAAGGGTTAGATATAAACTCAGGTCAGCTCTCTATCCAATATACTTTAGGGTTCCCTCCAATCAGCTGATATTTTTACAGTCTTCAAAGTTTGTAAAACACTGTAAATTTCAATAAGTCCATTAACAATTGTATAAGATTGTACAATAGATAGTATCCTCATTTAATAAAAGAAGTAACTGAGGTTCATGAAGATTAGGAGATTTGTCATGAGTCATATAACTGAAATCAGAAACAAAATTGAATCAAAGTAGTTTTGATTTTAAATTCAGCACCACTACAGATCATGCTACTCAGTGGTGATAAATTTCTTATAATGAAGTATTCAAGAAGACACTGGATAACTATTTGGGATGCTGTAAAGAACATTCCTACTGGACTGCATGGTTTCTTGAAATTTCTGAATCTGAAATTCTGAATCAGAGTATGTTACTGTTAACTATTAGCTATTTGTTCTTGTGTATGTTAAATGAACCTTCCTGAGTCCCAGTTTCCTTATCAAAAAAAAAAAGGAATAACTGTACATTGTTTGGAGGATGGCATAAAGAAATATGCTTTATAATGTAAGGCATAATTTACAAATTATTTCAACCTCCAACTCTCTCACCAAGAGCTCTAGAACAAAAAGGAGAAAATCAAGTTAAAACGAACTATGAAGTCTAACTTAAATACTCAGTAATTTTGGAGGTGGTGCAGTGGTTAGGGTGCCAGGTCTGAAGTCAGGAAGACTCATCTCCCTGAGTTCAAAACTGGTTTCAGACAGATACAAGCTGCATAATCCTGGGGGAGTCCTTTTAACCTTGTTTGCATTCAATTTCCTTATCTATAAAGTAAGCTGGAGAATGAAATAGAAAACCACTTCAGTATCTTTGTCAAAAAAAAACAAACAAACCCCAAAGCCCCCAGTTGGACATAATTGAAATGAATAAAACAACATGCAATTTTGGGAACTGCCTTCATAATCTTTGAAAATTTGAAAAGGCAGATATGGCTCAAGTGGATGGATTTCCTCTCTTTGGCAGATTGTTATTAGACTTAAATGAAGGATTTTGATTCAAGTTGGACTAGATATCCTCAAGTCCCTGTAAACTTTAAGAATTCAAGCACAGTAAGCCCAATTCCTTCTGAACAAATTCATTTGACTTTTAGTTGGCCAACTGCTGGAAAATTTTTCTCTTTACACAGAAACCTAGAGATGGCTGACTAAGACTGCAATAGCTTTCTCAGCTGCTCAATTATATTGCTGACTCATAATGATTTTGGAGTACTCTTAAACCCCCAGATCTTTTTCAGGTGAACAAAACCATGTTGCCAGGCCTCTTAATCTTTTACTTGGGAAGCTGAATTTCTGAATATGAGTTCAGAATTTGTCTTTATTAAATCTGGTGCAACATTCTAGTCTGAATAGATCTTTGGGAATCCTAGTTCTACTCTTGACTTTGAATTTTCTCTATTGTACCAAAGAAGCCTCTTTACCCCTCAAGTTCACACTATACTGGACTTCTCATATTGGAAGTATATCTCCCCAACTCCTGAAGCTTCTCTGATTGGTTGATTCTTCCCAGAACCACTATTTAAAGAGAATTGCTCAGGCTAGTTATCAGTTCATTATCCTCCAAGACTCAGCTCCTGACCAAATTCTTCCTCACTTTAGACATTCATTTCACTTCTTGACTTTTCATACTAAAGTACATGCCACACTGTGGCCCTTTCTCTAACTGGATAGTTCATCCTAGGATCCATTTTAAGGAAATTGTCCAATCCAGTTATATATTTATTTGTCTCTAGGCTCCATCCCTGTGTCTCCAGGCTTTTTCTATTATGCTTTTGTATGACTAATTACATTCTCTCTCTCTTTGCCCTCACAATGTTCAGTGTTCTTTTATATATTCTCTTAGGTAAGCAAGCTTCTTCAGGTTAGATACTAAATTTCATATGTATAGCTTAGTGCATGCTTAGCCCAGTTCAAGAGTTTAATAAATGCTTCTTAACTGACTCTCATCCAAAGAGTTTTAGTTACCCATCCCAGCTTTGCAATATCTAAAAATTTGAAAGGATATCATTTATGTCTTATTCAAATTGTTGTCTAACAAAGATCCCACATATCTATGGCTTAGGGCCATTCTAACTGAAACCTTCTTGCAAACTTATATCAAGCCATTAACAACAACTTTATCTTGCCCACAAGAACAGCATGAGAAATGTCAATGCTTTTCTAAAATCTTGATGAATTATATTGTGGACCTACTGATTCAGTAACCTAAGAAAATAAAATAAGTGAATTTAATCTGGCTGAATTAATGCTTTATTTTTTAAAAAAATTTTAGTGATGCATTTTAAAACAACATTGTCATTTCACAATGACCTCCCCCTCAAAAAAATCTCATTTGTAACAAAGATGTATACTTAAGCAAAACAAAAAAGCAAAGTACCCATGTGTGTCAAAATACATATTATTCTTCCTTTATCACCTAGTGGTTATCTTTTTCTCTTAAGAGAAGCAAAATGACATCATTATATTTTAATCAAGTTACAATATGTCTAATTGTGGCTGATCAGACCAATACAAACTCAGAATGTTCTACTACATGTGAACATTTGGGGTGGATCCTCTTAATTTGTGCCTCTGACATTTCTATTGAGATCTATCATTCTAGATCCTCTCTGAAGAGAGGAGAGCAGTATGTTTCACTGCTGTACCTCTGGAATAAACATTGTTCTTAAACATTTATTTGTTTATCCATTCATTCATATATTTATCTATCCATCTATCACCTATATTCATCTCTTTCTCTCTCTGTCTCTCCCTCTCTGTCTCTCTTCCCCCCAGTCTCTTCTCCTTTTCATCTTTCCTAGTCAAAACTTTCCACCTGTTTCTGTCTGTCCATCAGTCCATCCTCCCTCTCCCCCTCTCCCCCTCTCTCTTATACACACACACACACACACACACACACACACACACACAAACAGACAAAATGCAAAGAATGGTTCAGCAGTCAGAGCTGCCTAGTTCTTTCAAAACCTTGGGATATAGTTTATCTGGACTTCAACATATAAAAAATTACCCTGGTGCTCTCTCACACCTTTACTCCTTATTAATCATATTACTTCTGTTCTTTCCACTCTAAAGATCATTCTCCTTGGCAGAAAATGAGAAAGTAACTGAATAGTACTTTTTCTATGTGGTGCATTATCATCTTTTGGCCTCCTTTAATTCCTTTTCCTTCCCCATTAAATTTAAATACAAAATAAACACCCTTTTTGTTGTTGTTGTTGTTGTTTACTATTTTATAAACCATAAAAATAGAGATCTAGTCATTCTTTCCCTTCATTATTAGAATTTCCTGTGAAATCAGACAATCCATAAAAAAAATGAAGCAATCTTTAAAGTTCTAATACTAGAATTGCAGGAGGAAGATTGGAAAGTGATGTGTAATTAAGGTTTTAGGGGTGGAAATATTGTGGAAATGGTAGCATTTGTCAATTGATTTTATATTTTGGGTAAAGAAGAATAAGGAGTTGAGAATAAAAAATATTGAGCTTTTAAAACTAAAAAGACTTGGGGCAGCTAGGTGGCGTAGTGGATAAAGCACAGGCCCTGGAGTCAAGAGTACCTGGGTTCAAATCTGGTCTCAGACACTTAATAATTACCTAGCTGTGTGGCCTTAGGCAAGCCACTTAACCCCTTTTACCTTACAAAAAAAAAAACTAAAAAAAAAAACAAAAAAACTACAAGACTGGAAAAAAAACTTCAACATTAGTTTGGAAGAGAATTGGTTCTGAAAGAAAGAAGATAAAAGGGAAAGAAAAGCATAAGGCAAATTACAAAAAGTCAGAAGGAAGGTATCTTTTCTTAGTCCTTGTCCCTCTTAGACTCTAAGGAATTAAAAATTTTTCTTCCTGGATACTCTCTTCTCTCTGATTATTGTGACATTACTCCCTTCTGGCTATCCTACCTGCCTGACTATTCCACTTTAGGTGCCTTTGCTGACTTACCATCTATATCATGTCACCTAAATACCACATCCTCTAAATGTAACTATTCCCCAAGGTCTTTATCCTGGACCCTTTGCTTTATATTCTGTTGGTAACTATTGGTTTAATTATCATTTCTAGGAAAATGAGTCATAGGTTTATATGTCCAGTCCAATCCCTCCATTGAGTTGCAGTCTCCTCCCATCAACTACTTATTGGACATTTCAAACTGCTTGTTCTGGAGAAAGCTTAAATTGACTATTTGCAAAAGAGAATTCTTTCTTTCAAAACCAAATTCTCTTCCAAACTTTCTAATTTATATTGAAGATATCATCATTTTTTTCTGGTCTTCTCAATATTATTTCTCAACTCCTTATTCTTTCTTACCCAAAATATAAAATCAGTTGACAAATACTGCCATTTCCACAATATTTCTAATAATCTAATTCTCTTCCTTCTACTCATTCTGAGACCACACTCTTTTCCTGTCTTCATCTCCTAAAATTTCTATCTTCCCTCAAGATGAAGACTTTTTCTAAATCCTTGAGCTACTAGTGCTCTTCTTCCCTCACTTTTAACAGTTTCTCTATAAAGCTTATTTTTATTCTCATTTTTATTTTGTATCCGTGGTGAAATGGACAGAGTAGACAGAAATAGCTGGTACTTAAATGCTTGTTGATTAACTGAAGAATGATGCCAAACAAAATTAAGAAACAAAATGTTATATTTCATAATGGTAAATGACTGGCAGTTTAAAAAACAAATGAGATGTCTAAGAAATGAACTTATACACTTAATCCAATCCAGTCCACTTAAGGAAATTCTCTCTATCAGATTTTCTCAAGATGGTAAGGCATTCTAACCTCCAAATATCCTCTATAAAAATCAAGGCCTGCTTACCTCCTAAAAGACATTCATCATGTCCTAATGGTACAATCACAACTTTATTTTAGAGAGGGGGGATACAGTAACAAGAATTTGTCTTTAGGCTAAAGTATCTACATTTTCTATTTTGCTAGGAATCTACTTTTGACAAGGGTAAAAAACTTGACTTCATATCACTATAACCAATGTATCAGTCAACCCTAACCCTTATATTATTAGGAAAAACTGATTGCTAAGCAGAACTTTAAATAAAGTTTGGTAGTGAAATGCTGTGAAATGTTAGCCTTTGATTTCAGAAATGAGAGGTCAACTCTATTACCCTTGATGCTTGACTTCTGAAATTTCTTAAAATTTGGCACTTGGTTCCTATTTTCATAGATGTACTTCATATCATCAAACATATGGAGTTCATAAAGGTGTCACTTCACCTGTCATTGGAAGTTTTACTTTTCTCACAAGTTCCTACTAGTTTTAGGAATAACAGTCTACAATCCATTTGACTGCATTTCCATTTGGTTTGGAGTTAAGGAATGTTACTTAATAAACACAGAATCTGGTTTCAAAACACAAAGAATGATGCTTTCAAAGATCTATAGGATTAAACATGTTTTGAGAGGATGATAAAGAAATATTATCAAATCAACTATTCATTTTAATGGACTAATACCTTTGGACAAACTCTTTGGTACCATGAATATATAAAATTTTAATCCATGATAAAATTGTTACAATCATCAGAAAGTATTAAGTGTAAGCATGCAGTTAAAAAAATATTATGGATATATTTTACTATTTGTGAATACAAAATACCAGGTGTCCCATTATCTCACTGCAATTTTGAGATATTAAAGTGCAGATTCCCTAGGCTTTTGGGAGCACTGTACTTTTTCATTTATACAAAAAAATGGGCAATTTATTTTTATATGTGAGTAGATACAATATACATAAATGTTTCTTTTGTTGTCTAATCAGTTTTCACTCATGTCTGATTTATCATGACCCCTTCTGGAGTTTTCTTGGCAATGACACTGGAGTTGTTTGCCATTTACTTCTCCAGCTCATTTTACAGAGGAGAAAGTGAGGCAAATAAGATGAAGTGACTTGATCAGGGTGACACAACTAGGCAAGTATTTAAGATTGAACTTAAGCTTTTGAGGTTTCTTGATTCCAGACCTAGTTTCCACTGAATCATCTAACTGGATATATGTATCATTGATTAAAGCCCAGCTCTGATGTCTTTGGATAGCATGAATGACTTGCAGTTCTCAAATGGTATGCATGCAAGGTATATTCCATAAGTCCTATCATGTCAGAAAAGTTTAAATTAAAAGTCCCAACAAAAGACTATGTCACCTGAGGACAAAACCTAGTTGAGGATAAACTGTTATCTGGAGATGATTTTTTTGTTCATTTTGTTCATCAATTAAAGAAGATCAGACAATAGAGAGGGGTTGCCATCTGAACCAGTGAAAGAAGTACCCACAGTAATGAAATCTTGATTTCTCTGAAGTATATTACAATTTCAACTCCAAGATAACTTTTTCTTCACTAACCTTCATACCACAACCACCACAGAAATGAATTGTACTTGTCAAATCAACAAGCATTTATGAAGCATTTATTATGTGTGAAGCAATGTGCTAAGCACTTGTGAATTTCTAAAAAAAAATTTACTACATACCCAAATTTGTCAGTTCACTGACTTTGCATTCATTGAAAATGGCAAAACAAAAAAAAAAACTGACACTTAAAAAGTCATCTTCTAACGTTTTTGGGGAAGAAAAGAGAGGAAGATTTGTGATTTCTGTCAGTGTTGGGAACTCCACTTAAGGAAATTCTCTCTATCAGATGCACATTTTTAACTGTTGCACAAAGTATAATCCAATACATAATCTTAGAGAGTTGCTGAGAGCATGGAAAGGTCCATAAAATTATTTCTATTTTCACAAAATAAAATATATTTTTTAAACTTTAACCCCATTAGATAATATTATCATTTGTCAACATTATTCTGGAAATTTTACAGCTAAAACTTTAGGAAAAGTAAATTGGTAAAAGATAAATATTAATGCCTTCTTACCTTTTTTTCCCATATAACTAGTTGCTAGTTGTACTACTCACCTCCCTCTTCCCTAATTCAGAGTCCCAGCTAAACATTAATACATTGTAGGAACTCTGTAAATGTTTCTTATTCTACTGATATAACCATCAGGAACTTTCACTAATTGTTCTCTATGCCTTATACTCTTCCCTAAGATATATCCCAAGGGAAGGAGCTACAATCAAGAACCATCAATCAAATAGGTTACTTTCTCATTTGGGGGAAATCACATATCCCTCCTATTTTCTCAAGATGGTAAGTCATTGTAACCTCCAAACATCCTCTATCTATATCCATTTCCATAAGGAATCTTACATTTCAATCAGTCATACCCTTTTCCTTACTTAGGAATCACAATCTATTTATGCCTATGGTAGACATTATCAATGATGGGTTTTTTTAGGTTATTTTTTTTTTTGCAAGGCAAATGGGGTTAAGTGGCTTGCCCAAGGCCACACAGCTAGGTAATTATTAAGTGTCTGAGACCAGATTTGAACCCAGGTACTCCTGACTCCAAGGCCAGTGCTTTATCCACTACGCCACCTAGCTGCCCCTATCAATGATGTTTTAAAAAAAAATCCCTACCTTCATAGACTAAATATAAAGTCAAAGAGACTAGACATACATATAAAAATCGAGGCCTGCTTACCTCCTAAAAGACATTCAAAGCCACTCAATCAGTAATCAACCAATAAACATGAATAAATATTTTCTATGTGTCTGGCAATAGTCAAAAGAAACTCCCTGCTCTCAAGGACTTACAAGCTAATGGACAACATACAGAAGCAAGTTTTATAAAAGGATAAATAGGAAATAACAGAAGACACTAGACTTAAGAGGGGTTGAGAAAACTACCTGTTGGCAGGGAAATATATATATATATATATATATATATATATATATATATATTCCCCATTTATAATTCCTTCCTATCTCCATCTTTGAGAAGTCTTTCTTTCCTTCAAGACCCTACTGAGGTGCCACTTCTTCCTTATTACCTTCCCTGACTACAACATCCCAACTTAATTTTCCAGTGCTTTCCTTATTTGTCATGAGTTATTATCTCTCCAGGGGAATATAACTTCCTTGAAGGAAAAGTAAATTTATCTTCTGTCTTTGTATGCACAGCATTAAGTATAATTCTTGCTACTGTTAGTATAAAATATATTATAATATAGACTAAATATGTTCTATTCAAATTGGTCAATTACAACCTTACCTTTCTTTCCCCTTAATCCTTACTTAATTATGAATACTATTCATAATTATGGAAGTCAACACAATGACAAAAAACTGATCTTACATATTGCTTTGATTCATTTTTTTATGATTTTTCTTTCCCTAAATTATCTCTGGGGCATACTTTAACCCCAGCTATTTCCAATATAAATCATGTATTTAAAATTAATTATGACTTCCAAAGAAACTTTTATATTAACAGGCCGATGATAGTTGTAGGAGGATAAATAAGCAAAAGCAATGATCCAAGCTTTCACAGACAAAAAAAAATTTTTTTAAAGCCATGATTGCTAGGCTTGACAACACTGTACCCTCCTGTCAAATGTCATATACTTTCTTGACATCTTTTAGAGGTTCCTATATTAGCTATCACAGAAGATCAAAGATTTGGACCTGGAGAAATTCTCAGAGGTCATTTGGTCCAAACCCCTCATTTTACATTTGGGGAACTAAAGAGCAGAGAGCTTAAGTTAGTGCACCAATGGTCAACCAGGGAGTAGCAAACTAAAATATCATGTCATATGGCACTTAGTCATCTCTCTCTGCAGGGTCCATAATGAGTTACTAGCAAAGAAATCAATATGAAGAGAGTTGTAACTTCTATGCTATCATCTGTTTCAGAGGATAAAAAAAGTAGGGAAATTCTGTGAAGAATATGACAAGATCCTCAAAAGAAAGGCAATCTATAAACTCAATAATTTTATTGGGAACTAAGGAGGATGGCAAAAAATAAATGGAAAAATATCTCTTGGGATTACAAAATTAAAGAATAAAATTTAAGGAAATCAAAGACTTGTCAAGGATGCAAAAGCCTCCAGCTCATAATTATTGAATAGTTTTAAAGTGTTTTAAAATTTTTATTTTTATTATGTATTTACCAAACATAAATATGTTAATATAGAAAGAATAAAAATTTGATTATATATAAAACTATGAACTTGTTATATAGTTTTCAAAATACATATTAAATCAGAAAACAAAATTGCTCTTTTTGCTTGTGTACCCTTCATGAATACTTTCTTCAAGAAAAGAACTAGAGGGAATGAGATAAAGCAAGCAATTAACAACATTAATCCTTCCCCAAAATAATGAAATTGATTGGTTGATTCACTAGTTAACTAAAATGTGAATAATTTCAGAATCAACCCTCTAAGTGAATTCAAAATATCAACTGGCTAATGAAAAAAAATCACTCCACCATAAAAGTAGGGATTAGTAGTGAGAAGACTATATGCATGTGAGGCATGAAATTATGAATTCCAACCTACCTAATTAAAGAAACTTCTGAAAAATGGGAACTGGAAAAAAAAGTAAAAACATTGACAAACAAAAGAACCATCAAGCAAAACCTTCATCTCTTTCCCAAACAGAAATATGTGGAAGAACCAAAAGCAGCACCAATTTGGACTGCAAGTTCATTTGTAGGACATTGCTGAAGACAGACAAGGTTACAAACAAAACATTAGCTAGAAAAAATGGACTTGTGGAAAGCATTGTGCAAGACCCAATGATAGTAGGTTACATTTAATAAAGTGTGTGTATTATTTCACTTGATATTTATAATAAATCTGTGAGGTAGGTATAAGTAAACAGAAGTTCCAAGAGAACACAAAGCTAGAGAGGGGAAAGAGTATTCTGAGTCCAAATACAAAGGTCCTTCCCATTAGTGTGTGGGCATTTCATATTTTAGTCAAACCCTATATGTTCTAGATAAGCCTTTAAATTCTTGAGACTAAAATGTTACTTGATTTGAGGAAAGATTTATTACACAAAAGCTATGTATACTTGTGGCAATTTATAAATATTAAATAACATGCTTTATAGAAAGCAAGGAAAAGTAAATCTAAGGGTAGGAGAGATAAGTAAACATTTGAAATTGTAGGCCCCCGGCCAGATAAGTGTTGCCTTCTTCACTACTGAAAACAAGTGATTCTCACTTGAATGCTCTAAAGAATTACCAAAATTTAGGGCAGCTAGGTGGCGCAGTGGATAGAGTACGGGCCCTGAAGTCAGGAGTATCTGAGTTCAAATCAGACCTCAAGACACTTAAAATTATCTAGCTGTATCTGTATGGCCTTGGGCAAGCCACTTAACCCCATTGCCTTGCAAAAACTAAAAAAAAAAAAAAAAAGAATTACCAAAATTTAATCTATGTTTTTTGCAAAGTAGAAACATCATTGTGAGGCTCTCTAAACTGCATGATTGAACATGATCAAGATGGTTATTTAAGTTGTTTATTATACACATGAAGTAGACATTTAATTTTGACTAAAAACTAAAAAGTTCTGCTTACAGAAGACTTCATGAGTACTAAAATACTACTGTGGGAAAAAAACTTTATGTTTTACATCAAGGAAAAAAGGAAGAGACTTGGGCTTATGTCAATTACCGTGACATTCACTTTCAAATCAGTCCAAATTCAGTGGCTGCTGAGTTTGGGAAATATCCTTAATAGAAAAGGGTCTATGTCTTTGTGAATGGACAGGGGATATTAGCAAATAACTTTTATGTTTCCCCAAGTCTCAACAAGCTCTGCTCAATGTAAATTGCACTGAATGTCTGCTCAAGCCAAACTGTAAGTCATAACCAGCTGGGCTGTCTAAATGAATGGTAAGGAAAAGGTTTCCATCAATCATTCTCATCGAGGAAGATTGGCAGAACTTCAATAGGGATTGACAGCCCCCAGAGTCTGCTAAACTGATTAGCCAAACTCCAAACTGTAAACGGTCTGACTTTTTCTAATGACACCATAGTCAGTCTTTGATTCATTTGTGAGCAAAAGTTTTGCTACAGTAAGATGAGCAGAGTAGTTAACTATTTCCTTCTCTCCCACCTAACCTAGATCTGCACCATAATAAACATTCGAATTCTTTAGTCATAAATGTGTGCCTAAGTAGCTGTACAACCCCAAGGTATTTAATAGTTTCTTGCAAAAATAAATAAAACAATTGTAAATGTTTACTGAGTGAGCTATAGAAGAAGCTGCTAAATGAGTCTCCTTCAGTGCACAAGAAAAGCATTTTTCCTTAATTGTTACGTTATCTTTCAGTGCTCTCTAGAAACCACTCTGATCAAGTTTGGTTTTCTGTCAAAGATCAGCACCTCAAAGCAAGGCATCACCAAGTACACTGGCAATCAACAGGATGCACACAAGTACATACATACACACACACACACACACACACACACACACACACAAATAATTTTTTAGTATCATTGTGAACATTGAAGCAAAGTCATTGAAATATGACTATCTCTGCTTTCTTCAGCCTAAATCTAGTTTGGAACAAAAGATATCCCTTCTCTGAAGGTCTGCCTGAGGTATTATAACCAGAAAAAGCTATAAGAAAGGAAAGATAAAGGATGAAAAATGCCACTTCAGTCACTAGCAGACTAATTTTAGTGCTCATACTTAAAAACTGACTCCTTTGGCTAGTAGATGAAGTTTTGTGCTCAAAATGGCAATGTGTTTACCTCAATGTGGCTCTAATTCAGCTTAAACCTGACAACCAATAACAAGAACAATCAGAGAAAAAACAAGACTTCATCTTAGTATTTGGGGAAAAAAAAGGGAGAAAAGGCACATGGGGATCTAAAGATTGAAGTGAATTCCATGACTTTCCTTTTCTACTTTAAATGCTTATTTTTCAACTCTTCTTTAATGAAAAATAGCTCATCTTTTCTTATACAAATTGAACTAAGGTGAAAAACCCTAAAAATGTCTCTCCAAACCTCTCAATAACAAGTGGTTGAGTTCATCCACAGTTTAATTAAATCTCTTCTTAAACTAGCAAGTGACTCCTGATTTTATGGATTGATCAATCTGATCATGGAGGAGTTAATGTTCCAATTTCCTCATTTGCAACCATTCCCTTCAAGTCTGGTCATTCCTACTCATTCATTCCCCTCAAGTCTGGTCATTCCTAGGACCTTACATTACTTTGTGATACCAAAAGCAAACGATTAATTTCCATTATTTAACAGGCTTGATCTTCCGTCAACAAAATTTTTCCCCTCAAAAAAGTTCTCTGACCTTTTGTTCTAGAGGCATTTAAGAAAGAAAAAATTCTTTGAAACGATCATTTTTATTTTCATTTGCTGTTTTCCTTGTTTTGGGGTTTACATTCAACTCTTTTTCCTTGATTTCAGTCTTTTATGGAACCAAATGCTAAACCATATCTGTTAATACTTACATGCCTCAATCGCAATTAAATTTCTCACTTCTTAATTCACATAAACTAGTGGAATAAGATTAATTTTTTTGTAAGTATATTTCATTTCTTCTCCTCAGGAAAACAATTTTTTGTAAGCACTTCTTCAAAAAGGAGAAAAGAGGCACAAGGGAAGAAATATTTGGTATTTACATAGCACCTTTCAAAATGATTCTCAAAGTATGTTTTCCATTGGGTTATGAGCATCATAGGAAATGCACTAAATTAGATGACAGCTCTCATTTATTTTGGGCTTTAAGGTTTTTCTTAAAACTTCATGAGGTAGGGGCAGCTAGGTGGCTCAGTGGATAGAGTACTGGTCCTGGAGTCAGGAGGACCCAAGTTCAAATGACCTCAGACACTTAGGACCTGAGTTCAAATCTGACCTCAGACACTTAATAATTACCTAGCTGTATGATCTTGGGCAAATCATTTAACCCCATTGCCTTGTTAAAAAAAACCCAAAACCAAAAACTTTATGAGGTAGCTGTTTATAAATATTATTATTCCCATTTTATAAATAAAGAAACTGAGGCTCTGCTAGTTTAAATGGCTTGCCCACAGAAACATAGCTATTAAGGTCCTGAAGCAGAATTTAAATGTCTTCTGATTAAAACTTTAATGCACCCTATCATGTTAACATTCTCTTCCCTGTCTCTTGCCAGTAGCCTTTCCATTCAGGAGATAGTTTTGATGATGCTTGAAGACCTTAAAGAGGTGATGCCATAACAAGCACATGAATTGGATTTGAATGAAGGGTTCTGTGCTAAGTCATCAGTCTTACTTTCTCCTTCTGAGCAATCTAAGTCCAGTGACCAGATATGAATCAAGACAACAGGAGATGACCCTAGATGCCTAGGGTTAAGTGACTTGCCCAAGGTCCCACAGTTAGTAAGTGGTAAGTGTCTGAGGCTGGATTCAAACTCCTGTCCTCCTGACTCCAAAGCCAGTGCTCTATCCACTGCACCACTCAGCTGTCCCTAAGGAGATGGTTATAACCCAAGGATGAATCTCTTGATTGGTATGCCCCTGTCCCAGACCAACATTTCTTGGGGATGGGGAGGGAGGGAGAGAGAATAGCTAAACTTACTTCACTCCTGTCCTGACTTACTTTCTAAATTTCTATACCTCCTAACCAATAATATTGCCCTTACTTAGGTACTTCTTTCATGTACCCCCTTTATATTTTCTTAGACCCATTAGATTATAAGCTCTGTAAGGGTAAAGACTGTCTTGCTTGCTCATACCTATATCTCCACCACTTAACACAGAGCCCAGTGAATAGTAAGTGTTTTAAAAATTCTATCTTTACTGATAAAACTGACATCTTAAATATTTCTGAAATCTAACCTTTAGGAAATATTTCAAGTCCTGTATTTTTTCCCCACTCAATTTCCCATTTTTTAAAAAAAAATTTATTTAAGGCAATGGGGTTACGTGACTTGCCCACAATCACACAGCTTGGTAATTATTAAGTGTCTGAAGTCGGATTTGAACTCAGGTCCTCCTGACTCCAAGGCTGGTGCTCTATCTACTGAGTCACCTAGCTGCCCCTCAATTTCCCATTTTCTTTTTATTATCTTGACTCTTTGTAAATGCACTTCAGCAAATTCTTTCTACAAATCAAGTCAAGCTTTCTTTAATTTTAAGTCACAATGATTCTGACCAGATTTCCATTTTCCTGAGTTCCTTATATCTATTCGTTCTAATCTTTGTTTTTCCTTTAATTTTAAAAATTTTTTGCCCTAGATGTAAAAAGCAAGTTTCAACATTTACTTACAAAATCTTGAATTTCAAATTCTCTCCCTTCCTCCTAACCCACTCCCCTCCCCCAACCCACTGAGAAAGCAAGTTACATGGCGTAGATTAAAAATGCATAGCCATGAAACATATTATAATAGTCATGGTGTAAAAGTAAACATAATATAGCCCCCCCACTAAGAAAGAGAAACCTCAAGAAAAATAAAGTGAGAAAAAAGGGTGCTTCACTCTATATTCAGACACTATCAGCTCTTTCTTTGGAATGGATAGTGTTCTTCATCATAAATCCATCAGAAAAATTTCTTCAATTTTTCCTACATTTGCTATTGCTAATGTAATTCCCTCCATTCTACTTCCCCTCACCTCCATTTACTCTATTCTCTCTCTCCTTTCACCCTGTTCCTACTCAAAAGTGTGCTGTATCTGACTACCCTCTCCTATGATTTTCCCCTCTCTTTTATCACCTTCCCTTTGTCCCCTCGTCCCCTTTCTCCCATCCATTTCCTCTCCTATTTTCTTCTAGGTTAAGATAGATTTTGATACACAGTTGAGTGTGTGTTATTTCCTCTCTGAGTCACTTCTGTTGAGAGTAAAGACTCACTCATTCCCCCTCACCTTCCCACTCTTCTATTGCAAAAGTTTTACTTTCCTCTTTTATGTGAAAAAACTTAGCCCATTCTACCCCTCCTTTCCCTTCCTCCTAGTACATTACTTTCTCCCACATCAATTCCATCTTTTTTAATATATTATACATTCAAATTCAACTCCCTTCTGTGCCTTGTCTATATGTGATCTTTCAATGAGAAGGTTCATGAGTAATCAGTATCATCTTCTCATGCAGGAACACAAGCAGTTCAGTATCATGAAGTCCCTCATGGTGTGCCCTTCCTGTTTACCCTCTGTGCTTCTCCTAAGTCCCATACTTGAAAATCAAACTTTATGTTCAGCTCTGATCATTTCATCAGGAAAGTCTGAACATCCCCTATCTCATTGAATGTTCATTTTTTACCCCTGAAAGAGTATGTTCAATTTTGCTAAATAGTTAATTATCAGTTGTAATCAAAGCTCTTTTGCTTTCTGGAAAATCATATTCCGAGCCCTATGAATCCTTAGTAGAAGCTGCTGAATCTTGTGTAATCCTGTCTGTAGCTTCATGATATCTGTACTGTTTCTTTCTGGCTGCTTGTAATATTTTCTCCTTGACTTGGGAATTCTAGAATTTGGCTATAATATTCCTGGAAGTTTTCATTTTGGGATCTCTTTGGTGGATTCTTTCAATTTCTATTTTACCCTCTGTTTCTAGGATATCAGGGCAATTTTCCTGTAGAATTTCTTTAAAAATGAAGTCTAGAATCTTTTTTCCCATTACTTTCAGGTAGTCCAATAACTTTCGAATTATCCCACTTGGATCAGTTTTCCAGGTCAGTTGTTTTTCCAATGAGATACTTCATTTACTTCTAGTTTTTCATTATTTTGGTTTTGCTTTATTGTCTCCTGATTTCTCACAAAGTCATCCATACTTCTCTTAGCTCCATTCTACATTTTAAGGAATTATTTTCTTCAGAGAGTTTTTCTATCTCCTTTTTCATCTAGCAAATTCTACTTTTTAAGGCATTCTTCTCCTAACTGGCTTTTTGGACTGCTTTTTCTATTTAACCCAAATTGGTTTTTAAGATGTTATTTTCTTCACTACATTTTTTGGTATTTCATCTTCACCAAATTGTTGGCTTGGTTTTCATGATTTTCCCACTGATCTTATTTCTCTTTTCAATTTTTCCTCTACCTCCCTTACTTGATTTTCAAAATCTTTTTTGAGCTCTTCCATAATCTGAGATCAATTCCTACTTTTCTTGGAGGCTTTCGAAACAGAAACTTTGACCTTATTATCTTCTGAGTGTGTATTATGATCCTCCAAAGGATCAAAAGAATTATCTATGGTCAGATTTCTTTTCTTCTGTCATTTGCTCATTTCCCCAGCCTATAACTTGATTTTGACTCTTTGTAAAAGTGGGGCTCTGGTTTGTGAGTGAAGAGTGAACTGTCCCAAGCCTTTGATGGTTTTTGCAGCTGTTTTTAGAGATACCCCAGGGATCCCAATTCCTCCAAGGTCTTATGAGAGACTCTGACTGCCCTCCTGGCCTGTGCTCTGGTTTGTGTATTACCCCAAATACTCTCCTTTGCCCTGGAACCATAAGGAGAGTTCTGCTCTGCTCTGGCAGTAAATCTCCTTATCCTAAGAATGAGGCCCCAGACTGCAAGCTGGATCTGAATATGGGCAACGCAACAATCCTGCCTCAGGGGGTCTGTGGGCTGAGCACTCCAGAAGCAGATGCCAGATGGCTCCCCAACCTGCTCCTGGTTCCCTGCCTGGTCTGTCCTGAGGCCTGCAATGGAATAGGCTCCAGGCTCACTTTGGTATGGCAGAGTTTTCTGGCTGACCTTTGAAGTTGTCCCTGGCAATCCCTGGACTGAGAAGGCTGGAAATCATGCCCCTACTACCACAGACCCAACGGCTCCCAGGGACCTAAGAATCCTGTGGTCTGTTCTTCGATGACTAGAGCCAGTTCATTCCAGTCAGTGTGGCTGGGCTGCACTGAATGTCCTTTCTAACCCCCATGTAACAGATCCTTCCTGTAGATCTTCTAAGTTGCCTTCAGCTGGAAAATTGTTTCACTCAACTATTTTGTGGTTTCCAGACCCTAAAATTTGATTAGAGTAATTATTTTAAAGGTCTGGTTCTACCTTTCTTTCCAAACCTTCCTTACCCTTCTTTCTATTCTTCAAAACAATAAGAATCACTCATTACTTTATCCCTCTAAATGGAGCAAATATTTCTCTATATTTCAGTTATACTTATCTTAGACTTCTTTATTATCACCCTCCAAAACTTCTTTCAACAAGAGTATGAATTTTATGCCAAATTTTTAAAATTGTCTTTAAAATGTGTACTTTCTGGGATTGGGGAACACTGGAACTCAGTTTTTCTCCATGCTACTAGATCTACAATCTAATACTTCTCTGAAGTCCAAATTAACTCTACTTACTTCAAGGGGACTTTCCTTCAGGATTGCTATTTTCTGATTATTTCTTCCCATTGTTTTTCTTTTAGCTTTTTATTCCAGGCCCTTTGTTGTTCCTATTTGGAAGTTAGAGCTATAAGCTTGTGCTTCTAGTTTCACCTCCATAAAGTTTGTTAATAGAAATATTATCTTAGCATAAAATCACCTCTACTCAGCCATGATCTACCATATTGCCTTAAGTTTCAAAGCTGCAGAGAAAGAATACATTTTATTATTGTTGAACAATATATATTGAGCATGATCAATGTAGAAAGTACTAACAAGAGTTCTAAATATTCATAAAACAAACAGGAATCATATTTGATGACATAATTAAAAAATGAATAACATAATATCCAAAATTTGCTTATTAAAACAGAACAACAATTGATGCATATTTTTCTATGTGGTATCAAATTTCAATAGGATAATGTATAATTTTAAATAATGATAGTCAAGGAATTCAAATTCTAGATATATAATGCTGGTCACAACTCTAAGTTAAATAGCCCAAGATGCCAGAAAAATTATTTTGTAGAGAAGGAATACTAGTTATTTCCTAGAACATAATATAACTGAAAATAAACATTTTGAAATTTAATTTATGAAAGTGACATGCACACTTAATTAAGGGACTAAGTGAAGGTCTGAATAATATACATTTTCCAATTTTAACTATCTATATTAATGATCTTCCATTGAGATAATTTAATCTTTATGAGATTTCTTTAAAGAGTAACTAAGAAAGTACTAATCTAAACTATTTTTAACTCAAAAATTTAATGTATTCATTTTTCATTGATTTGGTTAATACATTTATTAAGCACTTACACTATGCCAGGTACTATGCTAAGCATTGGGAATTTAAAAGAGGCAAAAGATTTATAATAAAGTATTTTTTGACCTCATCCATAGTTTGAGCCCATTTTCTATTCTCTTGGAGGTTTTGGATATGGAAGCTTCGATTCTGTCATCATCTGAGTATGTGTTTTGATCTTCCATGGGACTAAAGTAATTCTCTATGGTCAGATCCTTCTTTTTCTGTTGTTTACTCATTTCTTCTGCCCAAGACTAATTTACAGCACTTCCAAGGCTTTAGGGTTGGTTTTTTTTTGGGGGGGGATACCCCACTGGGACCTTTATTTCTCCAAGGTCTATGCTCTCTAGCATGTGCTTTGATATGTAGATGACCACAGCACTGCCCTCTGCCCTGGGGCTATAAGGTGGGATCCAGCTATGGAATCCCAAACTGCAATAAGTGAGTGCAGGCAAGCAGGAGAGTCCTACCCTTGGGAGAGCAGAGAAATCTCTTTAAACTTCCCTTATTGTCTCTGGGGGTGCAGGATGCTTTCTCCCAATTCTTGCTGCAGGTTCTGTGGCCGTGCTCCTCACTCCACACTCATTCTGGTGGAGCAGAGTTCTCTCACCACCCCTTCAAGCTGTTGCCAGTGATCTCTGGGCTGTGCTGGGCTGCGCTGCAGCTTTTTTCCAACCTCCAGTCCTAGTGAAGCACATCTTTTCCTGCAGAACTTCTAAGTTATCTTGGACTGGGAAAATGTATCACTCAGTCTTTCTGTGGGTTCTTCCTTGCTAAATTTTGGCTAGAGCCATCCTTTGTTTGGGGGTTTGGGTGATGGGAGTTCTGGGAAGATGCTGCCTTCACACTGCCATCTTGGCTCTGGCCCCCCCCCCGTCTCCAGTTTAAAGTTCAAATTTTTCATTTAGTTATGTTCTTTTCATCAGGAAAAGTTGGAAATCTCCCATTTCATTAAATGTCCATCTTTTCCCCTGGAAGAGAAAGCTCAGCTTTGCCAGACAGTGAATTTTTGGCTACATTCCATCCCTTGCTATTCAGAATATCTCATCCCAGGCCCTTCAATCCCTTAATGTTGATGCAGCCAGGTTCTGCATAATCCTTACTGTGGCTTCTTGCTATCTAAATTGTTTCTTTCAGGCTGCTTGCAGGATTTTCTCTTTTATCTTATAGTTCTGGAATTTGGCCACAACATTCCCTCGCCTTTTCATTTTGGGATCCTTTTCTGGAGGGGATTGATGTATTCTTTCAATAATTATTTTGCTCTCTGATTCCATGATATCAGGGCAGTTTTCCATCACTAAATCCTATAATATTAAGTCCAGTCTTTTTTCTTTTCAATGTTTTTCAGGAAGATCAATAATTTTTAGGTTGTCTCTTCTCAATCTATTCTCGAGGTCAGTGATTTTGCTGATGAGATTATTTTACATTTTCTTCTATTTTTTCGATTTTTTGGTTTTTTGGTTTTCTTTAAGAGATTCTTGTTGTCTCATGAATCATGAAGTCATTAGTTTCCACAGACTACATTCGTTTTTTGTAGAGAAGAATTTTCTTCATTTACCTTTTGCAATTCCTTTTCTAGTTGGTCAATTCTATTTTTGAAAGAGCTTTCCATGTGATCAATTGAGGTTTTGAGAGAATTGTTTTCCTTTTTCATTTTTCCAATTGTATTTTCCAAGGATTTGTTTTCTTGTTGCAAGGAGTTAATCTTCTCTTGGGTTTCTTTTCCCACATTTTCCAATTGATTTTTAAACTCCTTCCTGATTTCTTCAAGGAAGTCTTTCTGTGCTGGAGACCAAATCATATTCTCTTCAGAGGTTCTAGATCTTTCTGAGTTAGGGTCTTTACCTTCTAGGAACTTTTCTATGGACTCCCCTTTCCATTGGCCTTTTTCATTTTCCCAAGATCTTATGTAGGGGGAGGGGCTGGTTCATAGAGGTTTAATGTTGGAATCCTTAGAGTCTTTGCTCACTGGATTTAATAACTCCATGTGGGCTGGCCAGTAGGGGGTGCTGATTGCTTTCTGTACAGTGTCTGTGACCTTGATTTGAGTCCCTTTCCCTTAGATGGGAAAGGGTGGGAGGGGCTGCTGTGGATACTTTTACCCTTGACCTATGCCCTGGGGCAAGGTAATTACTCTTCCTATTCACAGCTCTGCTACCCATGGCTGAGCCAGGGTGGGGGTGGGGCGGGCTGTTACTGTGTTTGTTCTGGGAAGAGGATTCAGCTGAAATGAAGGTATGGAGTCTGATGTCCTCCAGACTAGAGGGGCCTAGGGATCGATGTCCAGCCATACTCTGTGCTGGAACTTACCCTTCAGCCCTTCTGGTAAGCCCCAGACCATCAGTCTCACAAGTAATACTTCTGTTCCCCAGTTGGCTCTTAGACCATGGCTCCCACAGCCAATGCCCCCACAGCTGATCTCAGGGTAGTCCAGTTCTAGGCTCTTACCCTGTACTGTCCTCCAGTCAGGCTCTCTTCTCTCTGCACAATCCCAGAAGACAAACTTTGAAGTAAATATTCTTTTCCTAGTTTTTTTTTTCCTGGGTTTTATTGATCAGGATTCTGTTAAGAGCTTTGTTTCATATTATATATGAGGGAAGTTCAGAAGACCTTAGCACAGTGCCTGTCTTCTTCTTTCTGTCATCTTGGCCCAACACTCTCCTAATCCAAACTATTAGAATTTACAGTGGTAGTTCTAATTTCACAATAGATATAAAAAGTCTAAAGGATAGGAACAGACACTTCTTTTATTTATTTTTTATTTTTAGGCTTTTGCCAGGCAAATGGGGTTTAAAGTGGCTTGGCCAAGACCACACAGCTAGGTAATTATCAAGTGTTTGAGACCAGATTTGAACCCAGGTACTCCTGACTCCAGGGCCGGTGCTTTATCCACTGCGCTACCTAGCCGCCCCAGAACAGACACTTCTAAAGAGAATAATACTCAATAAATATTCAGGTAAAAAAAAAAGACCAGTCACTAAAGAAATGCAAACTAAAATATCATCTCCCACCCATTAAATTGGCAAAAGTTTTTAAAAGCAGCCATACTCAAAGCTGGTGAGAATTTGGAGAAATAGGCACAACCACTCAAAGTCAAGTGTTAAAAAGTTAAAAGGTTTTGGGGAACATACTCTGGTATTAAAAGTTACGAAAATAATCATACTCATAGGACTTGACTCTACCTTCCATTGTTGGAAAAATGATCACTTTTTTTGATTATACATTTTCCTGACTATATATTTTGCTTGAAATCTCTGAAATTTCTTATATGCTATATGCTAGAGCCTACTCAGACACTACACCATTTTGTTCTGTATGATAGTTATTTTTAATTCTTCAGAGATTCTAGTATTTCATATTCAAAGCCACACAACATCAGTTTTTAGCTGATAGTACTCTAAATATGAATGCTTTGTCACATTTCACAATGATCAAATGGAATTATTACTGGAAGAACTAAACTCTATCAATCTTGACATTCTTGCTATAAATGAAACAAGGAAGAAGTTACTAAAATCCTCTCCATTTAATGAAATCTGACTTTTAAGATCTAACTTAAATTCTACCTCATCCATATCTGATCAGAGGCTATTATTCTAGGAGGCCCCAAGCTCCTATAGAATTATTTAATTCATTTTGCAATTAATGAATCTACAATTACTTATCAAGAATTTTTATGCAAAAAAATTCATCATTAGCAGATTCATATATTATAGACAAAGACTTTTGTTCTATACTTGTGGATTACGTGGAGAGATATAAACCAGATGATAGTATCTTGGAACTGGTTAAATGCCAGAATCCAAAAAGTAATTATAAAATAATATATATAATTGGGGCAATGCCAAAATAGACTTTAGAAAGGTCTTTCCAGAGTGCCCTAGAGGTCTGTCCTTGGACAGATGATATTCATCATTTTTTATTAAGGATTTTGATAAAGACTTAGATAAGATTGATGCTTGTCATTCTGGCAGATGACAGGAAACCTGAAGGGATGACAAACATGAGGAATGACAGAATTCAGGTCAAAAAGATCTTGACTGGGTAGAACTGAATCTAAGATAATGAGGTTTAATGGATATTAGTGTAAAGTGCTATGCCTGAGATAAAAATATTAGCTAAATTTAATCTTCAGGATCTTTGACTTAGCAATCAACACAGATTATTCAAGAAAGTGATAGAAATAGTACAACATACCACTGAAGGCTGCAAAAATTTAGTACCCATGCCTTGTATTGTTATAATTATACTTCATAAACTGCCTGTATTTAATAGACTAACAATGGCAAATCTTTTTTTTTGGGGGGGGGGGTTGCAAGGCAATGGGGTTAAGTGCCTTGCCCAAGGCCACACAGCTAGGTAATTATTAAGTGTCTGAGGCTGGATTTGAACTCAGGTACTCCTGACTCCAGGGCTGGTGCTCTATCCATTGCACCACCTAGCTGCCCCTAGCAAATCTTTATAATACAATCATAGAACTCAAAATATCCTTACAAACAGCCAATATCTTGCACTGAGAACAAGGCATTTTATATTAGATTAAATTTGTGCCCACAATCATGCAGGTACAATTTGGACCCTTAAAAACTTTAGGAAAAATATTTTAATAGGTAGATACTCTTAAAATTACACTGAGTTGTGCTTTTAGAATATAGAAAACTATCACAAGAAATGATAATCATGTGGAACCAGGATGGGGAATATATCCCCATTATCATCATAATTGTTAGCATGTATATATTATTTTAAACTTGGCAAAGTGCTTTACAAATTATATTTCATTTGATTCTCACAATAATCTTGCCATTTTACAGATGAGATATCTGAGACAAAGAGGTTATATGATTTGTTTAGAATCAAATAGCTAGTAAGTCTGTAATGAAGGATTTGAATTCAGGTTTACCAGGTCTGGCACTCTACTACCTAGCTGCTACATCGCATCTCTTTTCTTTAATTTTTTTTTTCAAGGCAATGGGTTTAAGTGACTTGCCCAAGGTCACATGGTTAGGTAATTAAGTATCTGAGATCAAATTTGAACTCAGGTCCTCCAGACTCCAGGTCCATTAGTCTTAGAACTACCCTGTGCATTAGGTATGATAGATATTATTCGGTATCATTAGAGATGAAGTAAAGACAGAAAGATTAAATCACTCTTCCATGGTTATTAAAGATAATGAACATCAGAGGGTGGATCTGAACTCAGGTCTTCCTGAATCTGTGGTCCACCTGAGATCAAGCATACCATATTGCCTGATCAAGTAGCAAAATAATTACCTCTTTCAGTCTAGATATTCTGTGTCTTACTGATTTTGGTTTAAAGTAGCTTTTATGACTTCCTTGGCATGTTGTTTTATTATAGCAAGTAAACTTAGTTTTCCACTAAAATCTCAGATATTTTCATGGGAGTTTTATCTACTCATACCTTATCTGCTTAATACATCCCTTCTTTCAGTTGCAGATCAACAAAGTTAAAGGCAATAACAGCTAGCCAAGAGATAGTTTATTTGTTCCAAAAATATTGCTGATGTTTTTTACCTTTTTTAATTATGTAATCAGAAAATACCTAACAATCCTAGTCACTCTCCTTCTTATCTTTCCTTACTAATCTTTCTATAGTTTTCTTAAGGTGATGGACTTTGTTTCTAAATAATATCATATAGAGTTTTTTTAGGATACATTACAAATCTATTTTCATCTAGTTGACAGTCCTATAGGATTGGAATTATATAGAGGTTATAGTTTTTAAATATGCTCTTCCCCATCAGCTTTGGTTTTAGAATGTCAGTAAGTATTTTAACATAATCAGTGACAGCTCTCTTTTTGACAGCTTTATGCTTGATAAGTCTTGCCTAAAAGACATCAAATCTTTATAAAGCATCTTGGAAACTGGAAAACTGGATTCAAGCTAAAATACTTTAGTACCTATACTTCCTTGATCTACTTTAGGAAATTTATATGCAATAAGTCAAAATTATATTATTACAGTATTAAAAGTTTCCCATTTATTGATTCTTTAAAGTGAAGCAGCTCTTTAACATGTTGTTGGTAGAGCCATGAACCATGACTTGATACATATATAAAGTGATTTTGGTTCTTCTTTAAGTATAGAAGCCATACTTAATCCAGTATAATTTCTAAAAATTGGAACTATCAAATGAGGAATGGCATGTATGATTGTGATGGAATACTTTTCTGCTGTGAGAAAATATGAGCAGGATGTTCTCAGAAGAACCTGGGCTTCTGTGAGTTGATACTAAGTGAAATGTACGTGTACAAATTAACAGTAATATTGTAGGATGATGAGCTGTCAATGATTTAGAAGTGCTCAGCAATACAACCATCCAAGACAAAGCTAAAAGGTCTATGATGAAAAATGCTATCTATTCCTGGGGGGGATAAACTGATGGTGCCTGAATATAGATTAAATCAAACCTTTTTTACACTTTATTTTTCTTGGTGTTTTTAATCTTTATTTTTCTTTTACAACATGACTACTGTGAAAATGTTTTGCATGACTACACATGTATGTAACCTATATCAAACTGCTAGCCTTCCCAAAGAGGGGATAGGGATGAGCGATTAAGTTCCAAATGTTCTTCCTTTCTAAGTTTTAAAAATTGTTTTTTACATGTAAACTGGAAAAATAAAAATACTAAATATTTTTTAAAACCAACCAGAGGGCAGCTAGGTGGCATAGTGGATAGAGCACCGGCCCTAGAGTCAGGAGTACCTGAGTTCAAATCTGGCCTCAGACACTTAATAATTACTTAGCTGTGTGGCCTTGGGCAAGCCACTTAACCCCATTTGCCTTGCAAAAACCTAAAAAAAAAAAAAATCCAGAAATAATCATGGATTTCAGGCTAAACAAACTCTTTATTCAGTTTTATTGTTTTCCTAAATTGCCACAATCTGATATCACTTCTTGATATTACAGTTACAGAGTCCTTGGTCTATTTTAAAGTAAAACATGAAAAGCAATTATTATAATAGCTTTATATAGTTTTCCTTGATATTTCTGTCATTTATATAAACAATGTGTAAGTTTTCTATTTCTTATTTGATCTAACTTGTGTATATGTTAATGTTGAACCTCTTGAAATGTTATGTGTGACCATAAAATTTCCATATCCTCCTCCTTTGAACAGCTTCCTTTGACTCTGTTTTATTTATTAAGCTTCTCATGAGGCACCTAGTTGGTAATATGATAGAAAGCTAAACTTGGATTCAGGAAAACCTGAATTCAAATCTAATCTCAAGACACAAATTGGATGAACCTGGACAGATCACTTAATCTCTGCTTTTCTTAGTTTCCTCAAGTGTAAAATAGGGACAATAACAGCACCTATCTCACAAAGTTGTTGTAAGGATCAAATGAGATATTTATAAAGTGCTTAGCACAATGCTTAGCACACAGTAAGCCCTAAACAAATGCTTATTCCCCTCCCTCCTTCCTTCTCTATTAAAGTTTGTTATTAAGATGGGATTGTTTCAATTTTCTAGGCACTGAATTTTATAACTGTAAGCAATTTTGCTTTTTTAATTGTTAATTAAAGATATATAAATTTCCCAATATGATTTTGTTTTCTGGATTTCCCCCCCTCACTTCTTTTGTTGTTACTTTTCATTGAATAATGGGATGTTAAGATTTCTATTATGTGTCCTGAGTAGATAATAATTTAAACTTTCAATACATCTTCAGACTCCTTCGATATAATATTTCCAAGCAATTTCTGCCAAGTGATTTTTTTTTGTCACCTATCCTTTTGGGATATAATTTCATAGTTCTAACTCTTCCTTTTATGTTTTTTTATTGTGGTAATGATTATGGAATATACTATGTACAGACCCTGAATGTTATTACCCCTTTCTTCAAATACTATGTAAGAGTAATACATTCATGGTGTTTATGGTAGATATCCTTCTGAATTGCTCTCTTTTGACATAATTCATCTATCAGTAAGGTTCATGCTGTCAAACTCAAAAGTGGTTTTTAAAAATTCGAGCCTTAGCATGATCATCCCCTTTTCACAATCACTTGAGATACCAGGGCAATTTTTGTCATCTATTTCATAATTAGATATAATTTCTGGTCTTGTCATTAAGTGAAATTTTTCAATGATTTTTGCCTCTCAAGGTTCTGGCTGATCTGATCCTGTTTCACTTCTGATTCTGTCTGATCTAAGGTGAGGGATGTAATTGATCAATCAAGCAATAAATACTGATTAGGCCTCAATTGTGTACCTGACATTGTGCTAAGTGCTCAGTGCTCAGAATATAAAGAAAGGAAAAAAGATGATTCCAGTCTTCAAGAAGATCCCCATCTAATGAAGGAAAGAAATTTGCAAACCATATAGGGGCTAAAGTGGAAAAAGTAAAAAATTAAGGAAGGCAATGAGGTGGCACAGTAGAGTCAGAAAGACCCAAGGTCTCAGACACTCACTAACTGGATGATACACTAACTGACTGATAATTAC
This sequence comes from Macrotis lagotis, assembly GCF_037893015.1. Classification (NCBI taxonomy): domain Eukaryota; kingdom Metazoa; phylum Chordata; class Mammalia; order Peramelemorphia; family Peramelidae; genus Macrotis; species Macrotis lagotis. The sequence continues at coordinate 325,939,750 of NC_133666.1, forward strand.
TTTAATCCATGAAAGATACATGACAGTATATCTGCCAAGAAAACCTCATGGTCACTATGAGTGTGATGTGGTCCATGGAGTCAGGATTAAAGAAAAACAATAAGAACTGGAATGAAAGGGAATTGGGATAGGCTTCCCGTGGAGTGGAAAGAGGTCAAGAGGCAGCAATAAGGGAAAGAATGCAAATGCTTGGTGTTGCTGCTATTTGTTTTTATTTGCAAATAAGTAAATAGCAAATAAATGGTTATTTGCTTTTCCTTCAAGAAATAGCATATGTGTTTAGGGGAAGGGAAAGCCTGAATAGGATTATAAGTGGCTAGATTTTGGACAGCTACAGACACCAGACAATTTTACATAGAGAGAAGTGTTGTCATAGATATATTAATTTCTGAGGAAAAATGAGCCACTATTGAAAAATATGTTTCTCTAGTGCTATAGGAATTCAAAGAAATAAAATTTAACACCATTGTAGGGGAGGTTGCAATGCTCAGGAAATGTGGGTAGGATTTAGCTTGGGTATAGAATTCAGTAGGGTTTGATCAGAACAGAGCTGGCTAAGAGGAAATTCTAGGTCAGGGCTGTCCAATTTTAGTAGGAGTTTGCCATTTTAGTGGGAGTTCTTGGATAGCTCAGCTTCCTTTACTAAAGCATTTAGTAAACCCACAGGGGGCTGCATTTTGGATAGCCCTGATCTAGGTAAATAAACAACATGGAGCATAGAAGTAGTACAAATGAGAAAAGCCTATGTGGGAGGAGTCTACTTTATAGAAATATAAAGTTTCATGATGAAGAGTTATGAAGATAAATCTGATTTTGTTAAATGGGGCCAGTCAATGGAAGCTTGGTCTTAAATAACATGTGGAAAAATTTTAGATTGTAGAGGGAAGAGAAGGTTACTGAGCAGTGAGTAATACGAACAAAGTTGTTTTATGGAAATGTTAAAACTAGCAGAAATATTTAGAACAAACTTAAGTAAAAAGAAAAGCAAAGAAGGAGACCTAATAAGAGACTACTGTAAAAACAACAATAATAACTTTATATAAACAACTAGGAATGGGGACTTTTCTTGTAATTCCATTGATTTAGGGGCAATAATTATACATGTACGTATTTGAATAAGTAGTATTTTTCACTCCCCATAAACTAAGGTGACATTTCAAGACAAAGTACATCACTACTTTATTAAAATTAAATGTCCAATTAATATATTTTTAAATGTTTGTATCCAGATATGTAAATTCATCAATAAAGGAAGATGAGAGATGGAATCTCATTCAGCTAATGTGGGCTGAGATTCATCTAAAATGCTGTACTTGGGACACTGAGCAGTTAAGTACCCATTATCAAAGAACCAGCACATAGGTCACACAATTGTCTTTAGACAATTTCAATCTGAATCTGAACTAAGTTCCTCTAATTCCAAACCCAGTTCTTTCCTGAGTCCAATAACTCTTTAATGAGATCCTGGTTCTGATATCTGAAGAGATGTGGGGTTGGGGAGGGGGAATAAGAATAAAGAGGAAGCTCTAGACAAAAGACTCAAAGACTTATGATATAAAGTTATAATTACAAACTAGAACATGGATGAACTAAAGAAAGAAAAAATATAACAGAATTTTGAAAGAGAATATGGTGGTGAGAATAAGAGAATTATAATATAAACCTAAAAGTAATGAACAAAAATGTGCAGGAGCAAATATCTCATAAAAGTTTTTTATATCTGATTAACTTTTTTTCAATCAGAAAAAATCTACACTTTCTCCTTCCCCTTCCCAATATCTGGATATAGGCAGCATGTTACATTATTAGTGCTCTGGAAACATGGTTGGTCTTTGTGATGATCAGAGTTAGATGTTAAATCTTTCAAAATTATCTCCACAATATTTTTGTCATTGTACAAAATGCTCTCCTAGTTATTTTCACTTTACTCTGTATACATCTTCTCAGGTTTCTCTGAAATAATCTTTTCATTTCCTACAGCACAATAGTATTTCATCACATTCATATACCATAATCTGTTGTGATGGGCACCACCTTAAATCCCAATTCTTTGGCACTTCAAAAAGAATTATAAATATTTCTGAACATTCCTAATAGTAAATTGTCTTGCTTAGATCTTAAAGTACCCTGTAATTCTCCTTTTTCCTCATTCAGCCATATTTTCCCCACTGAAGAAATATGTAACTATGTTTATGTATAGAAATAAAAAGGATACACACACATACACATACACACACCATATGATCTTTGACCAGTAAAGATCAGAGTGAGGTTCAGATGTTAACCAATCCCCCCTATCCATTCCTTCTTGTTTGTATAGTCTTCTACTTGAATACCCTAGTAAGCCAGATTTTTTCCCCATATTTCTTCTTCTTCTTTTCCCACCTGGCATATTCCTCTTCCTCTCTTTTTTCATTTTTTTCCTTAGGATTATCAAAACACAATACAATCATTCCCAAGTCTTCCATCTCTTAGCTTCCCTCTATGCTCCTTGATGATAAAATTCAGAGGGGACAAACATACCATTTTCAAATATTAGACTATGAGAATATAAGGATTGTAAGAATGTCCTTGTAAATTTCTATGTTTTATTATTTCACTCAAAGTCCATCCTCCCCACCATAGTATTATATTATTTTGTGTCATTCTTAAATATATGCTAAGCTCTCCTCTCCTTCACAGTAGTGGTTGCTAAATTATGTGTGATTCTGACCATGATTCCTCAAGAGCTGATTTCTCTCTTTCTGGTTATTTGCAATATTTTGGTCACAATATTCCTTAAAGTTTTTAGTTGGGAGTTGCATTCAGGAGATAACTAGTAGATTATAAGTCCACTTTGCCTGATTTATCTGGGTTGTTTTAAGATTTCTTGAAATATGATGCACATGCTCTTTCTTTGGTCATGGCATTCAACGATTCTAAATTTTTTTTCTTGTTGATGTTAACCAGATGAGTTTTGGGGTTTTTTGAAGTTTAGGGTGTTTTGGTTTTTTTTTGCTATGAGATAGGTGGTGGCACAGAAGGCAGAGTGCAGGGACTGGAGTCAGGAAGATAATGAGTTAAAATACAGTCTCAGACAATTCACCTGTTTGCCTCAGTTTCATCAAAAGAAAAAATAGCACTTACCTCTCAGTTGCTGTAAGGATCAAGTAAGTGAGATAAATTTGCAAAAGAACTCTGCACAGTGCCTGGCACATTCTAGCAGTATATAAATGTTTATTCCCTTCTTTCCCCTTCCTTCTATGAGGAAAATATTTCATTTTTTCAGTCTTTTGACTTTGCTTTAATATTTCTTCCTATCATTATCTTCTATTTTTGAGTCATTATCTTCTATTTGATCCGTACTAATTTTCACCAGATTTGGTACTCAGATAAGGTCTGTACTTCTTATGACAAGCTTTTCTCTTCCCAAATCTTAGTATAAAATCCTTATATAATTTCCAATTTTCTCCTCTGTCATTCTCATTTCTAAAAAACAAATTAACTCTTAAAAATTCTTACTTCACCTTTTCCAGGAATTCTAGTTGAATTTATACTCAAGTTTTTGTATGTGGATATGGTGGAGTCACTCTCTTCTGGGTTTGTGCTTGAACATCCTGCAAGCACAAGTTTTTTTTATGGCAGGACTTTTTGCTTGAGGCTACTAATCAAGACAGCAGAGTCCAGAAGACACATTTTAGACATGAAGAGTTAAGTGCTCTAATTATAGTTGAATTACAGTTGAGGTATAGGGAGTGACTGTTGTATCTCTAGTGGTATTCATCTTAATGTATTTTCCCTGAACCTAACACTCAGGTCTTCATTTACTTAATCCCTAGTCTCCAATAAAAAAAAAAAAGTTAAGATCTTGGGTCAAGGTAACTCAGAAGAAAGGCAACCAATATTCTTTTTTGTATCATCTGGCAGTAAAAGAGCCTTCACTTACAAAAGTAAGGGGATCATGGTGACCAAGACTTAAGTCTAACCCAAAGCTTAGAGAATATGTAAAGGTGTGTAAAATATGTGTAAAGGTGCCAGCAGTTTACTTCCTCAAGAGTAATAATAATGCATGAGTTCTTTCCTAATATTTTAAAAACAATTACATGTGCCTCACAAGACCCTAAAGGGTCAGAAAAATCTATTGGAAAGTGTGTGGAGAGTGCTGGATATGGAACACTGAGAAGTAAAGTAGACATCTTTAGCTCTAACAAACATCAATCCTAGAGTAGAGGAAAGACAAATACCTATGAGTTATTATACTCTGGCAACACAATGTGATCCATAGTGGATGTCCATATTCCTGCTTGCATAAGTATTAACCACATTCCAGGCACTGTCTTAGGTTTTTAAAGAACAGGATATAAATGAGCTGGTCTCCACCCTCAAGAATTTATTACATTGATTTTTGTGTGTGTGCGCGCGCGTGCATGTGTGTGTGTGTGTGTGTGTGTGTGTGTGTGTGTATGTGTTTGTGTATTTGCATGCATATGCTCCAAGCAATTTTATCACTAACACTACAACGTCACCAGGTGCCTTTTACCATAGTTGTCATTATTACAGACTTGGAGATCTATTCATCCAGCTGATGTGATAACACCAAAATCCCAATTCAGCAAAGCAATAGTTAGTTAAAATTCAACTCTCCTCTGCATAAAAAGAAATCTATAAGCTACAGAAATGATGCTGGTATTCAAACAAATCACTTAGAAGGTAATCTCCCTAATATAAAAAAGAGATGAGGAAGAAATACTTCTGATTGCTTCACCAGCTGAATCTTGGAGCTTGAGCAGTTTTAAACAGACAGGCACATCTTAGGCAAATGAATGACAAGTGAACTTCATTTTAATGACTCACATTAAACTGTTAGGAAATCAGGATCTTTCTGCAAATCCTAGCCATATTTCCGCTTTAAAGTTGCTCAAAGACCTATAAATTAACTGCAAGTTGATACAGCAAACACCAAGAAAATAGTTGAAATGTCGGTTCAACCACCTACTATGTGAGACAATTAACCAAATTATGACATTCACTTTAGAGACTCCTCTTGGTTATAGTAGGGAAATTTCTAGTTTTTTTTTTTTTTATGGAGTCACTCATTATGATTACCTTACCCTTTCATGTATACTGAGATATGGACATATAATACATTTTCTGTTTGTTTTCTGATTTTGTAATAAGGAGTATATTGGAATGTCAAAATAATAGCTTAAAATCATCCCAAAAATGACTGAAATTATAAAAAAAACTGTTAATTCAATTAGTTTCCAGATACAAAAATTCTAAGAATTCTGATTATACACCTCTGAGGGAAGACAATAAAATCTCAGATCTTAAAAAATAAGAAAAGGATCATTACAGTCCTAGTAAATGAACTCATTATTACACCTTTTTAATGTACTTAAATAATTATAAAATTACAAAAGCTAATATTACTCTTTAAATGACAAATTAAGAATTCAAGTCTACTATTCAAATATAAACTCCTCACCCAAGACATTTGAACCACTTAGAACTAAGAGCTTTAAATTTTAAAATCATCAGGGCGGCTAGGTGGCATAGTGGATAAAGCACCGGCCTTGGAGTCAGGAGTACCTGGGTTCAAATCCAGCCTCAGACACTTAATAATTACCTAGCTGTGTGGCCTTGGGCAAGCCACTTAACCCCATTTGCCTTGCCAAAAACCTAAAAAAAATAAAAATAAAAAAATAAAATCACCCAGGCAACGTTTACAATAAATACTTGGAATCAAAAATTAACAAGCATAATATCAGGAAAGTCTCGATTAACAAACATACTAGAAAAGAAGTAAACTTAATTTCTTAACATCAGCTATCACCTGTGATAGCGAGAAGATGCATAGTAAGCAGATCATCAATTTTTGTGCTGGGTCAGGCTGCATCTTCCATCAATATTTGTTGAAAAGATCAAATTTTATATGTATACAAACATATACATCTATACACATAAACACATACATTATGTAATTACATTTAAAAATGTAAACCATCATGCAAATATAAGTTATGATTATGTGTAGATTTCTTTTAATCATATGAAGACCCAAATCTTACAAATCTCAAGAATGAGTAACCAGCAAAGTCTGGAAGGATAAAATTATTAGTAAGAGTAAAAAGTTTAAATCATTTACGCTAAATTCTATAGCATGGGCCAGAAAATATATCTTCCAATAGTCACTGCTTACAATAAAAACTAAAATTTTAAATAAAAATAAAACCAAATCAAATTCTACATTGGCTATGACTTCATACACAAAGTCATTTATTTTGCTGCTTATACAAAGTCACACAGTAACTTTTGTTTTCATCCTGTTCTCACATCTCTGTAGCAGACATGAAATTACAACTTTTCCTTCCTCCGCTTTGGCATTTTTTTTCCTAAAACAGAATTGCAAACTCGTTTAGCTAGAGCAAAACTCTTTTTTTTTCTCCCCCAAGCACACTTGGAATTAAACACAGGTCTTCCAGATTGACCACCACTATTTGGTACAGAAAGAATAGGTGATTTATCCACATCAAGCTTACTGTGGAAGAGCAAATTAGGGATTCTTTGGAGGGTAGGGGTAGGGAAAGGAAGAAATAAATAATATTCCCTAAGAAGCGATGACCAAATCTATCATGCAGTAAGGACATGAGGGTTGAGAAAAACTATTAGTCACCCTTTTTTTCAAAGAGTAATACTGTTTCCTCTGTGGTCCAAGGAGAGCAGCTGATCTTATCTTTTTTATAATACTGTGATCAGCATCCACTCCACTCAATTCAGAAAATTATCCAAATTTCTGTGTTTGGTTTAAGTCAACACAAGTGTCCCAATTTCTGAGTCTTAACACAGAATACTTTAAGATATGAGCATTTCTGACACATGCCTTAAAATTAGAACTTTAAATAAATACAGTAAGGTACTTCATTACTATACCCCATCTTCTCCATCTTGCCTCTTTCACAATTCAACTCCATTTGTGTTTAAAAAATAAAATCACGGTTACTCAGGAAGACCAAAATGTTAATAATCATATCACCTTAGGTACCTTTATCCAAGAAACATCAAGACCTTCTTAGAATCCCTTCTACTCCTGGCACCCAAGTCAATCTATCTTTCCTAACCTTTATAAAAGGACACCAAATAGGGAGGGGATTGAAAAGGATAAAAGGAAACAATAGCAAGACATGCAGTCAGTTGTGTCTCCTAACCCCTACCATACTCTCTATACACAATTAATGCCAGCTGTAGACCAATTAAACCCAGCAGTTCACAGGTGTTCACAGAAATGACTAACACAAAAGAAATTCTTACTTCAGAAATGTAATATTTAAAAGCTTTGAGGTGGAACCAAGACAGATAAAAGCTAGAATCAAGTTTATTGCCACCTTGTGCTTCACTTTAACGTGGATTTTGAGTGGTGTCCCCCAGGTATTAAAAGTTTGATGAACATATACATTTAAAACACAGGAAAAGGTGTGCATAAAAAGCTTTTAAAATGAAAGTGGTGGTAGTGGATGAGTTTAGTGTTCACTCATTTATTATTAGAATTGTACAGCAATATGCTCAAATATATTTGCCTGCTGGGCAATGCAAAATCTAGTCTAAGTCAACAGAATATGCAGGATGGTTCAGATTTTCATAAATATTTTCCCCCCAAACATAACTCTCATCTCCCAGAATAACCATTTCTTGAAATTTTAATGAGAACAAAACCACAGTAAGATAACATCTCTATTTCTTACATTCAGATTAAAAATATGGAATGAGAGAATTGGGGGGAGAGAAACCAGGCCCCTGACAACTCTCCAGGTTCTCTTAAGCTGTCAGATGATGACTACTATTCGGTTACTGAATTCCTTTCCACTCCATAGAGTAGCAAACAAAAGTATCTGTAAAATGAATTTCTTTTTATGGTTCATCACTGGAATATATATGCAAATTAACATCCAAATGTTTTTAATTCACAGACTATGTCTCTTAAACAGCAGACCTCCAGAAGGCCGCTCAGCTATCCAAACAGGACAAAGTGACAAATTGCCTATTCCACTTTCCATCCTGAACCCACAGGTTCTACAAGACTCCATCAACACTTGACTAGTGAGATCTCATTCTCCTAAGGAAAAAATGTCTACAAAGGAACCATCATAATTGAATATGATTTTGCCATCATTTCATTTCTGCCTTAACAATATTTGTACAGAAGGAAAGGGTTCCATATAACACATTTAAAAAGGGTGAATAGTATTTCTCTTATCTTCTGCAATATTATTAATTTCCCATTTCTCTTAAAATTTAATGAGAAAATCATTTTAAAAGTATTTATATTACATTATCTTGAAACATCAGGAGAGAAAGGGGCTAACCCTAAGCTTCTGGGGACTGCTGGTAGCCAAGTCATCAAAGATAATTCGAACACACTTTGAACAACTATGTAAACTTGGGTTCTTGCCAAAATAACCCACCCAGATAAATCCTTAGGCAAAGGGCCTCTTCAGGTTTTCACATGCTACCATTTCAAAAATCAAAGCTCCTACTACCAAAGCTAAATTAAAAAAATATCTTAATGTAGTATTACCAAGGGAATTTTCCAAGAGCCCTAAAGAGCCATTCATCTCAAGTCCTACCTGTGCCAGGACCATTTTTTTTCACCTTAAAAAGAAAAGTTTCCAATGCAAAAGGTTTCGTACAGGAATAATAATTGAAAACTAGTTTCATTGACACTAGTGATTTCCTTAATTTTAAAGATAGTGTAGCATTGAATAGAATAATATATTCAATTAATGACATTTTATTAAAATGGTATGCTGATTTATTACATTTATTTGTCCAAATGAACACCAAATTCATTTGCCATAGATTTTCTTATATCTACAGAGAAACTTGGACTATAACTTGATAAAATTAGTTATCACACAACAAAATGTAAAATCCAATTTAAAAATTTACTTATCTTTATGCTTTGTTTAGAATCTGCAGTTTCCAAAGAGTTAAGAAAAAGTTGCAGGATTTTTTTCTACCTAAATAAATAGGGCTAGTCTACATTTTGATAAAATTGTAAAAATAATTTCAGTGTGAAAGGACAAAGGTTGGCCCATATAATTTTTCTGGAGATTTTAATTCTATTCCTTCTGAACTTTGAAATACAATAATTAATTCATCATTTGAAAATGTATTTTGTTTATAAGATAAATTGCCATCACATGCAATTTTTCCTAAGTTTCGTATGATATTTGAACCTTTATTATACTGACATATGAACAAACTGTTTCCCTCATAAGCTATGAAACTCTTTGAGGATAGTAGTTGTTTAAGTTTTGACTTTATATCCTCAGTTCCTAGTAAAGTGCCTGGCACCTAGTAAAAGCACTTAATAAATAAATATTCTTTCTAATTGATCTTAAAATACTTTTACTAAATTTTCTTAAAACTAAGCTCTGTTTAAAACATTTAAATCAGAATAATGTGTTTGATTATTTTATTGAAATAGTGTGCTTATTTATTGCTTTTGTGTGTCCAAATGAACATCAAATTCATTTGTCATAAATATTCTTATGCCTAAAGAGAAAGTTGCAATATAATTTGATGAAATAAAAAAGTCCTCATACAACAAAATGAAATTTTTGATAAATGAAATTATCACCACTATTATTCAATATTATACTAGAAATTCTGGATAGAGAAATAAGAGAAAAAAAAGAAACAAGGAATTAGAATAGGCAATGAGAAAACAAAACTTTCACTTTTGCAGATGATATAATGGTATACTTAAGAAAATCAATTAAAAACTAGAAATAACTTTTAAATGTTGCAGGTTATAAATAAACTCACATTTTTAAATCATCATTCATTATTTCTCTATATTAGCAACAAAGTCTAGCAGTAATAAAGAAATTTCATTTAAAATAACTGCAGATAATATAAAACACTTGAGGCTCTACCTGCCAATATAAACCCAGGAACTATATGAATACAATCACAAAACACTTTTCACACACATAAAGTCAGATCTAAACAACTGAAGAAATATTAATTGCTCAATGAATAGGCAAAGCCAATACAATAAAAACAACAATTCTATCTAAATTACTTTACTATTTATTGCCATACCAAAATACCCCCAAAATTATAGAACCAAAAAAAATAATAATTGAAAAATTCGCTTGGAAGAAAAAATGTCAAGAATATCATGTAGGGGCGGCTAGGTGGCACAGTGGATAAAGCACTGGCCCTGGAGTCAGGAGTACCTGGGTTCAAATCCAGTCTCAAACACTCAAACACTTAATAATTACATAGCTGTGTGGCCTTGGGCAAGCCACTTAACCCCATTTGCCTTGCAAAAACCTTAAAAAAAAAAAGAATATCATGTAACTCAAAGGAAAAAAAAGGTGAAAGAAAGTGACCCAGTTGTATCAGATCTCATTACATTAGTTTAAATGACCAAAGTAATCCACTGTTGATATACCCAAAGATCCAAGCTTTTGGGACAAAAATTCACTTTGACAAAAATTGCTGGGAAAACTGGAAAAAAATATGTAAATGTAATTGAGAAAATAAATCAAATGAGAAGGGAAAAAAAAGAGATCATAAGTAACTTTGGAGAGAATAGGTTCATTTGAATGATAAAGTTGAAAGCCAAATTGCAGAGGATTAAGAATGAATGAAATTAAAGTAGAGTTATCCCTTGTACATAAACTTCTCAAAGGTTTTAGCTACAAAACAGGACAGAAACAATAGAAAAGGCCCATAGCTAGTAGGGATACATGGATGAAGTAAGAATTTTTTCAAGGATGAGGGTGACATGAGTATAAGTGTAAGTAGTAGAGAAACAGGTGACAACGAGAGATCATAGATAAGTGAAAGAGTCATGGTGAAAGAGGTGGCAATCTGCCATAGGAGACAGGATGGAATGGGATCCCTTATGCATGTTAGCAGGATCAGTCTTGACAAGAAGAACCATCTCTTTGTGTGAGACAGGAAAAACTAATGACAGAAGGCTTCTTAAAGAGGAAGATGAAGGGAAATGACAAAGTCCAAAACAAATGACCCCAGTGTAATATAAGTCAATCTAAGGTAAAACGATGAGAAGAATAGGAGAAATGGTAGGTTTGAGAAGGGATGAAAAGATTTTGAAGAATTGCTGTGCTGAGAGAGAGAATAAATAAATTTAGAGAGGTATAAAAGGATTACCTTGGAGTGGACCCAGTCAAGACAATTACATGATTTTTTCCAGCTTTGTTTAGCCATACATTAGTAGAGGCAAAAACAGATGATGAGAATTGTTCAAGGCTGAGACTTAGCAGGGTGTGATTTTTTTATGTTCTAAGTAGACAAGGCACTTGAGAGAAAAAGATAGTATAGTATTGAATTATTTTAACAAAAGGTAAAGACAGGGAAGGGAGGAGTATAGCTAATTCAGGGGTGATGGCCTGGGAGATAACAGAGAGCTGGCCTATGGATTGGTGGTCATGGTAAAGATAAAGAACAGGTTTGGAAATTGCAAGGTAGAGGAAAAGACAAAATAACAAAAGTTTATAATCAGACAGGGGATTTCAGAGCTCATAAACACAAAAGTGATCTTATGAGCTATGGATGATAAGATCATGGGTATGACCATCTTTATATGTGGCTGAAGTGAAGTAAAAGATTAAGTCATGGGGAAAATGAGTAAGTTGAGGAAGTAGGAGGTTAGGGTTATTTTTTTTAACTTATTTATTTTCATCCATATGTACATGCATATTTCCAAGTTACCAATTTCTCTCCACCCCTCCCTTCCCACTGCCCTCCCCACAGCAGGGAACTGTCAAGTCAGCATTTTACCTACATATTTTATTAAACATGTTTACAAATCAGTAATTTATGGCATGATGAATTAGGATTAAGGGAAAGAGATACTTAAGAGATAATTTTTATGGGGTGCCTAGGTGGTGCTGTGGATAGAGCACCGGCCCTGCAGTCAGGAGTACTGAATTCAAATCGGGCCTCAGACACTTAATAATTACCTAGCTGTATGACCTTGGGCAATCCACTTAACCCCATTGCCTTGACAAAAACCTTAAAAAAAAAGAGAGAGATAATTTTTATAAAGTGTTCATCAGATTCGGAAGGGTTGTGTTTTTTGTTTTTTCTGTATATTTTGTTTTGTTTTGTTTTTCCTAATCCATAACCAGTCAGATACAGCTTTCAGGATTGTCAAGAGGAGTTACTTCCATCAAGACTGTTCATTTCATAATGTTGTTGTTGATGTGGACATTGTTCTCTTGGTCCTAATCCCTTCGCTCAGCATCAGATCCTGTAAGTCATTCTTTAGAGTCCAACCATTTATGGTTTCTTGCAGAACAATAGTATTCCATAGTATTCATGCACCATAACTTGTTTAGTCATTTCCTAATTAATGGGCATCCCCTCGATTTCCAATTCTTTGCCACTACAAAAAAAAAGAGCTACTATGAATCTTTTGGAACATGTAGGATTTTTCCCATTTTTTTATACTTTAGGTTAGGGTTATTTAAGGGAGTATCATGTCTGTTGAAGTCCTCTAGCATGAGACAGGAAGAACTGAAGAGGGAAGAAAATTGTGAACCATATATCAATCTCAATGAAGAAAGAAGAGCTGAGACTTGGAGGTTTGCAGACAATGACAGCATTTAGGAAGCATCATTTTTCTAGGCTTTACTCCTGTTTCTTTATATTATCAAATCAATAAAAAAATACCTAACTTTGTATATAACTTCTTTTCTATAGAAAAACTGATGTAGAATTTTATATATCCTTATTAGCATAGTTTTCTATTTTGAAAATTCCTTATTTTCTGGTATTTTTGAATAGAGTTTAGTTCATACAAATTTACCCTTTAAAATAATTATAGTTATATCAGATTTTAAAATTGAATTCTGAAGAAAATCAATGTTCCCAACACAGAATCAAAACAACAAATACAAAAACTATGAGATATCTAGATTTTGACAATCTAAATGTTAAATTGTTAAAAAGAAAAATGATATCAAGAAGTTGAATTTATTAATTTTATCATCCTGAGTTCAAATTCGATCTCAGATACTTCCTAGCTATGTGAACTTTGGGAAAGTCATTTAACCCTGTTTGCCTTGGTTTCCTCATATGTAAAATGAACTGGAGAAGAAAATGGAATACCACTCCAGTTACTTGCCAAGAAAATCCCAAAGGAGGTCACAGGAAGTTGACATGATTGAAACAAAGAACAACAACAGCAATCTCTCTTATAGCTATTGGATATACACGTTTATTAAAAAATTTACCATGTGCCAAGCACTTGAGATAGAAAGAAAGAGGGGGAAACAGCAACATAATCCCTGTCCTCCAAGAAGAGAGACCTGTCTAATAGGAAGACAACATATAACTAATTACAGTATACATATGAAATAGATGAAAAATAATCTCAGAGATAAGGCACTGGCATCAGAGAGTTTTGAGAAAAGTCTCCTAGTAGGAAGACAAGGAAACCAAAAGGCAGAGAGAGATGAGATGGGGAAACATATCAGGCATGAGAGATTCTCAATGCAAAGGCAGAGGTTTGGGAGATAAGAATCATGTGTGACAAATGGCAACTAGGCCAGTGTAATTTCATCAAAAGATATGTAGAGAGAACTAAAGTAGAAGAAGACTAGAAAGGTAGGAAAGAGTGAGGTTGTAAAGGACTTTAAAATACAAACAGAATTTTATATTTAATCCTAGAGATATTGGAGAAGCACTGGTGTTTACTTAGTAGAGGGATAACATATTCAGATTTTTACTTTACAAAAAATCACTGTGGCAGCTGAGTGAAAGATGAATGGAAGTTGGGAGAATTTTGAGGCAGGGAGATCATCATATATATTTATGTTAATGTTTGTGTATATAGTCATCTCCTTCATTAGACTATAAACTTTTTAAAAGCAGAAATTATAAATTGTATTTTGATCTAATTTATCAGAAATGATACATTAGTGTTATTCATAAAATACTTGCTCAATAAATTCTGAAAACATAGGGTATAAAATTTCATTTTTTAGGATTTTTTTAAAGAAAAGGGTAGTGATCAGGCTTCTATATTTTAAATACAAACATTCTTCAAGGAAAAAGACAGGGCAATGGACTAGATGACATTTACATCTCTTCCAGGCACTAATAAATGTTTGTGTGTAGCGAAGGACATACTACAGTGAAGCAAAGGAGAATCTGGTTTTCACAGGTATCAAAGTCACCAATTCAATAAACTCTCTGCACCCCATGTCTTCCTACCAAACAGGTAAAATTTGGCAGCTTTGTGACAGCTGAACTAATCTATCTTTGGCAAAGTATATGCTATCTTTATTCTTCAGAGACCTAAAATAGGTTAGGAAATGCTGAACTTAAATTTTTCATTTCTTTATTTCAGGCAATTATCCTTAATTCCATTCTCTTGGGTCAGATCATCAATCCTTTTGACCCTTAGATCTTTGTAAAAAATACACTGGCACAGTGAATAAAGTACTGACACAGACTAAAGGTAAAGGCCAGAACCAACAGTCGAGGCAGAGGGGAATGCAGTGACTGCCAGCTATACTATTACACTTTTTTTAGCCTAGTGTTGGCTTTACAAGGTCCTGTCAAACTAAAACGGATGAATCAGAAGTCCCAAACTAGAATCATAAAATCTATAGCTGTAAGAAACCTAAGAGAGTATCTAGTCCAATCACCTCATTTTAAAGATTAGAAATATATAATCAAGAAGTATATTGTAATACAAAAGGCACAGGTTCTACACCTGGGAAATTTGGGTCTCAAAATTTTGTATTCCAACTCAGTGCATGTATAATCATTTAAATGATTTGACTAAATAAGTTGCTCTCCAAAATGGAGAAGGTTCCTGGGGGACTTAAGATTGATCCCAACAGTTGTCTGATTAACCAATCAGATGGTGGGAATAAGATTCATTTTTCTACCCTCTTCCATGATAACCCACCCACATAGAATAGATGTTCAGAACAATCCTACCCAATCTTAATCTCCCAAAACTCCCTTCACTAAACCCCCCCTTCCTTTGCACTGCAAGCTACTGACTTACTACCTCCTGAAACTGCCCCTACAAACAATTATAACCAAAAAAACTGCTCTGGCACCCACAACAGTAGCTACACAGGTGCTACTGAGAAAATTCTGACCACTACCACTACCACTACCACTACTACTTCTAGTCATTCAATTTCCACAGCTTTAGTGGTGTCATCTTTGACTTCTCACTTGTCTTCATCCTACATATCCAATCAGTTTCTGAATCTTCTTGCTTCAATCTCCTACATCACCTAACACATATTTAAGATGACAGGAGGGAGGAAGTTAGGGGAAAGAGAGGAAGAGAGACAGACAGAAAGAGGTAGAAAGAGACAGAGACAGAGAGGATATAGAAAGGGAAAGATTGAAAATGTCAAGGCAATCTAGCAGAGAAGCTGAGAGGGGAGGGCATCAAGGATGAATCTGAAGGAACTAGCTTGTTGAGAAAGAAGCTGTCTCTTCATCTCAAATATTAGTAATGAATAATGGGGGAAGATGTCTATATGATAATATTGGAATGGGAACAGAAGAATAAAGGAGTGCTTGTTAAATGGCCTTAATTTTTCATTTTTAAAAATAAATTTTTACTGTTCTTATCATTTTTTATCACTAACATTTCTTCCAGTGTTGTATCTCTTCCAATAAATCTATCCTTGTGACAAATTTTTAAACACAAAAAACAGAAAAAGAAAAAAAATCAGCAAGTGATAAATACATTGAATAAATCTGAAAATGTGTACAATGGACCACCCATATCTGAAAAAGGGTGGGTTGTGGGTGTCTTCTCATCTCTCTTCATTGAAGCCATGCTTGTTCTTTGTAATTTTGCAATATTTACTTTTCATTTTTTTTTTTGTGGTTGTTCCTCTTACATTGTTGTAGTCATTGAGTGTAACGTCTTGGCTATACTGACTTCACTCTGTTTCAGTTTATGTAGCTCTCTCTCTCTCTCTCTCTCTCTCTCTCTCTCTCTCTCTCTCTCTCTCTCTCTCTCTCTCAGATATATATATATATATATATATATATATATATATATATATATAACTTTTTGTGTTCAGTCACATTTGTCACTTCTTACAGTACAGTAATATTCCAATTACATGCATATATTACAATTTATTTAGCATGGTCCCATTCAGTTGTTATCTACTTCATTTCCAATTCTTTACTATCACAAAAAGTGGTCTATTAATGTTTTTGGTGTATATATATTAGTATCTCTGATCAAAATGGTCTTCTTGGGAAATATGCCTAGCATAACTAGGTAAAAGAATGGATATTTTAGTCATTTTATTTGCATAATCCAACAATTTCTTAAATTGTATTGGTTCATAGCTCCATTAACAATTTGCTAATGTGTTTATCTTTCCACAACCTCTCTAACATTGACTATTACCAACATTTTTCTCCTTTGCCAGTTTGATGGGAGGGGAAATGAAACCTTAGGGATGTTTTAATGTGCATTTTTCTTATTACTAGTGAATTGGAACACCTTCATATGTTTGTTAATAGTTAGACTTTCTTCTTTTGAGAACTGTTTATTCATATCCTTTGATCATCTGTCTACTGGGAAATGGTTTTGTTACTTGAACATTGGATTATTGAGTTCCTTTGTTTCTGACTCTCCCTCATTTAGCACTGATCTAGCTCTTTATTTTTAAATTAATAGATGATTCTAAGAACTAGTGCTCTATAATAGTATGAGGTCTGAAAATGCTTTTTTTTACCCCTTTGTCCATACTTCTTTTCATTACTGCCTCAACATACTAGGCCATGCAGTTTTCTAATGAATTCTGCCAAGTTTTCCTTTCATAGATGGATTGGTATGACATTGAAGTTGTAAATTAACTTTGGCAATATTGCCTTTTTTGGTAAAGTATAAGGAAAAATATTCAGCTGGGAAGATAGGGAAAGGGGTGATACAGGAGATTTGAGGAGAATGGGATAGAGAACAAATTAGGGAGGAGTAGAAGTATTGCCATGCTGTAGTGAGACCCCAATAGAGACTAGATGGAGTTAGTGACTTACCCATGGTCACACAGCTAAGTAATTAATTCGTAGCCAGTAAAAACGTTTTGTGAATTCCTCTAGCTCTGTTCAGCAGTATATATATCTATGAGCACAAGAAGTAGTTCTTTGAAATAATATGGGTTGGAGTTTGGCAAGCATGGATGACTATATGATAAGGGAGCAGGAGATTCAAAATAAGCGGAAAATATAGGAACTAAGGGTCTGATGGACTGGAGAGTACAATGAAGATGAAAAACAAAGTAAAAGCATAAAGCATAGGGAAAGTTAGAATGATAAAATATTATGATCAGATAAAGGAATTTAAGATTTCATGACCAGGATATTGAACATCTGTAGATGGCAGTAAAATGACTATCACTGTATATAGCTAAGATGGGAGAAAGAGCAGGTTAAAGGAAAGAAGTTGAATATATTTGAGAGAATATTATTATATCTGCTTTAGTCCTCTAGTGGAAGGCTAGGAATTTAGTTGGAAAGAAAAATTATCAGGCAGGCAATGAACTCATGGAGAAAAGGAGACTATCCTAAAGCTCAATAGGAAATGCCCACCAGAATCTGAATTGGGTGATTAATTTAGATTGAGTGAATCTCAAAGGAGAAAAGTCTGTTAAGTGATGATGGATGAGGGAAAATCTAGAAGGAGCAATATAAAATAAGGGGTATTGAGACTCCTCACAAAAAAATATTAAGTCAGGAAGATGAGAGCCATTACTGGAAAGGATTATATAGAAAGAATAAGATGAGTGCCAAAAGATGCATGAAGTAAAAAAAAGGAGGTTTGATGAAAGGAAGTTCTAGATTGAACTTGAGGGATAGTAAGATTTTAGTAAATGATAGTAAGGGGGTGGACAACTGAGAATGGGGAAAGGGATTTGTACATCAGAAGCCAGGGGTTTAGAATCATGAGGATGGGGATAGTATATGGGAATGGATATAAGTTTACCATTGAAGGAAGAAGGCAGGCAAAATACCAATAGTTGAAAGAGGTCCATTAAATGAGGAATGTAATCAGACTGATCAAGGTTCTCTCTTGAAATACAACCTCACGAGTGGTAAAGTTAGATCCTAAGCAGCCCTGTGAAATCTACCTTAATGAGGTAGTACGAAGGAAATATTATCTCAGGAAACACAAAAATAGGGCCGGGGATGGGAGGTTTGAGGTGCATGCACTTTAACTCAACAAATATCCACTGAGCACCTAATGTCATCCCTTAATCGTAGACCTTACCTTAGTTTTATCTCAGTCTTTCCCAGCCACACCCTCCCTTACCCTAATTCCCTGCAATCTCTTCCATAAACAGAAATTAGAAAAACTCAGGAACCCACAATTCAGATGAACTAAACAAAGCATGCAGACTTTTCAACATGGTTTATTTCACATTGATTTTTAAAAAAAGGATGGAGGTGGTGAAAACCAGCAACTGGTTCACTACACTAACTTTGTAAAATCTTTTTTCTACAAGTTCCAATCCATCATTGATTCTTTCAAATTGCATTTGTCCTGGGACAAAATATGTAACTCAGTTTGTCATAAATCCTCCAACATATAACCTATGATAGCACCCTCACTATTAAAATACTGTAGTTTTATTCATCTACATAACAAAACATAACAAATTCTCCCTCTTATTTAAAGCAAAAAATTCATCAAATGACCAATACCTAGAAGAGAAAACTTCCTCAAGCTTCTAAATAATTGCCAGACACATGTATACTTTTGAAGGTCTCAGAGTATTCCTGATTCTTCAATTTCTCCTCTTAGCATCCCATCATCTGAAGCACCTAAGATTTGCTATATTCATAGGACTGTTGGGCAGTCTAAATTTAAATATGAGTTAAGATATTTTAATGATTTTCTCTGCATTCATACATAAAATCACTCTCTTTTGTGATCAAAGATGATGCCAGTAAATAAGATGCTTGTTGCAAGTGCAAGCAAGCAAAAGTGAGACTTGTGAGGCCAGATGTCCCTGATGTATTAGATAAAGGCAGAGTGAGATTTTCTGGTTCACACTCAACCAACTAGCATTATTAAGTAGAATGAGTAGATTTGGAGCCATTTCCAAGTATCCTAATCAAAAGGGCATATTTGCTTAAACCCAAATAATATCCTAGCATTTTGTGTAGCAATTATATTTGCTTGCAGTTGGATCACAATGCTCATCATTTTAAGAAAAAAATTATAACAATGAACTGGTCTCAGGAACTATTAGGGAGTCACTTACACTTATATACAGTTAATATACTTAAGTGAATTTCCTAAATGAAATGTCTACAGTCATTTCTTTCACCATTAAGCAGATTTATAGTAACTTTTGTATTTGGAAATCATGTTTTCATGGGAGGATTGGAGTTGCAAATTTTGGTTTAAATTTTTCCAAACATCTGACAATTTATTTCTGTCACTCAAAAATAAATAGCATATTCACAGACATAAGATACAACAATTTTGTTAATGCACCAACCCTACTCAGAGTTAAGAAGCAAAGTCCATTGATACAGCTTGTATAGGAATGGCAAACCTTCAGTAAGTACTACAGATCTCTGAAACTTCTTAAAATCTACTCCAAATAAGTGTGTATTCCAAAATGGATAGTACATATTTTGAAATACTGTCACAAGTAAAGGATTTTAAACATGACCTTTTAGGTTAAATCTTTAATTTGAGATCAGACAATGCCTCAGATATTCCATATCTTGGCACTTATTTCAGAAAGTTTACACTTCTCAAATAACCTTTACAGAATAGTCAGTAAAACTTGTGCAAATTGAAAAACCAAGATCTTAACAACTAAGAACATTTAAAATAAAAAGTCAAATGTATTCTCCTTCAAATTTTAAATGTTAACATAAAACAAAAAATAATCACTTACACTTATATACAGTTAATATACTTAAGTGAATTTCTTAAATGAAATGTCTATAGTCATTTCTTTCACCATTAAGCAGATTTATAGTAACTTTTGTATTTGGAAATCATGTTTTTATGGGAGGATTGGAGTTGAAAATTTTGGTTTAAATTTTTCCAAACATCTGACAATTTATTTCTCTGTCACTCAAAAATAAATAGCATATTCACAGACATAAGATACAATAATTTTGTTAATGCACTAACCCTACTCAGAGTTAAGAAGCAAAGTCCATTGATACAGCTTGTATAGGGATGGCAAACCTTCAGTAAGTACTACAGATTTCTGAAACTTCTTAAAATCTACTCCAAATAAGTGTGTATTCCAAAATGGATAGTACATATTTTGAAATACTGTCACAAGTAAAGGATTTTAAACATGACCTTTTAGGTTAAATCTTTAATTTGAGATCAGGCAATGCCTCAGATATTCCATATCTTGGCACTTATTTCAGAAAGTTTACACTTCTCAAATAACCTTTACAGAATAGTCAGTAAAACTTGTGCAAACTGAAAACCAAGATCTTAACAACTAAGAACATTTAAAATAAAAAGTCAAATGTATTCTCCTTCAAATTTTAAATGTTAACATAAAACAAAAAATAAAAGAATGAAAATGTCACAAGGATTTTTTCAACAAAACTGTCCCATTAGATCATGGTAATTCTCATAATATTGTAATAAATTGTTCATAGGCAAGCATGAAAGAACCAAAAAGTCAGTTGACAACAAGGTATTATAAGTAAAACCCCAAATATTTCTTGTCTTCCCTTTCTGTTATTCAAATGCTTTAAATGGAATCCTGGATTTGTTTAACAATTCAAGTGTCAGTTCAAAAACAGGAAACCTTATTAACAGTCAAAATTTTTGTTTCCTTGCCTTAGAGTTGCCAGAGATAGTCATAAATGAAAAGGAGATAGATCTACTTAAGATCCAAGAACTGGTGGTGAAGAAGGAAATGAAATGTGAAGATTTGGAGGGTTTTAGAATTGTGCGAGCTAGAGCCTGAATTTCCTGGGGAGGGGAAATATTTTAGGACCTGAGGAGATGAAGGAGAAGAAGGATCTGAGAAAATGAAATACCAGAACAGAAGAAGAAAAGTAAAGGAAAGAGTTGAAGAGAAAAAAAAAAACCAAGAAAAAATACTCAAGGAGAAAGAAGCTGATAAACTGAGGAGACACGTCTCTAAGATAAGGTAAAAAGTTAATAAGATGAGGGAAAGAAAATTGGATCTAGTAGTCAAGGTATTCACTAGGTGAAAAAATCAGGAAAGTGAAAAATCTAGAGTTGAAGTCTCCCTCAAGACCTCTGACATATCACATTTTTATGGGAGTTGCCACCAAGAGAGAAATGATTTGAGGGTGTCATTTATGACAATGGTGAGGAGGGATAATTTTTTAGTATCATCCCGCTCTAGTCCATTTTTCATTCAACCGTCAAAATAATCTTTCTACGCTGCAGGTATATGTCAAGTGCACCCCCAACCCTATTAATAAACTCCATTGGTTACCTTTTACTTCTTGGATCAAATATAAAATCTTCTGTTTGTCTGTTAAAACCTTTCATAATCTGGCTCCTTCTTTCCTTTCCAGTCTTCTTAAACTTTTCTCCTATCTTTGTTGCAGTGACAATGGCCTCCTAGTTGTTCCTCAAAAAAGATATTCTATCTTCCAACTCCATTTTCACCGACACCCCCAAGAATGGAATTCTTTCCTTCCTCATCACTACCTCCTGATTTCCTTAAAGTCTCAATTAAAAACATCACCCTCTACAAAAGTCTTACCCTGTCCATCTCCAATTAATCCTGCATTTATCTTCTTTTTTTATATAAAGGTATATTCATGTTTTCCTCCCATTAAATTGTGAACTTCTTGAGAACAGAACAATTTTGTTTGTTTGTTTGGTATCCTCAACACTCAGCACAGTGCTTCAAACATGGCAGATGGTTAATAAATGCCTGTGGACTTGACATGTGAAACTCACCTAATCCATCATCTCCAGTAGATTGCTCCATCTATCATCCCCACTCTTGTTCTAATAATCTTTCAAACTCTTCCATTCTGTTAGTTGCTTTATTCCAATAAAAACATCCATAGCTCACTTAACCTCAGAAAGCCCTCACCATTCCTGTAAGTTATTATCCAATGTCTCTTCTCCCTTCTGTGCCAAAACTCCTTGAGAAGACCAAATACCAAATTGGTAGTTCACTTTCATTCCTCTTACACTCTTCTTAGCTCTGAAGGCTAGAGTCCAACCTCATCATTCAACTGAAATAGCTTGTTCCAAAGTCACCAGGATTTTTCTCAGACTTGATCCTTTTTGACTGTTTTGAAGTTTATAACATTGTCAGTCAATACTACCTCCTCGATAACTCTAGATTTTCATGACACTGTTCTGGTGGTTCTCCTACACATTGCCCAAATTAGACTTTGAGTTCCATGACAGCAGAATCAATTTTTACTGCTCTTTGTATTCTTAGAACTTGAATTAATAAGCACTTGCGTCATGACCTGATTTGTTTGCTTACTGACTGTATTTTAAAAATTTCAATTTGAAAGCTAACCAGCTATTTAGGAATCCAGGTAAGTAGTAAGGAAAGATTTGACTGTGTAGTTATGATGCAAGGAAAGAGTACATATCAGATTCAAGAACTATTGTGGAGGCAAATGTCACAAGATTATATCCTATCTGTTCAAAGAAAAGAAAGACAAAGAATCAGTTTTTGCTGAAACTGGTAGGTCTGAATCATCATCTGAATGCTTTAAAGCAAAAGTAGCAGGTAGTTCAGTTCTGTTTGGGTGGATGACCTTGCTTTCTTGGTGAAGTGTTTGTGTGTGTGTGTGTGTGTGTGTGTGTGTGTGTGTGTGTGTGTGTGTGTATGTGTGTCTCCTATAGTCTCATCAAACTGTACCTCTCTAACAGAGAAAGAATGCAGTCCTGGATAAAATAAATATCTGACAAAACTTATGATTCTGATTATTTTAAATAGGAATCAAAATATTATCATTTACTTAGTCTTTATATTCTTCCCTTCACCTCCTAAATAGGAGTTCAGTAACAATGATGATGAAGGTAGAACACAGATAAGAAGAAAATCCAATTCTGATCCTTACTACTAACTCTGGAACAGGATCCATGTTCCGATGAACATGAGAGTTCAAAACTGATAAGTAAAAATAGATTATTAGTGAATTTTCTGAGATAGTTGAGGAAGTCATATGGAATATCCAAAATACAAAAGCACCTTTCCTCAGTTAAAATTTTCTTTTCAGTTTGAAGTGAACTAGAATTATTTTTGCCTTTAAAATGAAAGGTAATAACCACCTTTAAGAAGATACTTGTGGGGGTGGATAGGTGGCACAGCGGACACAGCACCAGCCTTGGAGTCAGGAGTACCTGAGTTCAAATCTGGCCTCAGACACTTAATAATTACCTAGCTGTGTGGCCTTGGGCAAGCCACTTAACTCCATTGCCTTGCAAAAAAAAAAAACCCTAAAAAAAAAAAAAAGAAGATACTCGTGAGCCATTACCTGTAAGAATCAAACAGGGTCTTTGTAACAAAAGGTCTATGTTCCTTAAACAGTTGACCAGAGGTTGAAGCCTGAGGCTGGGGGCCCACAGGCTTTTTCGTTCCAAGATGGAATCTAAGAGCCATCATTTTATATATCTAACCAATTCCATTAAGTAGGACAAAGATCAGAGAAAGCAACAAGGTAGCTAGACTGCTCAATCTTATTCAAACCTTGACTAGTGTTTAGAGGAAATCCCTTAGGGTATACTAGCAGACTTGAGGCAGGGCTACCAGAAAACATACCTTAGCTTATAGCAAGATTGTAATAACAAATCAGTACTCCCAGAACACAGTTTAGGAAATGAGAATGCTGTCACTTGCCAAATGTTCACTTATAAAATCTTTCACACACACAATATTTAAAAACCATGAATAGTCTTCTAGAGTGTAGCCAAATGTCTACTGCCTAACAGTATGAAGTAATGGTAATAGTTATCTGTTTATAGGTCAGAAGGATAGTAAATTACTTCAAAGGAAAGCTATAAAAGACTGCATTGTGTCTAGCTGTACTGTTAACAGGTTATGGAAAAAAATAGTTGATGCATGGAAACTTCAGTTTTTATAGCTGCTGCTTCAATATGTATTCACTTATATAAAGATGTCACATTTTAAAACATTTAAAATTCAAATTGTCTGGAGAATAGATTCATATAAAATGTACTTTCAGAAACTGATATTTAGCCTAACTGCTATCAGAGTTGATTGCTCTTATGTGTAAGCTTTATTCAAGTTTCTACAGGTTTGAAAATACAAAGACTGACATTTCAGAGCCTATACTCTAGTGTGTCATTAAAAGGAAATTGAAATGAGAACATTTCCACTTTGTCAGAAATACTTAGTTTGTTAGGATGATGGCTATACTAACTGCTTCTGAGTTTCTTTTGTGACTGTTAAATATATCATATACTGTTAAATATATCATAGGGGAAAAGACATAATGGAGCCAGGACTTAACTGTGAGGGTGGAGAAATTGCTCCATTCTCAATAAGGCTAAATAGTTATTTGCAAGATAACTACAAATACTGGTTTATACTATTTAGTGAAAAGAAGTATTTATCAAGCTGTTATCATTTAGCAAATCAAAGATTAATTCATTCCTAAATTAATTTCATACTAATACTTCATTCTTCAGATACTTGATAAAGTCATAAAAATACAATTTGGCTCAAGAAAAATAGAACAAAAAATAAGGAAAACACTACCAATTGTTGGACCAAATCTTTTAGGCTGACTATTATTTCTATTCTTCTATTATATTATTAATAATAACATGATATAGTAGGAGGAGTCAGATATGAAGGAAATAATCAGTGCCATAAAGTCAATGTTTCCACTGGAATTATTTCTGAAGCTTTTTGATAGCAAGATTTCTTTTAAGTTTAATCTAATAGGACTTAAATTTAGTATAGCTGTATTACTCTGAAGACGTAATATCTATCAGTAACATTTGAGTGCTTACTACAAAAGGGGAAAAAAAAACCTTTGATGGGTTTTAGGGAATACTAAGAAGTCTGAGACAGTCCCAAATCTTTATGGGATTATAATTTCATTTGAGGAAATGGAATATAAACATACATCCAAACAACTGCTTACAAAATGAGTGGCATCTCTATTTGTCTATCTTTCTCCTTAAGATATAAATATACATATATTTATAAGTGTGTGTACATATACATAAACCTATGTTTTCAGATAAACTGACAGATAGATAAAAAGAAAACAGTTCATAAACAGAAAGCTGATAGTTTACAAAGGAGATAATCCTAGTTTAAAGATAATATGCTTATGGAGTTAAGGAGAGGATTTCACTTCAAAATTAATCCTGTATATGCACTGTATCTTAACTGGAAGGGTGCTTTGCTGCACTGGTAATAGCATCTAATGACAGGAGGAAATTAAGTATAGATCTTCATTAGATAGCACTGAATGAGCAAAAGTAGAAGAATGCAAAGCAATAGAAAGGCACAGCATATTTAGCTACTAATGTACCTACTTACTCTGTTAAAATGCAAAGATCTATTTAATGTAAATAGAATATAGTAGACTTATTAACTCTGACTTCAGGTAACAGAAAAACAAACAATTTACTGTCTGGGAATTAGTTCCACAATTTTATTAAAATTATCAAAGTAAAATTTTCTAAACTTATATGGCACATATCTCTTAATAGTGTAGTGTGGTTTGGGGGAAAAATGCTGATCTTTAAGTGAGGAGACCTAGGTTTATTTTATCTTCAAAACTTATTACAAACTATAGGACCTCAAGTCACTCTGGTCTCTCTGAGACTTAGCTTCTTCATGTGTAAAAGGGAAATAATACTGCTTGTAAAATACCTCACATGGTTTTTAAAACTTGACAGTGCATTATAAGTGTAAGCTTTTATTTATTTTATTTACTGTGTCAGCTAGTGGTACAATAATGCTGTGTTGGATTTGGAGTCAGGAGGGAACTTGGTTTGAATTTTGTCTCAAGAACTTAACTTTTACCAACATTGAGTAAATCATATTACTTCCTAATTAGATTAATATAATAGCTTTCTAGGTGGTCTCATTGCCACAAGTCTCTCCCCACTCCAGTTCAACCTCTACTCAGCTACTAAAAATGATCTATCTGCAGTGAAGATCTGACCTTGTCACTCTAGCCAAACCCTATTCAATAAATTCTAGTGTCTCTCTATTCAAGATCAAATGTAAAATCAACTATTTGACTTGTAAAATTCTTCAGAATCTAGACCCCTCCTACCTTTCCAGTCTTCTACATGATCTACCTCCACATATTCAGTGATCCAGTGACACATTTTTCATCTCTCCAGGCCACTTTCACTGACTTTTCTGCTGGAATTCTCTCCCTCCTCATTTTCATGCTCCAGCTTCCTTCAGGTCTCATTTAAAATCCCACCTTCCACAAGATTTCCCCCCTTCCTCCTTAGTGCCTTCCCTCAGATTCTGCACCTTCTCTTTGTACTGAACTGAGTACATGTCCTCCCATTAAATTGTGAGTTTCTAAAGAGCAGGTGCAACTTTTACATTTTGGGGTAGAGGAATATCCTCGGTACCCAGCACAGTGAATATAATAGGGACCAAATAAATACTTGACCATCTCTGTCAGCCTTCATTTTTTCATCAGTAGTGTCTACCTTACAGGGCTATTTAAGAAGAAAAGGTGATCTTTTGTAAACCCTAAAGCACTATAGAAATGTTAATTATTATTCTTGTTGTTTTTATCATCAGCAGCAGCAACAACTTGGGTTATAAATCCATGTAGCATTATACCTGCATTACTAATGAGCATCTTGAAAAGTGTGCATATTGCAATTAAATCTGAATGGGACTAGAAATTTTCTTTAATGATAGAGCAAGTTAGTGCTGAGATGCTCTGCTCTGAGAGACAACAAGGTTTAGAGAGTACTGGACAGTTAAGTGGCCCTAGGGATTAGACCCTGCCTCAGACACTAAATAATTTGGTAATTTTTGGTTGAATAATTAAATAGATTATGTGTACAATATGTAGAAACAAATGAGTACAGTAAACTAGTGTTATGTCAAACCGCCAAATTCCACCTTTTGGGGCAAGAATTCACTATCTGACAAAAAGCTGCTGGGAAAACTGGAAAATAGGCAGAAACTAGGCATAGATCAACATTTCACATCTTATACTAAAATAAGCTCAAAATGAGTATATAATTTAGACATAAAAGGTGATAATAAGCAAATTTATGGAGCATGAAAGAAATTGCCTGTCATATTTATGGATAGTCCAAGAGTTTATGACCAAATAAGAGACATGGAGGTTCACAGAAGGCAAAATGGATAATTTTGATTACATAAAATTAAAAAGATATGGGAATAAATGCTGCTACAAATTAGGAAGAATATCAGGAAACTAGTGGGAAAAATTCTGTCACAAGTTTCTTGGATAAAGGTTGAGTTTTTCAAATATGAAGGTAGCCGATTCAAATTTTTAAGACTAAAAGATATTCCTCAATAGACAAAGCACTTTTCAGAGGAAGAAATCAAAACTATCCATAGTCATAAATTACCAATAATTGGAGAAATGCAATTTGAAACAACTTCAAGGTACCACTTCATTCCCATTAAATTGTCTAAGATGACAGAAAAGGAAAATTATGAACACTGAGGTGGCAAAATTGGCACTGAGATGTTCTAGCTGTATGGAATGATAGGAAGATAATTTTCCCCTTTCATCTTGGGTTCCAGCGCATTTGCCAGTCCAGAAAAGTCAAACATAGTGTCAAGGGACTAAAGTGAGTGATAAGGCGGCTAGGTGGTGCAGTGAATAGAGCACCGGCCTTGGAGTCAGGAGTACTTGGGTTCAAATCCAACCTCAGACACTTAATAATTACCTAGCCGTGTGGCCTTGGGCAAGCCACTTAGCCCCATTGCCTTGAAAAATCTAAAAAATAATAAAAAATAAAAAAAATAAAGTGAGCGATAGTATTAAGTTGTTAAACAAAGTGGTTCCTCTTTGATTTAAAACTGATTTTTTAAATTTAAAACGGATGGGTACTTCAGATCTGGCATAGAGCTTGGTGGTCATGAGGCAGGCCTATATCCTGAAAAGAAAGAAACTGACGAACAAAGTAGTAAAAGTCCTAATGTAATAGAAGTTATGTGAAAGAACTTCTATTTTCATGGAAGTCAGTTAATATGATGAAAAAATATACTTCTTTTCCTTTGTGTTCTTCTGAGCATGTATAAAAACAAGTAGTAGTTCCATTCTCTCAGGAGATGGGAAGCTTATGTGCCCTCATATCAAGGTAAGACCAAGTAAGCCCAGATTTAATACTTATTTTTCATCTTATTTATAGGAAGGCTTTTGTGTCATATATTCTGAAGTCAGTCTGTATGTGAAAAGTATTATGCTAAACACTAGTGTGAAAAGAAAGGCAAAAGACAATTCCTATTCCCAAAGAAGTAACAATATTAATGATTAAAAGTCATACCTTCATCAATAATTCTTGAAAATTAGAATTGAGCAAGAGGAAGGAAGCTAATGACACCGTGACATTTTTAAGAAACAACAAAATCAAAATAATAAAAAATATAAGTATATACTTCTCTTTTATTTTACAGGTTTTTGTTCCAATGAGAAATTTCACAATTTCTTCAATTTATGCCAATAGAATAAAAGTGACCATGACTATTAAATATTTCAAACTAATGACTCAAGTTATTGGGTATTTATTTAAGGAACATTTCATAATTGAATCTTTGCAAATATTTTGCATGCTGTGGTAGACTAATTCCCAGATAGCTAATACACTAGTGTAGCAATCTGGATGGGAATTTCCTTATTATGATCTCTTAGAATTAATTTATATTACATAGAAATGTTGGTTTCTGAGGGTCTATTTTATTGCCTACAATTTTGCTGAATCAACTGAGTGGTCAATTAGTACTTGGTTTACTTAAAAATCCAAGGGAATCAACAATCACTTCATTGATAAATAGAATTAGTTTTATCTCCCCTACATATCTTTATCTTTTAAATTTCATTCTTCTCTTAGTGTAATTGCTAGCTTTTAACAAATAGTTTGTTAAAGAATGCTTCCTTTATCCATATATTTACTGAAAAAGCTTCTATAGATTTCCATTGCATATGATACTGTTTTTACATTAAAAATATTAAGATGCATTTTTATCTATATTTTATAGTTTTAGCATAAATGAGTGTGTGGCTTATCAAAGAATCTTTTCTTTTTATATGGTTTTAGATGTTTTATTTTGATATAATTATGATAAGGTCAAAACATCCTTTCATTCCTGTATAAATCCAGCCTAGTCATGATGAATAATTTCTTGGAAGAATCAATATGCCATAATGCATTGCAGTTCAAGTTTTTCTAGCAACAATTTTGTATTTTTTCTTTTGTTGTTAGAGGCATCCAAATCAGAAAGGGGTATTAAACTCTGCTGCCACTATTATATTGTCTTTGTCTTCCTGTACCTCAGTAAATTTTCCTTTATGAATTACATAAGGCACTTGAAATACATAACTTCAAACTGATGTTTTGTTGTCTGTGGTTCCTTTCAACATGACTTTTATTTTATGCTTTGTTACAACAAAAAACCTGATGCAGAATAAATTCATTTTGTTTATAATTATTTATAAATCATCTGATATACAATAAATTATATTCCTCCTTCTTGGTTTTAATCTTTCTACATTTGGGGGCTTTTTAAGTTTCTTTCCTGAAAGCAACAGATTGTGGTGTTTCATTTTCTTATTCAATCTCTCTTTTTAATTTTCTTAAGACTACTTACTGTCCTTTCATATTTATTTAAAGTTATGCAAGTTCAGGTTTTTATTTTTTTTCCCTTTGTCTCTAGCTTTTCTTTTTCTGAATTAGCATTTTTTCCCTCTCTTTCTCTGAAAAGACAGTACTTTGTCTCTTTAGTTATTCCTGTTTAATCTACCCTATTTCCATTTGCTATCTTCTACTTTGACCACAAAACCCCTTTCCTTGCCTGTTTACACATTTTGGAGGTTTGCTTAAAACTCCCCTATCTTTCTTCAATTTTTGTAATTATACTCCTTTTTATTAGTTAAGTAATCAAATAAAGTTTGCCATCTTCTTCTTGTCATCTTATTTTGTTTGTTAATTTTAAAATTAATTTTCTGTATCTTTTTCTAAAAATGGATCTCAGGGACAGATAGGTGGCATAGTGGATAGAGCACTGGTCCTGAAGTCAGGAGGAACTGAGTTCAAATTCAGCCTCAGACACTTATTACCTAGCTGTGTGATCTTGAGCAAGTCACTTAACCCCTATGATCTCTTTCCCTCATTCTCTTAATCATTTTTCTTCCTTTCAATCTATTCTATACCAGAAGAGGATAACTTTTTTCATCAAGACTCCTTTGGAATCATCTTGGATCATTGTAATACAATGATAATATATATATATATATGTATGTGTGTGTATATATATATATATATATATATATATATATATATATATATATATATATATATATATATACACTTCCCACTTTGAACCAATTCTGATGAGTAAAGTTTGAGCATTTCCCACACCTCCTCCTATTTTTACCTTTATTATAAAAGCTCTACCTTGTGTGCCTCCTTTACTTAAGAAAATTTTCTCTATTCCCATTTCTCCCTTTCACCTTTTCCCAGTGCATCCTACTTTCTAACCCCTTCATTTTTGGGGAGAAATCAATTAAGCATAATTGACTCACACCCACACTCCCTGTTTATGTAAATTCCTTTTAATTGCCCTAATAATTATAAAGTTCTTAGGAGTTACATTTAACATCTTTCTGTTTAGGATTGTAAACAGTTTAATGTTTTAATCCCTTATGATTACTCTTTGATGTTTGCCTTTTTAGGCCTCTCTTGAACCTTGTGTTTGAATCACAAATTTCCTTTTCAGTTCTGGTCTGGTCTTTTCTTCAGTAATGCTTTAAAGTTTTCTATTTCATTAAATATCTAATTCTTTTTCTCCTAAAGGATTACAGTCAATTTTTCTTGGTAAGTTTACTTGGTTGTAACCCAAGCTCCTTTGACTTTCATAATACATTCTAAGCCCTCCATTCCTTTAATGTAGAAAGTACTAAATTTTGTATGAACCTAACTATGGCTCCACAATATTTGAATTCTTTCTTAATGATTGCTTCCTATATTTTTAATTTGATCTGGAGTTCTGGATTTTGGTGAAAATATTCTGAGAGTTTTCAGTTTGGGACATCTTTCAGGAGATAATTGGTATCAATTTCTGTTTTATCCTCTGAATGTAATATATCATGCAAGTTTACCTTAATTTCTTAAGATACAAAGTCTAGACTCTTTCTTTAACTTTCAGGTAGTCCAATAATTCTTAAAATTATTTCTCTTCATTTTATTTTTCAGGTCAGCTCTTATTCTAATAAGAAATTTCACATTTCTATTTTCTTCATTTTTTTGACTTTTAGTCTCTTGGAGGCTTCCTCTTGTCCAATTCTAATTTTAAGGAATTATTTTCTTCAGTGAACTTTTGTACTTCTTTTTCCATTTGCCTAATTCTTGTTTTTTCAAGCTGTTGCTTTTTCCAGAAAATTCTTGTATATCTTTTTCCATTAGGCATATTCTGCTTTTAAAGTGGTTCTTCTAGGGAGAGAGAAAATTGTAAAATTCAAAACTGCAAAAAAAAAAAAATGATTGGTAAAAAGTACTATTGCATGTAGCTGGAAACAATTACATACATCATTAAAACAAAACTAAAAAAAGGGATGGGAAAAAATAAAGCGATTCTTTCCTTCAATTAATTTTTGGACCTCTTTTACCAAAAGTTCAGTTCTAATTTTTGTGGTAATATTTTCTTCAGAATTTTTGTGTGTGTGTCTCTCTCTTTTACTGACTTGCTTTCTTTTTCATAATTTTCTTACATCACTCTATTTTTTTTCCCAATTTTTCCTTCCCTACTCACCTTTCTCTAAATCTTTCAGGAATCCCTTTTAGGTTTGAATCCAATTAGCATTTTTTTGTTAAGGCTTTTTTTGGGTAGTTATTTTCATATTGTTATTTTCTTCTAAGTTTATGTCTTGGTCTCTGCCACAATAGAAGATTGCACAATCAACGCAGTCTTTGAAGTTGAGATACAACAAATTATGTATAGATTCTCTGCTGCTTGTGCAGCACTTAACACAATTGCCACAAAGAAGCAATACAATTAACACAAAGAAAACACAAGTGTTCGGTCAGCCATCATTAACCATTCTTTGATTACTGCAAATGGAGAAGTTTTGAATACTGTGGATGATTTCACTTACTTTGGCACTGTCCTTTCCAGGGAGCTACATATTGATAATGAGGTTTACATACCCATTGCCAGAGCTAGCACAGTATTTGGGAGGCTCCAAAAAAAAAAGTGTGGGAGAAAAGTGGTATTAGAATAAAACTAATGGTCTATAGAGCCATTGTGCTGACATCACTGTTCTATGCCTGTGAAACCTGGACATTCTACCAGTACCATACCAAGAAACTAAACAATTTCCTTTTAAATTGTCTTAGGAAGTTTCTGAAGATCATCTGGCAGTAGAAGATACTAGACACTGAGGTCCTTTCTTGAGCTAAACTGCCAAGCATTTAAGCGTTAACTTCAGAAGGCTCAACTATGATGGGCTGGCCATATTGCTAGAATACCAAATATATGCTTGCCAAAAAAAGACTATTTTATGGAGAATTTACACAAGATAGGTGCTCACAAGAGAATCAGAAGATACCCTGAAAGTCTCTCAAGAATTTTAAAATTAATTAAAATTTTAAAATTAATTAAAAAACCAGCCAGCACAGCAGGCCCTCATCAGGTAGGGTGCTGTGCTCTTTGAGGAAGGCAGAATTGAAAGAGATCAAAGGAAACTTAAGATATGTAAATTTAGAGAAAAAACCCAAGGTGTTCATGTGGACTATTTGTGCCCCATCTGTGATATAGTATTCTGATCAGTCACAGCTGGACACACTGAAATTTATAGTGATATCATTTTGGGCTTCTTCAATAATGAAGGACAAGAACCAACTACCATCAGTAGCTTCTGTGGTCAAATTGTTTTTGTTTGCTCATTTATTTCTTTCCTTTGAATATCATGCTTAAGTTGGACTCAATTCACCCAAGTTTCAGGATTTTCTGGGCCATTGTCTTCAAAGTTAGTGCTCAAGATCTGCAAGTTTTTGCTGTTGATGTGATCCTGGGAGAAGTATGAACACAGTTCTCCTGGTCTATGATCTAAAATCCTGGAAAGGCCTTTGGTCCCTGCCTGCCACAATCACTAGCACTTCTCTTTGCTTGGGGTCCTTGCTCCCTTGTGATCAATTACCAGAACTCTTTCCACTCTAGAACTGCACCATACAATTGCACATTATGGGCAATAGTGTTGCCAGTCAATGCCAGTGGCATTAATGTCAGTAAAGGGTCCCCTGTATCTCTTTCTGGCTATTTGTATGACCCCCCCCTTTACTGTCTACAGGATGAGAGCTCCCCAAGCCACTGTTAGCACCATATGTGTGGGTTCTGGACAGGTCTCCTCCACTCTGGTGTTACAAACTTCTCCTGCCAATCTATTAGGCCAGAAAAAATGTTTCACTCTGACCTTTTGTTGGCTCTGTTGCTTCAAATTTTGATTTGAGGCATTATTTTAAAGTTAGAAGAGAATATTGCAAGAATCCAGCTTCCATCTTGACTCCATCCCACAATCATCAATAATAGTCTTTCTAAACACCAAAATTCCTCCAGATTATACCCATCAGAGGTTTCCATCTCACAATATAGAATATCTCTTTTCCCCTTTGGGAGTGTTTTTCAGTAGGATCCCTTATCACCACTGAAACAAGATTTCACCCTTTCTTCCCCCTTTTGTTCCATTTCTACTTTTGTCATTCTTCTTAAAAGCCACAGTTGTTTTCCTTCATTTTGAAGAGGGGATATCACATTTTCCCCAATTTCTTGCCCTCTCCTCTTTTAGGTGCCCTCAATTTGGAAGTTTAGTCTTACTTAAAAAAAATAGAAAAGAAAAAAACTGATTCATTTGTAAGTGGGGTTTTGTGAGCTTAAGTCCATGACATTTCAGATTTGCTTCTCTTTACCTTTGTTTCTACTATTTAATTTTCAATATTACCCTTTGCTCACTTTTAGAAAAAAATTCTTAAAGATATTGTTATTGTTTTTTTTGCTACTATTGTTGTTAAAAAGCAAAGTTATCTTTCTCATTCCCCACCCCCCACTCCATTCTTCCCCACCTGGATTATTTTTCTCAAAGGGAAGATGAAAGCATAAGTGAAAGTAAACAAAGTTGAAATTTAAAAGAAAAGTTAAGGAGAAAAGGAGGAAAACACTGGTGAGGATGGAGGGAATTGCAGACAGCAATCTTAACTATGACTGTGAAGGGGAACAACTCTCCCACAAAATGGAATCAGATAGCACAACGGATTAAAAACCAGAAACCCGCAATATGTTGTTTACAAGAAACACATCTGAAGCAGAGAGATATACTCAGAGTAAAGATGAAAGGCTGGAACAAAATTCATTATACTTCAGTGGAATTAAAATTCAGTGATCCCAATCTCAGATAAGGCAAAAACAGATCTTATTAAAAGGGATAAGAAAGGAAACCACATCTTTTTAAAAGGCACCATAGGCAATGAAATTATATGTGCACCTAGTGGTATAGCATCCAAATTCTTAGAGGAGAAGCTGAATGAATTACAAGGAGACAGTCAGCAGAACTGTAATAGTGGGTGACTTCAGCTTCCCTATCTCAGAACTATATAAATCTATACAGAAAATAAACAACAAGGAAGTTAAGAAGATGAATAAAATCTTAGAAAACTAAAGATCTGAAAGACCACTGGAGAAAACTGAATGGGGATAAAAAAGAATAGTAGTTCATGGCACGTATACCAAAATTCATCTTATACCAGGGCAGCAAAACCTTACAATCAAAAGTAGAAAAGCAGAAATAATAAATGCTTTTCAGCTCATGATGCAATAAAAATTACATTAAGGACCATGGAAACATAAAACAAAAATTAATTGGAAACCAAATAATTTTAAAGAACAAATAGATCAAACAACAAATCATAGAAATAATCAATCATTTTATCCAAGAAAATGAAAACAATAAGACATAATATTAAAATTTATGGGATAGAGTCAAGGCAGGTTTCAGGGGAAATTTTATATCACTAAATATTTATATGAATAAAATAGAGGAGATCAATGAACTGGGTATATAACTAAAAAAGCTAGAAAAAAGAACAAATTAAAGATTCCCCAATTGAATACCAAATTAGAAATTCTGAAAATCAAAGGAGAGATTAATAAAATTGAAAGCATGAAAAAATTATCATAAATAAAACTAAGATTTGGGTTTTATGAAAAAAACAATAAAATAAACCTTTGCTTAATCTGATTTTAAAAAAGAAAGGATACACAATTACCAGTATCAAAGATGATCCAATGAGGAGGAAATTAAAGAGATAATTTGAGATTTTGCCCAATTGTGTACCAATAAATTTAATAATTTGAGTGAAATGAATGCATTTTTACAAAAATATAAACTACCCAGTTTAACAGAAAAGGAAATAAAATACTTAAATAACTTCATTTCAGAAAAATAAATGTAAGAAACCATCAATAAACTCCCTAAGAAAAAGTCTCCTGGTCCATATGGTTTACAAGTGAATTCTGTCAAACATATAAGGACCAATTAATTTCAATTCTATATAAATTATTTCAATAAATACAAGAAGTTCTGTCAAATTCCTTTGCTGATGACAATATGGTGCTGATACCTAAACCAGGAAGAGTCAAAACAGTCAAAGATCATACACCAATCTCCCTAATGAATATTAATGCAAAAATCTTAAATAAAATTTTAGAAAAGCAATTGCAACAAGTTACTTCTAGGCTAATACAACATGATCAGATAGAACTTATACCAGGTAGGCAGGGATGGTTCGAAATTAAGAAAATACTCGACATAACTGAACATATCAATAATACCAACAAAAATCATGATTACCTCAATAGATGTTGAAAAAGTCTTTGACAAAATACAACATCCATTTCTACTAAAAACACTATAGAGTACAGGAATAAATGGAGTTTATATATCTATCTCACTAGCAATGCATTTTCTTGGTTACTTCATTTATCTTACTTCTGTTGTCTAAAATGTTTACAAAACAAATGGTCATTATGGATTACATGCTAAGCTCCTTCAATTCTTGGAACATATTATTCCATCCCTATGTTTTCTTGGTGAAGAAAATGCATTGTTTTATTAGAACTTCGTGTTCTTTATATTCAAAGGCCTTGTTTATAAATGACCTTTTAAATTTAACTACTATGTCTTTTGGACCATAAACTTTCCCCATCCTTAGCCCTACCCTCATCCCACACAACACACATTGAACATAAGTGGTTTATTTGTAGATTCTTTTGATTGACACTTTGTTTTGTGTGTTCAAAAGTTCTGAGAAGATTTCTTGCATTATTTTTTTTGCATAATGTCATTCAAGTTTTTCATTTGACATATTCCTTTGGGAGATCTTAATCTTTTAAATTTTCTCTAATTCTTGTTTTTGAAGATAGATAAGTTTTGCTTGTATAGAGAACATATTTTCTTTTAATGTTATTCTGCCAAAAATGAGATTGTAAATACACAATGTGAAAGACAATCAATTTTTCTATCTCCTTTGTTTCTTAGGTGAGTTTTGTTATTGTGGAGTCCAATTTTTCTTTTTATTAAGTGATATTTTATTTTTCCAATTACATGCTATGAAAGTTTTCAATATTCACCCACATGCATATGCAGAATTTTAAGTTACATAATTTCCTTCCACCCTCCCTTCTCACCCCCACTCCTCTCAGCAGCAAACAATCAGTGAATATTATACATACACATTTGTGTTTAGCATGTTTACATATACATCATTTTTAGTATGAGGAATTAGGATTAAAGAAAAAGAAAGAAAACCATGAGATATGAAAGAAATATATAAGAGAAATTTTTAAAAAGTGAATGCAGTCTTCATTCAGATTCTGAAGGGTTTTTTTGGTTTTGTTTTGTTTTGTTTTTCCTCTGGCTGGGGATAGCATTGTTCATAGCAGGTCTCTAGGGTTGACCTAACTCTGAACAGCAGAGAGGAGCTTCATCCAACAAGAGTAATCAACTCACAATGTTGCTGTTAATGTGTACAATGTTCTCTTAGTTCTACTCCCTTCACTTAGCATTAGTTCCCATAATTCATTCCATGCTTCTCTCAAGTTCAGCCCATTGATGGTTTCTTATAGAACAATAGTATTCTAATAGTATTCATAACACCCATATACCATAACTTGTTCAGTCATTCCTGAATTGATGGAATCCCCTCAATTTCAAATTCTTTGCCACTACAAAAAGAGCTTCTGTGAATATTTTGGAACCTGAAAGACTTTTCTCATTTTTTACGATTTCATCTAGATACAGACCTAGTATTGGAATTGTTGGGTCAAAAGTTATGAATAGTTTTATTGCTCTATGGGCATAGTTCCATATTGCTCTCCAGAATGGTTGCATCACTTCACAACTCCACCAACAATGTAGTAATGTCCCAATACTCCCACAACTTCTCCAACATTAATCCCTTTCCCTTTTGGTCATCTCAGACAATCTGAAAGGTGTAAGGTGATACCTCATAGTTGTTTTACTTTGTATTTCTCTAATCAGTGATGATTTGGACCATTTTTGCATTTGATTATATATAGCTTCAATTTATTCATTTGAAAATTGTTTATATCCTTTGACCATTTATCAACTGGGGAATGAGTCAAATGTTCCTGATGTGTATGCTATAACTTCTGTTTTCATAATTTTTATTTCTTTCCTGCAACATTGGGGAACATCCTAATGTAGTTCCACACTCTCCTGGGAATACATAGGATCATCTACCTCATCAATTTCTGAATAATTTATCATATAATATTTATTTATTCATGGATGTCTGGACTCATTTATCTCATCTGGAGGTCACATTCAATTCTGTTATTAATACCTCCCCTGCTGGTTTATCTGTTTGTGTCTAGGGACTTTAATTGAGTTTGTATCTTCTGAGATATTTGGGAATTTCAGACTTTCTTCTTTAGATTCCCCTATTACTGACACTTTTGTCATGAACATTGGATCCCCCATATATATGCATATATGTAAATGTATGTATGTATGTATGTATATATATATATATATATAGGCATCTTGCCCCCAATCCTTCTGTTTCTCGGTTGTCTGGCTAAACACTAAAAGTAGTGTACTACCACATTGTTATCCAAGGCAAAGCAAACTTTTGGTTTTTGATTTTCCATAGTGTAGGGATTGGGAGAGGAGTAGATTCTGTTGTCAACTACCTGAACTGACAAGTAAAGCAGGGTGTCCTAAGTTAGTAGGTTAGGGATTAACATTTCCTGCTGTTAAGTCATAAGATTTTTACCATCTTAGTATTCTTCATGTTTTAGATCATGTACATAGAATGAAATTTCTTTATCTCGTGTACATAATTCCTGTTTTGAAAAGGTTTGATAAGACAAGATGATCATCTAGTCTTTTATCCAGTAATTGATCATGTCTCTATCTCCTGAATGTTTCAATGAGGCTCTATGTTTTACTTCTTTTTTAAATCAATATTATTATCTTCTCACTTATCCTCCTTCAATTCTCCCCCTCTAAGTTTCACCCATTTAATTTTTAGGTTGATATGACAAAAGTCATTTGCATGATTTATAAACTCTGTTAGTTGACAAACTTACCCAATGTAGAACTGGTGATGTACTTAAAATTGAGGCAGTTATTTCCAGTAAAAAGAAAATGAATGACCCTGAGTAGGGAGCTCAAATAAAAAATAAAGCTATCTCTTTATTGGAATACAAAGCTTTCCTATTAATTTACAAATGAAAATTTAAGGATGGAGATAAACAGCATTATCCTCTGTGCATCAGAAGTTCATGACATCCTGTCCTCTAAACTACTTCTTATGAGTACTACCAAAGCTTGAGAAATAACAACAGTTCTACAATTTCAACAGCCACATGCTTGCCAGAATAAATTGGATTCTCTCCACTATTTGAGATGTCAGTGAAGCAGGGACTGCATAATTAGGTCAGACCTGATTATCTAGAACAAGGGCAATTTTCTTTACATCTTTGTATAGAGTCTCTTGAAATGGCAAAGGCTGAACATTTGGGCACATCAGAGAAAATGTCCAAAATAATGTCAGTTAGAAAAGATTTAAGTACATTTTAATTCAAATGATATTTTCTATTAATGCCAGGGCAAGAAACCTATTGTGCAGAGACGTCCACTTCATTTGCTTTATAGAAATGCTGCCCAAATACATTCACATTTGAGACTACTTTAGTAATCATTTCAATATTCACTTTACAATTAATGCTACTTTTTATGAGATCATGGAAAGTAAACCAATTCCTGTTCAGCTCCTAGGTATTAAATTTATTATAAAAAGTTATGTTCTTAAAAATCTCATAATGAAACTGAGGGCATCAAATGATATTAACCTGGGATTAATGTTGATTAAAGCTAGTTACTCAAATGATACCACTGTGTCTATTTTTCCTTCCCAAAATAGAATTTGTATCATCCTCTATTACAATTCTAAAAATATTAAATCTATTTAGAGATTCAAAAAGACTTTTTCTTTTTTTCAACTCTTCCAGAGACTCTGTCAAACAAGAAGACAATAAATATTGCTTCGTGATTCAAAACAGAAAGAAAACCACCTCATAAATACTGAGTATTCAATAAATATTTATTAAATGTTTTTTTTTCTCTTGGTTAAAAAAAACTGCTTCCCACATTCCCTTCCCCAGTGTTAAAATGGTAAGTGAGATTTGATAGAGCAAATACTTATATCCTAAGAGAAACTAATGGACCAATAATATGTTTACTCTATTTGCTAGGCTTGGTTCATCAGTCCTGATCTCACGATGATCTACAAGATCTTTTCTTTTTCCTTGAAAAAGCTATACGTGTGATTTCACAATATAAGGTCACTGACATTAGCCCTTTTTCCTGTCAAAATAATGCATAGAAATTGTAATGATACTATTTTTAAATGAATCAAAACCAATTTAAAAATGTCCAATTTTGTCCACAGTATAGACAGCACATTAACTAAATAAAACTTCAAGTTTAACTGCAAAATGATTTCTTTGGCTTGAATACTATTGTTTTCTGTAATAAGTCTGATGTCTTATAGATTTTAACAGTTTAGATAGAATTTCTTTTTAAAAAAACCTCATAAAATTTTGCCTTTATCCTCCAGCATTTTTTTTGTTTATTTGTTTCAAGTCTAGAACACAACTAGAAACATCAACTAATCCTATTCCCTAGTTTCTTAGCAAGACCAAGCATTCCAGAAAGATTATTGTTAACCTGACTCATCTTGAGAAAATAACACTATTGGGATAACACATATCCTTATCTTACAGGCCTTGGAAAGTGTAAGTTCATTCAAATATTTAACTTGAATTTCCCTAGTAAAAAAAAATCCAACAATTTCTTAACTCTCAACACTGATATTTCGTTCATGTAGAGTCCTAAGCCACATTTCTATCAAATTATTAAAATAAGATGGAATGCCTTCAGCATGTTGTGTGGATTTTCTTTGGAGGAATTTATGGATATATGTGCATAAAATTCAATACAAAACAACAGTATGGAGAATTTGGGATCTATTCTAATGGAGGAAGTATCCACATCAAAGAATCTTCAAAGTACTAAGGCAATGTTGTTTAGTATTACTATGATCTCTTTATAATACTTTCATCCTTCTTGATATAATACTGAAGTTTTATATACTATCTTCTTAGAGGAAGTAGCTAGCTCCTTACTTTGTTCCATGTTTTTCATTATATATATTTTTAAAAATTATATTTTATATTTAAATTTTTCAAGTTTCATGAATAGACTGAGAAAAATATTTCAGGAAAGTTTGATAAAAATCTATTTTGCCATTTTTGAGTTATAATACAATGTACAGTCAAAAAGAAGAGACACATGTTTTAAACTGACAAGCTCCACACTTTATTCAAGGGAGCAAACACCTAAATGGCTTAACCCCACCCCCACCCCTACTTAGTGTGTGTATAATCCTGAATAGGTATGTGTAATTTGCCTTGTTGAGGAAATTTGTTTATGACACATAGTTATGGATGTTTGCCAATAGCTCAGGGTGTTCGTTAATCTAGGAAACGTGCAGAACAGTGTAATGCCTCAAATTTCTCTATACTTCCATTGTCAGCAAAAAAAGGAAAACAATCCTGCTTACATATCATACAGTGGCTTGACTGACCCCAGAAAGTAATGACTATGAGATCATCAGGTCTGAAAACTCTTGGACAATAAAGGATTTTACAGGTTTTCAGAGTAAATCTAAATATCCATCTGTTAAAGTCTGTTGAAGCACACTGAATTAGCTTTAATGTCACTTCTTGGTACATATGTCATCCTTACCCAAATGAAATAAAGAAATATCCCACTAAGAGAATTCTTTGGGTCTCTGTTGTCCATTACTAATTAATTATTATTCATTATTAAGTAAAGAGCATTATTAATGAAATGGGAAGGATCCTTTTAGATTAAGAATATTTAAAGAGTATTAGGATGAACTACAGTTTAAGTTAGCATTAAACTACAGAAGTGGAGTTTAAATGTTTGAAAAAATTTCTCTCTACTGACTCTCTACTGAGTAAACAGCATTGAGGGCTAGAGTTAGTAAGTACCTAACTATAATGTTAAGTCAGTAAAGGGTGACTTCATCAAATTTCTGCTCTTATTTTCTTTCTTAATAATAGTAATAATATTAATAATAATAATATGCAAAATATAAACTTTTTAAACAGAATACAAACCAAAACTTCTAAGCATACAACCAAGTCATCAGTAATTAAAAAAATAAGATTTTACTTAAGAAGTTCAGTATACAGAGATCCATATGTTTAATCCCTTATTGGAACAGATTTTCTTTTAAAAGGGATAATCTATTGTTTGATATTTAAGTTCTTTAAATGCCTGTTTTTTCAATATGTTTGAAAGTTCAGTTTTTTGGGGGTTAAAGTTTGCTCTCATCAAAAAGATTAGCAGCTGGAAACTGAGATCATTTGGTATGAAGGAGGGGTATATTTCTAAATTTACATGTTACATAAATACTGCCACAAAAATGCAGCAATAAGACTGGAAAAAAATGCTCTTCAGAGCAATTTTCTGTCTAGGCAGAGAAAACTTGATGAAGTTTGATGCTACACATGAAAAGAGAATGACCAAATCAAATTATTAAGACCCCAGGATTCCCAGGCATGTCGAAGATGGACTATTCAATAAAAATAGCTTCTTTCAACACAAGTAATAGCAAAGGTTTCTCACCTCTAGAAAGCAGTTGAATCAATGTATGCACTTTGTATAACTTGAAAACTACCTTTATTCTGCACTGATGAAACCACATTTTACATCCCATTAGAGAGCTACAGAGCCAGCAGAGCTGAGCAAAAGCCAAGCAGGGTTCAGTTCTGGCCCACAGATTACCAACAAAGCAACCAGTTATACTTGGACCAGAAATTCTGTGTGGCAGGTAAAGATAAAAGATGTAAAATAAGCAACAAGTCATTTTCCAATCCTGGATTAAGCTGAAGAATTTGAAGCTGGGAGGGAAGAAGGTAGGGAATCACTTTGGATTTGGAAATAGAGAAATCTGAACATATAAAGTCCCCACAGTCCTATTTCCTGGCAATTTATTTTATTAACACAAATGGTCTCACTTTCCCACTAAAACCAGCTGTATAGGACCAAGAGAGAAGGAAGTAATGCTTTGCTTCATACAATTCAAAAACCTCTGGGGAAATTCTGACTTGACTCTGATGGCAAGAAAGAAACTATGACAAGGGGGCGTGGGGAATGGCAGCAAGGAGTTTCAGCATCCTGACAAGGACATCAGCCCATGAAAGAAAAGTGTCAGCAACAAGCAAGCAACCATAGTTTTTCCACCTGATAGCTGTCAGCCACAGATGGAAATGTCCTATTTTAAGCTTTGAGTATTGGTTACTTTTAAAGGAAAAACAAATGGCCAATGTGTTAAGACTATATGCAATATCAGATCCAGGGAAATCATGATGGACAGCAAAATATGACTAAAATAAATGTAAAGAAATGACAGAAGTGGCAACATTCAACATAGATAAGAATCAGGGCCACAGTTCAATCACAGATACCATAATATCATTATAGCTGTTGATGTCAGTTCCACAATTACAATTTTTTTCCCCTATCACTCGGGCTTAAAATTTCACAAGATTTTGTCTTGATTTTTTTCTGATACCAAACTTCTTAAGTAAATAAGACTATGAAGGCTCTAGAGAAGAGATAAAATCAAGGTTTAATGAAGTGCTACATAAAAAAGGATGGATTCATCTTTTTAAAGCATATATATGTATATATATATATATATATATTATTCTTCTGTTCAAAATCTTTCAATGATTTTTTACAATTTACAGAATAAAGTTCAATGGTTTTAGCTTTGTCATTCAAGCTCCACAATCAGGAAGCTAGATAGCCTCCCTTTTCATTTTTATCTCATGTCCCTTGATTCCAAGTATCTCTAGCTTAACTACTCCCTTTATATGGCCCTACTCTTCCTAGCTCACTACACTTGCTCCATATTCAGTACCCTTCACATCTATCAAGATTTAAAGCCTAACTCTCCTCTTTAGAGTCTTCCTTCTGCTAAACCTTTCAAAGCACTATTTTTTGGACTTAATATGTATCATTATGTACATATAGATATAGATATAGATACTACTCATTTGTATATATATATATATATATAATTTTTCTCCCTTATAGTTATACATTCAAGAATACAAGTATGTATTATCTAAATTTTTTATCTTCCTAAGTACCTAATTTATAGGGGTAGTAAATGGCTTTGTGATTTCATTGGTGTAGGCAATGGATAATGAAACTCTCCCCATCAATGTAGGTCTGTGACTTCTGTGTTACTCAAGAGTCTCAGAAAGCCTTAGAATCATCTTCTAAGTCTAAGACTCATGAGGACATAATATGTTCTTAATGTTAGTAGTTGAATATACTACCTTAAATGTGAAAATCACCTCATATAAAACAAGTAACAATTATTACCAATAAGGATGAGATCAAATAATGAGACATAATCTTAATGATGGCTCAAAGAAATTCTAGCCAGAAGAAGCTGCTATAAGATTTTCTAACAAAGAAAAACCTTTTAATGTATGAAATTATTTAGTGATCAAGGACTAATGAAGACCAAAATTGTTAGCATATTAAGACTGAAAGACAATTTGAAATGTAATTAAGGAAAGAGAATTTTGGGAAAGGGAGTTGGAAATCATTGTTAAAAACAAATTCCACATTTATTGGGAATATGCATGCATTAGCCTGCAGGTGACTTTTCAAATGGACTATGCAATAATAACAGATCCATTAATAATACCAGTCCTTGATTCCAAGGGGAATGGGGGGAAAAGGCATATCACATTTCTATCTTTTAATAATTTCTTGTTCCTCTTCTTAATGATATGGTATAATTATAGTGAAAGAAGAGAGAGAGAGAGAAGAGAAGAGAAGAGAAGAGAAGAGAAGAGAAGAGAAGAGAAGAGAAGAGAAGAGAAGAGAGAGAGAAACTGATGATAGGACAAGAATAGTTTTTCCCTTTCTCCCTACCCTTTGACTGTTAGCATGCTGAAATCCAGTTATTAATATGCCATTTTCTATAACAAAGCCAAAAAAGATGTTGCTCAGTCATTTCAGTTGTATTTGACTCTCTATGTGACCCCACTTTGGAGTTTTCTTGGCAGAGATAGTGGAATGCCTTTTCCTTCTCCA
The DNA here is from genome assembly GCF_037893015.1 of Macrotis lagotis. Taxonomy (NCBI): domain Eukaryota; kingdom Metazoa; phylum Chordata; class Mammalia; order Peramelemorphia; family Peramelidae; genus Macrotis; species Macrotis lagotis. The sequence goes on from NC_133666.1 coordinate 325,984,708, forward strand.
GCTTAATTTATAGATAAGGAACTGAGGCAAATGGGTTAAATGCCTTGCCCAGGGTATTACTTGTATTACTACAAGTTTAGTGTAGAAGCTTCATATCCACCAATATGAATCAATACACTATTTTTAAATTGATCAAACTATTAAGAACAAGTTTATAACCAAAACTATAGAAATTCATTCTATGAGTAGAAGATGCTACAAAAAGAGATGATAGTTGCATAATTCTATAAAATAATCAGCACAAAATTAATTTATCAAGACTTTTGGCAAAGGATATATATATATATATAGATTTTTGAAATCAGGAATTTATAGTATTAGGAGATGATCCAACCCAAGATATTTTTTTCTTCTCTACTGAGCAGCAAATGCTTTTTAAATAGGTGATTTTATTTGATGGCGAATCAGTACCATACCATAAAAATGAAAATCCCTACACAATATGGGTGTGTGGGTGTAACACTCACTCTCTCTCTCTCTCTCTCTCTCTCTCACACACACACACACACACACACACGAACACATACACACGTACGTGTGTGTGTGTGTGTGTGTGTGTGTGTGTGTGTAGATATAGATATGTCTGAAGCCAAATTTATTCAAAAATTACAATCAGCTGGCTTTTGGTCTCAAGAAAGTTACAAGTACATGGCTTCTGAAATAATCTATTGAGCATTTCCCTGCATGTGTTCTGCCTATCTATTGGAGATTTCTAGTTTCAAGCCCACTGCCAGTCCTATTAGTACAATGCTCCACAGCTAGGATGAATATTCAAAAATAAAGCATTAACCCAGAGTTGGAAGTTCCTAACATTCCATTTAGGAAACCTCAGATCTGGGTAGTCAGGTGGCACACAGCCCCGTGGAGTCAGGAGGACTTGCGTTCAAATATGGCTTCAGACACTTAATAATTACCTAGCTGTGTGACCCTGGACAAGTCATTTAATCCCATTGCCCTGCAAAAACCTAAATAAACAAACAAACAAAAAAATAAATAAATAAAGGAAACCTCAGATCTTCTGGAATGTTATGACAGTAACAGTTTTCCTTTTTACTCAGTTTTTCTTTGAACTTTACATTTTAAAGTTTTGACATCTGTTAGCATTATTAATATTTGAAGGTACCAAAGAGAAAAGAAGGAAAAAGTAAAGAAGTTTTCTTGTCTTCTCCTGAATACCCCATGTTTATCATATACAATATAGAAATGGGTTTTTATATCTTGGGCTATATTATTTGATATTCCCTTATACATATATTCTCATACTTAAATGGAAATACTGACATAGCAGTCATCACAAAGATATCATTAAGACTGTCCACAATTTATGTACAGTCTTTAAAATTTAATGCACGTTATATAGGTACAATATAAAGATTAATATTTCCTCAGGTTGTCCAATATTTAATTGGGATGTCCTCCATTGATGAAGTGGGTAAGTAATTAGGTCCAGGTGACTAAAACTAGTAAGTCACTACAGGATGCTAAACCATTAAAGGGGAAATTCAAGCTCCTAGAAATAGACATGTGATATTCATATGACAAATATTGGTGCTATAGAACAGGTGTTCATATAGTTATACAGTGAAACTTATTAGTAGCTCCTAAAAAGTAAGTATTCTTTTTGACAAATAGTCTTCAACCATAGATTTATCATAGGCTTAAACACTACTATTTGCCATCAAAATCAATAATAACACAGTATTTTATTTTCAATGAAAAAAAGAATTTGATAGCATGCAGTGTTGGTTGGTACCCTTTTCATGTAACACAAGACTTTGAATTGTGGTCTTCTATAATTAACACAGCTTGCCTTTTTAAGGCCTGCATAACATGTAAGTTGACATCCTCAGTACCAAACTTGATGCTGAGAATTCTATGGAAATATTAATACCACTCAAGGCTTATAGTGATATTTATAAGTGGATTTCTTTATTAAAAACATTCCCTTCTTAAGAAACTCTTTTATCTTTACTCCTTTAGAAAAGTTTCTCCATTTATAAAAGGATTTTTGAGTTCAATCTGATCAGTTACATATTCAGTCTGATTCTGGTTTCTGTTTCTTATGAGGCAAGAAGCAGCATACACTAGATAAGAAAGAACAGCAAACATGCCAAACCTGCATGCAATAACTTTTTTTGCAGCAGATTTACTTTCCTAATTGTTTGGCTGACGTTAAAAAATTAAAATTACTTTACCTTCCCTGGAGCTCACTAGGCAAAATGAGGTCCCATGATTAAAAATTCATGCCAGGTAACTCACATGCAGATAATCCAAATGTGACCACATTATATTATCACTAAAATGTTATTTTGGAGGTAAGGAGCAGAAATGAAGGTTAGATCCTTGGACTATCTTACATGTGAATACAAAGAAGACCTAAGTCCAACATTAAATCCCTTTGGAAAAGATCTATCTCAGTATCAATGTGTATACTGTCTTCAGAGCATATCTGTGATATATCATATATTTTCTTATAACACATTCACACAAGTCAGCAGCAGTACCTCTGCTTCTCATTTTTTGGTTACTACAATTGTTACATTAAATCTTTCGCAACCAAGTATACCACAGTCAGTAAGAATAATAAAATGCCTCCAAGAAATTGCTTATGATGTCATCAAAAAGAACACCTACTGTCTATAATGTGACTCCATAAAGAAGGAATCTGGAGATTTTACTAAAATACCCTTTCACCCTTGTAGTCACCAGAACCCAAGAAACATCAACAGTTATTACTAAGAATTTTCTTAACTACAAAAGAAACATAACAGTCTTTCCTATTAGAGACAATGTTGCTTCTTGTGCTTAAAAGTACTAAAAAGCCAAACTGGTCTGCATATTATTCTCCAAACATGATATTCTATCTCTTATTTCCCTGTTTTTTCATACTGTCCTTCAAAGTTGGAACATGCTTCCTTTTCACCTGCTTCCAACCTAATTCTCACAGAATCCCTACCTATACCTTCAGAGGTCATAATCACATAATGTCATATCCTACTATGGGAGGAAAGGAGTTTTTTTTCCTTTTAAACTAAAAAAAAGGCATTTTTCTGAAATAATACACAACCTGGGGCCTATGTCCACAAATATAATAGCAGTGGTGGGAAGAGTGAGCACACAGAGATCATTCACAAACAGTCACATACAAAGGAACAAATATATCTCTCACTCATGTGTGACCCCTTTTTTCTTCATTCTCTGTCAGATATTGCCATACCAATTGCTTGGGAAATCTGCTGTCAGCAAATAGTGACTTAAGAGGACTTAGGTTCAAATATAACCTCTGATAGCTTAGTTCCTGTGTTACCTTGAACAAATCACTTAAACTAGAACACTAGCACAGAATCAGCACAAGATTCCGTTTCTACCATGTTGCTGCCAATTTATAACCAGAAAATCACATATTGGAACTTTCTCTGGTATTGCTGTAGCTAGTGCCCGATGCCTTGCTGATATGGGAGAGAAACCATAACCATAAGATTAAGCACTCCCCACAGCATGTGGAAATCACCAGAAGTCTTGTTCCTATTAAATCAGGCCTTGGAATGATAATGGTTCTAGAAAAGGCAGAGAGAAAGATGTCTTTGTACATTCCCCCTCATTAGAATCAATAACAATAATGTACATGCCATACCATCATTCATTTGATGTCATGGTCTTCTCACATCACAAAGAATAACAACAACAACAGTAACAAAAAATCTCCATTCTTATGAACCTCTCTTTTCACTGGTCCTATCCAGTAAGATTCTGAGAAAGTAGTCATCACTATAGTATTGAAAGAAAGACTGTATCCTAGTATTCCTATTACTATTGATATTATGCTGGCATTTTCTGTTCCATAGGCTTAATGGATGGCACTAGTCAAATTATCTAAAAAGATGAATGCTATATCTTTTGTAGTTGTAAAGGTTCTCTGACACTTTTATACCAGCCCTTCCACAGAGCTTGATGATACATTAAAGGTACACTTTCAGAACCTAAAAAACCATGATAACCTCATAAAATTCAACAAACATTATTAAGTGATTACATATACAAATCACTATGCTAGGTAGTAAAGGAATAATAAAATTTATAAGAAATGATCCAAGCCCTAAATTCTAGCAGGGGTGAATTAAAAAACCAACCAGTATTAAGTGCTAGACAGCATGTTAAATGCTAAGGATTCAAAGTCAATCATCAAACAGAGTATGCCTTCTGTTCTAATGGAGGAGAAAATATATGTACATATAGATAAAAGGCAAACTTAAAAGGGGTGGCACTAGTAACTAGTGAAGATAGGAAAAGTCTCCAATAATAATTAATACTTGAGCTGATTCTTGAATAAAACCAGGGAATCCCTAAGAAGTGAGACTGCAAGTACAGGACTCAAGTGAGGGATTTAATAATGTTAAAATTGCTTGCATTCTTGCATGGAAAGAAAGATGCTGATAACTCATATGAACCTTCTCATTTATTAGAGCAGTTAGAAGAAACATGTATAGACAAGGCACAAGAGGGAGCTGAATAATGTATGGAGCCAATGGGTGAAAAAGGAATATATAGCAAGAAAGGGAAAGGAGAGGTAGAATGGGCTAAGATATTTCACATAAAAGTCAAGAAAAAGCTTTTGTAATGGAGTGAAAGCAGGGGAGATGAGGAGTTATGAGTGAGCCTTTGTTTTAATCAGAAGTAATTCAGAGAGGAAATAACATACACACTCAATAGAGCATAAAAATCTATCTTATCTTTGAGGAAAAAGCAGAGGAACGAGATGGGAGAAAGGGGGCCGGGGGGATGGGGGGAGGTAGGTAAAAGAAGAGAGGGAAGATCATGGGAGAAGACAGTCAGATATAACACACTTTTGAGGAGGGACAGAGTGAAAGGGGAGTGAGTATAGAATAAATGGGAATGGGGAGAAATAGAATGGAAGGAAATACAGTTAACAATAGGGAAAAAAACATTGAAGCAACTTCTCTGATGGACATATAAAGAATGCAACCCATTCTAGAGATAGAGTGGATGAAATCTGAAAAGAGACTGCTTTTTTTCTCTCACCTTATTTTTTCATGAGGTTTATCTTGGGGGGGGTATTATATTACTTTCACAACATGATTATTGTAGTAATGTGAAAATAAATAAATCATTAAAAGAGGAGTTTATATTTTTTACTAGTTCTCAGGACAGTTTTACAGGGCAGAGCCATTCATCTAGTGCAATCTATCTATCTACCTCCAGCCATTGGTTCAGTAAAAATGCCTTCAAAATCAAAATAAGAACAAGAAGTTTCACAACCATATCTTTGTATTTTGTTTGAAAGATATATTAGCTGAAAGTATCCATGGAAACAGTAAGGGTATAATAGGAAGTGACCCTGAGACTCTATTTCACATAACTAAAAGTACCACATAATGATAAAAAATAATGCTTCTGATTTTGAGAAGATTAAAATGCCCCAGGAATTAAGATGCTATTCCTAGCAAAGGAAAAAAAAAACCTTATAGCACAAAAACATTTTTTCTAAACTTTTGGACAAAAGTTGTTACATAAGATTTGATAAGAAAATGGAAGAATTCCATGAACAGACAGCCATCATGCATCACACACATCTTCAGGTCTTGAGGGTACTGATGAAGCAATAATAGCCACTGTCACATAACCTCCATTTCCTTACAGACGACAAAGGGATCCAGAGAAAATGGCAATGGCACCCTCAAAATTCCTTTAATCCACCTTCTGATATAAGTAAGCAAAGAAGCTGCCAAGAAGTGATGTTACAGAGTCTATAACTACTTGAAGAGTGGATTACTTGAAGTATGAGGAATAGTAAGTCTAACCTGCATATCAATACTTTCATATAGAGAGAAGCACTGCCCCCCCCCCCAGATTGCTTCCCTGGCTTTTCCTTAATATACAAAGTGTTGGAGGAATGTCACGGACTTTCCAAAATGAAACAGTAGATAATTTTTAATTTCCTGAGTTACATGGGGAAAATACTTAAAACATTGGGGGTGAATACATTCATCTAGATAATAGATATAGAATGACAGATACTTAAGAGAATACTACACTTAGGGACTAGAAGATCTAGGTCCAACAGTCACTTTGGACACTTTCTAGTACGTGGCCATAAGCAAGTCACTTAACTTTTCTGATTCTGAGTTTCTTCATTTATGAAATGAAGATATTAGCATCTATAAGACATATTTCATAAGACTATTATGATGCAAAATTAATGAAATGAATGAGATCTATATTGTGCTTTAAATGTTTTGTGAGGGTCAGATGTCTAAAACATTGCTAATTTGAAAAAGGAAACAAACTTTTACAGCTGAAAAGGACTTCTCTAAAATCTAAAACACAAAGAAAGAAATTAATAGAGTAAATCTAAGACTGATTTACCATGACATAGGAAGGGAAAGAGTACAACAAGAAGTTGGGGACTGCAGGTGGAGATTCAGGAATAAGATGAAAGGAAATAAAAGGTTTAAGGAAAATCTGAATAAAAACTCCTCAAAGAAGGTTTCCTTTTGTTTGAAATGAAAGATATAGAAATAGATATGATACATGCTCCACACAGAAGCAAAATCATAACTAAGAACACTGCTGGAGAATTGGGGGGGGTAAAACATGAATATGTAACAACCTATAAAACCTTACTAACTTTAGGGAGAAAAAAAATGCAAGTCCTTAAAAGTCAAATGAATGTTTTAATAACAATAAACAGCTTCCATCTCCATCTCAAAATCTGGAAATTATTTTGTTTTGTTTGATTTTTAAGGACAAATGCCTTGCTTAGGAAATCAATGGAATTTTACTTTTATCTGATTCATGGTTTTTCATTGGTAGACTCAACAGCTCAGAACTCTCTTCCCGTTCCACTAAACCTCTGGTCCAATCAGTTTCAAGTCTGTGTTTTTCATTTGTAAACAAAAGATAGGGTATAGATGTCACCTTTTGGCCAACAAAAGTCAGATCTTTATCATTCTTCATGATTTCCCCCAAAAAATAGCTTTCTTTGAAAAGAAGCTCATAACTCAGACTCAGAATCTTTAGAATGACCTCAATGTCAGCAATGAGAATGTGTCTAGCTTACCCTTTTCCATAAAGAAGGAAAAGAAGCCTTCTCATCCTAGTTTAAAGGGAGGCCTTTTGCAAAAAAAGAAGTGGAAATAATGATAACAGAGCTGTGCTCTAAGCTGGAATTGATGTGGAGATTCTGTTGACAAAGCCCCTAAAAGAAACAGTTGCTTGCCTCTGCCTGCTTCCAGGAGGTAAGTGAGTCAAATGTCTTTGAATGACTCCATTTCCACACAGCTAGGACTGAAAACACCAAACATTTTCTAAGAACAGAACTTTTTGTCTTAAAAACTTAAAGTGAAACTCAGAGATTTCTAGATTCCACAGATGTGCTCTGCCAGTGCTTCAGGGGTCTGCTTGGGCACATGAAAGTTAGGCCAGGGGAGCTAATGCTTTGGCAGTTCCTACCAAGTTGGCAAGGATACAAGTATGGACTTAGAAACACTCAGTTCTATGAGAGCCACAATGCTTGAGGTCAGTAGGCTAACCATAATAGTCAAAGAATAATGCCTTTTCCACTATCTATAGAGAGGATGTGATACTGCCAGAGTGAGAAGGAATACTTTTACCAATGAAATCACAGTTCCTTAAATTCAAAAGCATTCCCCTTTTTGAAGCACATCTTTTCCATACAATTAGCTTTTGTTGTTACCAGTACACAAAAAAATCAACTAGGGTAGGAGCTGATTATGTGTTATCTCCTCTAACACCTCTTCTTCACCCCCCCTTCACATATGTAGATTTTGGGAAAGTGGGACAAGAAGCAAAGATAGGAAAGCATTAAGAGCCCATTTTGAGGCACTAATATCAACTATAAATCAGTTCCTAGTCAAACCAAAAAATTACTAGCTTAAACATAGACTACTATAATACAAGAGTGACTTTTCACTTTCCAGACACAAGGTAGGGGAGAGGGGGAGAGAGGAAGAAGAGTTAGACCTCCTTAAGTAGATGTTTTTGGAGCCCCCTAGTGAGTATTTATTGCCACTACATTCCATAATGTTAACAGGAAAGGAGCATATCTGAAATAGGCTATAAATCTCTACTTCATACCACATCAGACCTATGGTTACATAGTGTAAGGAAAATCTAGGAGAAAAGTCAAAAATAGAAATTCCTCCCAGATCCTTTCCAGTACCCCTGAAGAGTTTAGGTAAGAAACAACTTACCTAAACAACTACCCTGTTCATTGTGGTTGACAAGTACAAAGTATTTCCAGAGATGAAAAAAGCAAGCTGTCTCCCTCCCCTTTATGGGTGACACAGATTTTCATGCAGCAAGATAGACAGAAAATCTCATAAAGGAATTTGGACTTAACTTTCACATCCCTAAAATATGTAGTAATTACTTTAAAAATTTTGGGAAACACATTTCCCACTTGAAAGACAGCATTTTAAAGAAGTGGGCTATACTAGGAAAGTAGCTGTGTTCTAAAATTTGACCTTTAAAAAATGATATCCATTTAAAGGAGAAAAATCGTGCATTATCACTATCAGAGTATGTCATCAATTTAAAAATTTAACTCTCATATATATATATATATATATATAATATAGTTAAAATACTTATCAACATCAATTCACAACACAATTTTAAAACTCCAACAGCTTCTATCTATTTTAGTTCATTTTTATACTTATATTTTATGTTCATTATGAAGACTTTAGAGAGAGAGTGAGTCCCAGGGGATAGCTGCCTCAAGTCAGGAAGATCTGGGTTCAAGCTCTGTCTTCAACTACTAAAAGTAATAACCATGGGCAAATTACCTTTGCCTCCAGTCACTCTCTCAGACATATAAGAGCATAAGCACTCTTAGTTGTAGAAGCTAACAATACAGCATCAATGGAAGTAGTTTCCTAACTAGGAGTTTCATTTAAACAAAGGTTTAGGATCAGATTATTGTTTATAAAAGGAATGAGATATATGTGTTTGTTTTGCAAAATGAAACCATGAAGAAAGGAGAGACATTTTAAAATACCATATAGTAAGGAATATATACTTTATAGACACTTTCAAATATTTATCTTTTAATTTAGCTAGAAACTCAAAAATTTAAGTTAAAAACCCTTATACAATTTATTCCATCTCATTTAAAATAATTTTAGATATAAAAATATATAAAAATATATAAAAATAATTTTATATGGCAAAAATAAAAGTAACAAGACTTAGAATGGCATATAATTGTTTTTATAAGAACATATAGAAAAAAACAACACATCAGATTTTTCCCATTAAGTAACAAAGCAATTCATTTTTATGTGTGTATTGTTTTTGTCCAGTTCCCAATGTGATCAAATCTCATCCAGGAACTTCCTGCGCTCATCAGGAATAAACATTGAGTGATCATACTGACCTCTGAACCCTAGGGATGGAATGGGGAGAAGAAAGAAAATAGAGAGGGGAGAGGAGAACAGAGAGAAGAATGAGAGGAGAGAAAAAGAAGAGAAAGGAGAGAGAAGAGAGGGAAAAGGGAAGAGGTCTGGGAGAAGGATGAGAAGGAGAGGGGAGAAAGGGAGAGAGAGATAGAAAAGAGGGGAGAAAGGAAAGAGATAGGGGAAAGAGGTTAAAAAAGGGGGACAAAGAATGGGAAGAAGAAAAGAGAGGAAAGGAAGAGAGAGAGAGAGAGAGAGAGAGAGAGAGAGAGAGAGAGAGAGAGAGAAAGAGAGAGGGAGGAAAGGGAAAGAAACTAAATTGATTTAGGATAGTACTTCTACATTGCAAAGCAACAAAAAGCAAGTATGTTCATTCTATTACAGCAACTTGTTAGTCTCACTATCAAAGACCAGAAAACAGAAGGTGAAAGTTTATTGCTTACCTGTTGTTGTTCCTTCACCTTATCAAGCTCTGAAAGGGACAGAGTGAGCTTCTCCTGCTGTTCAGAAAGATATTTCTGATAAAGACTCAGAAGTTCCTGGCATTCTCTATACTGTTGTTGCAGAGGTGAGAGAGAAAGTTAAGGGAAAAAAAATCTCATCTTTAGATTATTCTGTCTTTTCCATAACAGAGCCCCAACCTGTAGATTTCATATAAAATGGATATATAGGTGAAAAAGTTTAATGTTAAAAATCAGTATATCTAAAAAAAAATTATTGACAATGAACTAAGCAAACACACAAAAACAAAGGCAACAAAAATAAAGGAATAAAAGTGGTTTTAAGTTACAAGTTACAAACTATAAAAACTTTAGTTCATCAAGTATTTCTTGATCATCTTGATGTTGTGCCAGGAACTAGGTGAGGCACTGGAAAGTAAAAAAAAAAAAAAAAGTAAAATAATCTCTATTCTTTAAGAGTTAAAATTATATTGTGAGAAAACATGAGCAACAAAAAAGGGGGTGGTAGTAATGATTATTTATTTTAAGTGAGTCAACAATTCATTTTTAAACTGAAGGGCACAGAATTGCTTATCTAAGTACCCACTTAGATCTTTGTTTTCAGCAATCCACCAAAAAATAAAAAATAAAAGCCACTGCCACCTCACAGAACTCCCTGGCCCCTCCAAACTTGGAAGAGCTGTAAGAATACTGGGCCACCAAGGTCAATTATGTGGGAGACAGGAGTTTTAATCAGTAAAGAAATCTGTTCTTTCATATCATTGTAGCAAATTTCTTCCCTAGTCCCTTGTCTTAGAGCACTCCATTTCTGAATCTCCCCCTTATATTTATTATCCATATTGCCACTACAAGACTCATTGTCCAAAGATATTATTCTGCATAAATAACTTAAAAACAAGTTGTCATGATTAAGGATTGGCCTAGTATTTCATAAATGTCAAATATAGTGCCTAGTTTCAGTATTCCTTAACATTTTCAAGATCTAATCATTGCTTTTGGGCAAGTTCGTGTTCTAATCACTTTTGCCAATCATGACTGCATAAATAACTAGTTCATTATTTCCATTATCAGCCTTAAAAAAAAAAAGCCAGAAATGGCTCATAGAAGAGAAACTGCTTTTGGTAAGGGGTCAGGTTACTAAGCTTGGAGACCAAATTAATAAGGAGAGCTTATGGAAGACTTTACTCAGCATCTTACAAAAATAATGGTATAAACAATGGTCTAAATAAGCTAATAGGTTTTCAGAGTCAATCCATCTTAGACCAGCCTGGTTTTACATTTTTGTGCATTTTGTCAGCAAGCTCCAAAAGACTGGAATGATTTGTGGTGGTCTCAGGAGCCTCTGCCAGCTATGATGTATATAAAAGGAATTTTTTATTCCAGCTGTAACCATAGGCAGTAATGTTTATAGAAGGTGAACATATTAGCCTGGACACAGGGTATGAATTTTACTCTCGAAAAAGCCAGTTCAATTATACAGCCTAAGAGTTAAATGTCAGTATTTGAAGACAAATTATAGGCAAATTCATTTAAACCCATGTTATGTGGCAGAATATAAAAACAGACATTCCTATCTTTATCAATTTTTTATGTCCTTTATTCACAGTTTTCCAAATTCCTCCTTCTATTTCCTGCATCCCCACCCCATAGGCATAATAAGATATCAAGTCTAAATTTGGACAATATGATTCATGATTTTAAGTATATGGGTGAAATGTCTGCATCAATGATTTTAGGGGTACACTAAAGAGCAAATACTTTTTTCTTTAATGAAAACAAGTGAAAGAATAGACAGTTAAGTCAAATCCAAATGCAAATTTTGGTCACCCAAACCAAAACAAGCTAGTGTTTCTAACTCAAGTAAGTGAGTAATACAGCTATCATTACAAACTCATTCTGGGAAGTAAAAGTAACTTTGAAGTGTCCATGGGGAAGCAGAGCCTAATGAAAAGCAATCCAGATTTAGAGTCATAAAGAACAGGCTTCAAATTCAATGATTGAGACCTACAGTTGAGGAATGGGTGTGGGGGTTGATCCCAGGCAAGGCACTTGATTTTTCGGTGTCTTAGATAACTCTTCAAGAACAAAAACTGCACAAAAGGTATCAATCTGCCTTGGAGAGATTCTTCATATGTGTATAAATGCACAAATGCAAAAGCAAATGAAGAATTTGTACACATGGAATTTATATGTGAGGGAGTCAAAAATATACAGAACTGTGGACCAGAGAAGTATATTTTGGTTTAGAAAGGCAAAGATGGCAAATGAAATGAGAAGAGGGAAGAAACACTGTAGTCACAGTCAGACACATTGTAATTTGTCTCAAACTAGTGATATCATTTTTAAAAAAAAGGACAAGAACCAATGAAGAGAAATAAATGGAATCCCTTTTATCAATAAAATCACACATCTAACAGCTATATGAATCAAATCAATAAACATTTATTAAGTCCCTATTATACATAAGATATCATGCTAACTTCTGGGGATCCAAAAAGAGGTAAAAGACACTTCTTGCCCACAAAGATCCTACATTCTGAATTTTTTTGAATTTCTTTTGAATTTTTTACAATTTTTCCCTAATCTTGCTTCCACCCCCCCCCAACAGAAGGTAGTCTGTTAGCCTTTACATTGTTTCCATGGTATACATTGATCTAAGTTGAATGTGATGAGAGAGAAATCATATCCTTAAGGAAGAAAAATGAAGTATTGTGCCTGATTGTTGGATTCCAAATTCAGAGTTGGTTATCTTATTATGCCTATGGGGTGGGGATGCAGGGAATAGAAGGAAGAATTTGGAAAACTGTGAATAAAGGACATAAAAAATTGATAAAAAAGGCATGTCTGTTTTTATATTATGCCACATAACATGGGTTTAAATGAATTTGCCTATAATTTGTCTTCAATGGAATGAGCAAGTCCATAGAGGTTGATCACCCCCATATTGCTGCCAGGGTACACAATGTTCCTCTGCTCATCTCATTTAGCATCAGTCCATGCAAATCCCTCTGGGCTTCCCTGAATTCCCATCCCTCCTGGTCTCCAATAGAACAATAGTGTTCCATCACATAACTATACTACATTTTGTTAAGCCATTCCCCAACTGAGGGACATTTACATTAATTTCCAATTCTTTGCCACCACAAACAGAGCTGCTATGAATATTTTTGGACAAGTGATTTTTTTATACATTACTAAAATATTTTTGTTTAAGAGTAAACATGATACCCCTCCCCCTCAAAAATACAGACCCTCATGAGAAATAAAGTAAAGAGAAAAAAAATGTTTCATTCTGTGTTCTGATACCATCAGCTCTGTCTCAAGTAGATCACATTCTTTATGAGAAGTCCATCATAAAAGTTGCTTCCATATTTTTGCACTGTTGCTATTGCTGATTATAATTCCCTCCATCTATTCCTCCCCACTGCCATATATTATATTTTCTCTCTCCTATACTCTGTTCCTCTTCTAAAATGTGCAGTAGGGTACTTGAACAGCAGAGTGGACTGATCAAGAGGCCCCAAGTCCACATACCACCCCTGAGACCCAGCAACCACCTGGTCCTGTGGCTCCAGACAGGCCACCCAATCCCAGTCCCTTGCAAGAAATAAAAAAGAAAATGTGTTATATCTGACTATTCTCTCCTGTGATCTACCCTCTCCTTTATCATACACATCCCCCACTTTCCCCTTCACCCCCCCTCTCCTTTTGACTATAGATATCTATACCCATTGAGTAGGTATGCTGTTTCACCTCTGAGCCATTTCCGTTGAGAGTGAAGGTTCCCTCATTCCTCCTTGCATCCCCACCTTCCATATTATTGCAAAAGTTCATTGTAAAAAAAAAAAATATATATATATATATATATATATATATATCTTTTATATGAAATATCTTAGCCTATTCCACCTCCCCTTTCCCTTAATTACAGTGCATTTCTCTTTTAGTCATTGACTCCATTTTTACAATACATTATATCTTCAAATTCAGCTCTCTCTTGTGCTTCATATATAAAAGCTCCTTCTACCTGCTCTATCAAATGAGAAGTTTCATATGAGTATCATCAGCATCATTTTTCTATGCAGGAATACATGCAGTTCATCAATCATTAAGTCCCTCATATTTTACCCTTCTCCTCTGCTCTCTATGATTCACCTGAGTCCAGTATTTGAAGGTCAGACTTTCTGTTCAGCTCTGGTCATTTCAACAAGAATATTTGAAATTCCCCTGGTTCATTGAAGGTTCATCTTTTCCCCTGGAAGAGGAGATTCAGTTTTATTGGGTAGTTGATTCTCGGTTGCATTCCAAGCTCTTTTGCCTTCCAGAATATTATATTCCAAGCCCTATGAACCCTTAATGTATTTGCTGCTAAGTCCTGTGTGATCCTGACTGTAGTTCCATGATATTTGAACTGTGTCCTTCTGGCTGCTTGTAATATTTTCTCTTTGACTTGGGAGTTCTGGAACTTAGCTATAATATTCCTGGGGGGTTGTTTCTTTTGAATCTCTTTCCGGGGGAGATTGGTGGATTTTCTCAATGTCTATTTTGCCCTCTGCTTCTAGAATCTCAGGGCAATTTTCCTGTAGGATTTCTTTAAAAATGAAGTTAAGGCTCTTTTCCTGATTATGACTTTCAGGTATCCTAATAATTTTAAATTATCTTTCCTGAATCTGTTTTACAGATCAGTTTTTTTTTAATGGGATATTTCACATTTTCTTCTAATTTTTCATTCTTTTGGTGTTGAAGTATTGTGTCTTGACTTCTCATAAAGTCATCAGCTTCCTTTAGCTCCATTCTACATCTGAAGGATTTGTTTTCCTCAAAGTTTTCTTATCTCCTTTTCCATCTGGCCAATTCTGCTTTTTAAAGCATTCTTCTAAATAACTTTTTGAACTGTTTTATCCATTTGATCCATGCTGATTTTTTAACATATTATTTTCTTCAGCATTTTTCTGGATCTCCTTGACTAAGCTGCTGCCCTCTTTTTCATGCTTTTCCTGCATCTTTCTCATTTCTTTTCCCCAATTTTTTGTCTATCTCCCTTACTTGATTTTCAAAATCTTTTTTGAGTTCTATCATAGCCTGACCCAACCTCCATTTCCCATGGCATTTTTAGATGCAGGAGCTTGTACTTCCTCATCTTCAAAATTGAGGATTCTTGGGATCACAGACAAAAAAAATTTCTCAATGGTGTTCCTTTTTTTCTCTGTTTACTCATTTCTCTAGCCTGTGCCTAGTTTTGGGGTGCTTCTTGAGCTTTTGAGTATTACTGGGACACCAGCTTTGGGGTTTTTTTTGAGATACTCCACTGGGACCTTTATTCCTCCAAGGTCTTTGCTCTCTTGTCTGTGCTTTTTTTAGATGACCACAAGCACTCCCCTCTGCTCTGGAGCTGTGAGGGTCCCTGCTATCTTAGTATGGAAGGCCAAAGTACAACCTGGATCTGAGTGTGGGTAAACAGCAGAGTCCTGCCCCAGGGAGAGCAGAGAAATTTCTGCAGTCTCCTTTGACCCCCTTACCATCTGTGGGCTGTGCTCTGGAGATACAGGCTGGTTTCTCCGGATTCTCGCTATAGGTTCTGTGGCTGGTGATCTTCACTCCACACTCATTCTGGTGCAACAGAGTTCTCTCACTGCCCCTTCAAGCTGTTCCTGGTGATCCCTGGGCTGGGCTGGGCTGTGCTGTGCTACGCTACAGCCACATCATTTTTCCAACCCCTGGTCCTGGTGAAATATAACTTTCCCATGGAACTTCTAAGTTATCCTGGATGGGGAAAATGTATCACTCAATCTTTCTGTGGCTTCTGCCCCTCTAAATTTTGGCTAGAGTCATAATTTGTTGGCTTTTGGAGTTTGGGGGGAAAGTTTCTGAGAAATGCTTCCTTCACTCTGCCATCTTGGCTCCACCCCCAACGGTTATTCTTATAAACAGGAAACTATATATAATAAATAAATGCAATTTATTATTAAATAAATGCACTCATGCCCAAACATTTAATTAACTAATAAAGCTGATAGATTGATAGGACTCATTTATACATAACTGCTCCTGAAAAGTCAAAAGCTAAAATATCTTCAGGAAAACAAATAAAGGAAAGAATCGAGAAGATCTACACATTCCTACTTTATAATGAATGTATGACAAAAGCTGTATTAGGCAGTAAGTGTGGGGGGAGTGGGGAGTGGAAGGGAGGGAGGATGGATGGAAGGGAGAAAAAGGATGGAACAAAAAAAAGAAGTAAAAGCCTTAAAATTATAGAAATGTGAGCTATTATTATGCAGAAGAAAGGATGACATGAAAGAAGGAAAACCATATTTGTGATAGGAAGCAAGTAAGTATTTCAAGCTAGTGCAACAATCTGAAACAACAAGCCACACCAAGAGCTCTAACACTACTTGGGTTAGCTCTTAGTAACTAGGACAAATAATAACCCAAAGAAGAGGATAAGATAAAGACAACAGTTTCATGTTGTTTTAAAATTATTGTCCGAGAGGTGGTTAGGTGGCATAGTGGATAAAGCACCGGCCCTGGAGTCAGGAGTACCTGGGTTCAAATCCGGTCTCAAACACTCAGACACTTAATAATTACCTAGCTGTGTGGCTTTGGGCAAGCCACTTAACCCCATTTGCCTTGCAAAATAAAAAGCCTAAAAAAAATAAAAAATAAAATTATTGTCCGTTTCCCTTATTCTTTAGACTCTTCTTTTCTCTAACTTTTGCCAAAGATTTTTATGGCAGAAATGAAAATAAAATACCAGTTCAAATCCCACTGAAGATTTTCCAGTAGTCCCACAATCTAAGAGTGTGGGGGTGGGGTTTGTATAAAATATTGTAACCTGACAATATGTCACAGAATAGAGCATGCCTTGACCTCCTGCCACAAAAGCAAGCTGAAATGGACAAAAAATTAATGCTTCAATTCACTAATACTTTTTAACTTTATTCAACAACATAAGCACAGTTGATATGAAGAGCATGGTGCTAGGATCCAGGGGAGACAATTATTTGGGTAAGAAGGATATGATGGGAAGGCAAACAATTTTTATACAAACAATTCAATGTAAGAACAAAAGAAAAAATGCTATGAGGAAGCAAGTGAAGAAAAAAGGCATTACTAACTGAGGAGATTCAGAAAGGCATCATGAAGGTGGAGGTTAATTGGACATTAAAGAATATAGTTAAGATTTAACAGTGAAAGAGGAAAGGGGCATTTTAGGCAGTGAGAACAGTATGAGCAAAGTCATTTAAGCAGAAAAACATAGGGTATATTTAGGAGACTTTTAGGATGCAAATTTGGCATTCCCTCACTACTCCCATATTAAATGGGTGAAAATGTTATGCAAATTCCAACTTCAGAGACAGATGTTTTGGCAAAAAAAGAGAGAGAACTGACAAAAAATAACTAAATCTTTGTTGGAAATTCATGTTCTAGGTTCATAAACTGAAATTTTAACTTTTAATTAAGGAATAATGATTTTTAAATCAGCCTTCCCTCAAAAAACACTCAACAGAAAAATAACATTTATCTATCTAGCTAGCTATTGTTCAGTTGTTTTAGTCATATTCATCTCTTTGCGACTTCCATTTGAATCCCATATGCATCTATATATACGCAAATATTCAGCTATACACACACACACACACACACACACACACACACACACATCTTGAATCACACCTTCTTCAAACACTTTAGCATAATTTAATTGGAATATAGAGGGTTTTTTTTTAAAACATAGTATTGAGTTAAAAGTTTCAAAGGTACAGTTTTACCCCACCATAACCAGAATATGGGAACATGTTCCTATTTCCTATAGCCCCACTTCTCCAATCTCTCCCCATCAAAAAAAAAATTACTATGCACATTCTCTGAGAACCATAAAAACCTGTATATGAAGCCTAAATTATAAAACCCAGCTTGGTGCTCACTGATGATATATGCAACATAAAATGGATTTCTGGTAATAATAAGAAAGATTGATTCTAAGATGAATTGGTTACCAGGGCTAGACAAGAACTCCACATGAATGTTCACACCCTTTTATCAAGTTGTGGTCTATGCCTAGAGAACAACCTGCTGATCTGACTTTGAAATTTTCCATTTAATTAAAAGGGGAGTTTATGGGAAATGTACAGCAATAGTACAGAAAGGCAGAATTTTTGAATCTCTGTTCTTAATCTTAAAACTCAAGGAGCTTATTCTGAATGTCACAAACATTTTCAAACAGGCACAGGACAATTAAAATGATCTTCAGAATTTAGACAAGGCAGTCGTTACTACCTCAATTCTACCCTCTTTCCCTGTTCATTATCTATAATCAGGATACACAAAAGATGAGCCAAGGAAATTTTTACATTTGAGCTATAGAGAGAGAACTGGCCTAGTCATCAGGAAAAAAAAAACCAAAAAACAAAAACCTGGGTTTAAGTCCCACCTTTGATAAAAGTCAGCTGTGTTGGTCTAGACAAATTACTTACCTTCCGTACTATCAAACAATGAAGACTGACTTATAGAAAAATCGTTTACCTTCATTAATGCTTTCCCTCTATCTAATGAAATCAGAAATCTGAACTAAAAGAGAAAAGATGTTTTCTAGAGCATTTTGTATTATATAAACACTTTATATATGTAAATTGCTGTACCAAAATGGTATAGTCATTGTTGATGGGGCTCAAAAATACAGTCCAAAGACAAGTACTATGCTATTATTATTCTTGTATATTTATGTCCTATAAATTATTGCATACTGGATAAAATAATTATTTTTGTAATAAGAGTACTGAGATGTAAGTTTTTTCCACTGGGTCTCTAATATTTTGAAAATTTTTATCCCAAATAGTTCAGAGAAAAATACTGGCATGGAAACATCTATTAAAAATGTTCTTAAATTTATACAGATCAAGATTATAGAGGTGGCTAGGTGGTGCACTGGCCCTGGAGTCAGGAGTACCTGAGTTCAAATCTGACCTCAGACACTTAATAATTGACTAGCTGTGTGGCCTTGGGCAAGCCACTTAACCCCATTTGCCTTGCAAAAATCCAAAAAAAAATTATAACAAAGTGGTTGTGGGCAAAAAAAAATTGTCTAGTTTGATGATCTAGTTCTGGTACAATTTATTTGTTGAATTTTCAAGGATATTTTGGGGTTTGTTCTGCAAAGATCTGTTAACTGTTAATTTATGAAGGAATAGAAAATTTCTGGATAGAACCCTACTCATCTGAATTTATTTTTTTTCCCTTCAAACCCAACAGGTGTTGAGTTTTTGGATCATGCAGTGAAGTATCACTTAACTGAATAATATCATTCGTCAATAAAAGACTTTCCAGATGTTCCTGTAATCTCTGGTTACAATGATCAAATTCTGAATCATTCTAATCAATCCATTTATATAAATAAATACAACTAACTGAGATGTTTGTCTAGCAATTCTTTGTTGTTTGAATATATGTAGATAGACTGTTGATTGTACTCTTGGACCACTACTTCTTTAAAACTTCCATCTAAATATGAATGAATGATTGTAACAATTAAATGCTTACTATATGCAAAAGCACTTAGGATACAAATACAAATGAAAGACAGTCCTTTATTCCATGGAAATCACTTTCTTATGAGGGAGGTAAGTCATATGGAAAGTTTCAGCTGCAAGTCAGATGGGAAACCGAGAAAAAACACTTCCGATTAACATTTAACAAATCCAATAGCACTTACTAATTGTCAGCCATAATTATTGTTTTGTGTTTCAAAAGTATTTTCATATATTTTAAATTTACTGCATGTTTTGAGAATTTCAATCAATATTCTACCTCATTTGTAAGTATTCATGTTTCTACTGCTGCCTTAGGGCAATGAGATCTATATTTCCTTAGCACTGTGTAGTTTTGGGGGCCAACTTCTAAATCCATTGTCATCCATTTCAACTAAAAAAGAATTTATTAAGAATAGCATTTCATAGGTAGGTCTTAATTGATCTAAATGTTTTTTTCCCCTTATAAACCTTTGACTTCAATATGTCATTTAGTCTCTTATCATACTTTAGAATCAGCTCTCACCTTGATGGCCTTATGCTTGGAGAAGGCCTGCAATTTGCAAACATTGTCCTTTCACTTATTGATTGAATTTAACTTGCAAGATTAATGCTCAAATCCTTAAGGCTGTATTCTTTCTTGGTAAACATTAAGAATTTTACACTTATTGAGTAGAAATGACATTCTTATATTGATGAAGAAAACTCCCATGAGATGAAGCAGCTGTTTATTACGCTTTTCAGTGGAGTCATAACTTGCCATCCATATACATCCAGTGATTAATACAATGTTTTCATATAATTCCTTGAAAGCCATAACCATTTTTTTCAGAACATATGAACATATGATAATAAGCTTAAGACTAGATGGAATTACAGTGAGTTCAAACACTATCTGGAAGATACCTTATTTTTTAACAATTGTTCTTTACCTTATTTTGGTGATATGTTTTCAAGAACAGTGTTTTTCCATGTGAACATCAAATATTCCACTGTTCTTACTTATTTGTATCTATTTTATATATTCACAGAAATGACCAAGTTATGAGTAAGGAGCTGAATCAAAGACATCAATAGTCAATATAAGTGTTACATATAGTTTTTATGGGTGAGTAATCACTCAGTATATAATGAGCTAGTCTTTGTACCTTTGGGACTTTTTAGCACATCTTTTTTATTCCTTAACGAATATACTGTTTTCCTGTAAGTGTTTACATACAAGCAGTAAATGCTTTTATTAAAGCAAATAAACATGCTATTGAGCTATATCTGAGTAGTCACTGGTGTTCTCATCTTTTGATAATACTCTATTTCCCCATATATAAGATGCACCCTTTTTTGAAAAATTTGTGGTCTAAAAACTAAGAACATCTTATGCAGTACTTGTAGATTTTTAAAATTATTTTTTTAATTTTTTATTTTAAGGCAATGGGGTTAACTGACTTACCCAAGGTCATAAAGCTAGGTAATTATTGTGTCTGAGGTCACATTTGAACTCAGGTCCTCCTGACTCCAAGGTCGATGCTCTATCCACTGTGCCACCTAGCCACCCTGTTTGTAGATTTTTTTACTTGCATTTTCTGCTTTTTCATGCTCCTTGTCTTTGTGCTCATATTTGTTACCAGTATATTAGGTTACATTTTGCCATGCTCTGCCCAGAAATGGTTCAGAAAATATTTTCATCCAATGTTGAATTCAAGTTCAAAGTGATCCAGTTGGCAAAAGTGAATGGAAACCATGCTGTTGAACCTCAGTTTAGTACTCCTCCAACTGAGAAAACAATCTGAGCCTGGCTACAAGAAGAAGTAACCCTAATGAAAACACCATGGCAGAATATCATGAGAGGCAAGTCAGCCAAATGGCCTGATTTAGAGAGGGAACTGAAGAGATGGGTTGAAGAGCAATGGGCAAGTGAAATTCCTGAGTCTACAAAGATGGTTCAGCAGGAGGCAAGAATTGCTGATGAAAAAGAAGTGACTGATTCCAAAGGAAGACATAATTGGTGCTTCAGGTTCATAAAATGGAATGAACTAAGCATGCGTCCACACACCAGACTTGCCCAAAAGATGCCTGAAAATTATGAGCAAAAGGTCCTTGAATTTTATAATGAATAAAAATGGAGTTCAATAACTTTATGTAATACTTTTTTTTTCAAATTTCAGGCCCCCAAATTAAGGTGCATCTTATACTTGGGGGAAAAACAGTAAATGTGCACTGCCTTGTTCAGGCCTGCATTAGAGAGAAATCTGTTCAAGTTCTTTCTTTGTTCATGGAACTCTGTTTAGCATTTGTACCAATAATTATGGATGTAGACTGACCTACCACTTTGTAGTTTTGCAAAGAAGGTAGTTTATCATTTTCCTAGATGTAATAATTAGGTTGGTTCATTACATTAATGGTAGATGAACCATCTATGGAGTTATTTGATCCAATTTTCACTATAAACAGGTTGGCTTTTTTAAGCCACAGAGATGAACAGAAATTTTCCTCATTCTTCAAGAATTATCTTTCTAATTTCTTTGCTAGAGTCTAAAGTATATTTTTTGTGTCTAATTTTTTACTCTGTTCCTTTATAGTTCATTGATTCATACACCTTAGCCTTTCAGTTTTTACTTCTAAGAATTTATTAAGGGCATCAAGAATTTCTGACATACTTTTGTTTTTAGGATTCTGTTTTACATGCTTCTTTGTTGATTTTAGGTGATATAGTGTTGAAATTTTCTAATGTGCATTCTTAGTACATATTGATGTACTCTTCCAGTTTTTTTCAACAGATTTTCAATATTTTCTAAAATAAGTTTTGCTGGGGCAATGGAAAAGCCCAATATTTCTAACAATGATCACAGCATAGACTACTTTGTGCGGATTCTGAAAAAAATTCATATTGATTTATATTTAAAATATATGGTTTATATTTATAAATATATTTAAATTTTTCTGGCAAATAATGTATATTATGCACAATAGTTATAGCTTTTACCAACTTTTTTGAATTAGCTTAAATATAATCAGCCTATTTGTTGGATTTGTGGTATAAAACTAAAAAGACTTTTTGAAATTTCATTCTCTGTCTTTTTCACCCACATTCAAGATCATATATTATTTCTAGGTTTAAGAATCAATGTTTTTCCAAAGATTACCCTGCTCTGAACTTCAGTTCATTACTCTGTAACTTGCAGTTGAGGATGTTGTTGACAAAGAGGATTACAAAATCTTTGCCTATAACTTTTAAGATGTTTCCAATTTTGTTATTATATAGTACTGATGTACACATTCTTTAGTCCATTTCATGGACCTTCAGAGTTTGCCCACTTTTGTTCACAGAACCATCTACATTGAAGCATTTTCAAGGTAGAATATTTGTATTTCTATACAGTTCTGATTTATATTGACTTCTTGTAATATCAAAACACAAAGGAGCAACTCTCTCTCTGCTTTCCTTTGCATCAAGCTAATCAAAAATGATGAATTTAAATAGAGTCATCTTTAGAGAAAGCCTAGTACAGCACAGGACTTGAAGTTAGGAAGACCTATGCTTGAATTCTGCCTCAATCATCTTACTAGCTCTGTGACTCTGGGTAAGTCATTCAACTTCTCTAGGCCTCAGTTCCAAAAGTTGTAAAATGAAGGAATTGGATTCAATGGCTTCTAAGGTCCTTTGCAAGTATCTGTTGATTAGATCCCTAGGAGCAATTTCATCATGTTGGATGGAATGTTAATAAAATCATTGGTATTATCAGATCTTGAAAAAGCCTTCTCATCTACCATTGTTCTAAGGACACAGAGAGTGCCTAATGTATATCATGCTGGCTAGCATTCTTTTAATGCTTTATTATCTCCATTCAAAATGGTTTGGACTATGAAGAAATAATAATAATACTATTAATATTAATAAAACATGTATCGATTAAAGGAATAATTTATGTTCTTATTCTGAGAAACTGGCACTCCTATACCTGTAGGGAATGAATATCATATAAATCTTTGGAGCAGAGATAGACTTAAAACTGAAGATCCTTCTGACTCACCCTCTCTATTTGACCATAAGTATAAGACCACACCTAAACCTGAATTTTCATTATCAACATGAAATATTTTGCAAACTTCATTTTAAAAAAAAGTCTTTCAAAGTCATAGAATTGCACAAAGTCAGAGTTTGAAGGGATCTTAGAGACATTTAGTTCAATCTCACTTTACAGGTGAGAAATTTAACACCCAGTTTAAGGAACTTGCTCAATATTAAACAATTAGTTTTTGGAAAACAATTATTCTTAGAACCAGGTCTGTTAGTAAAATGTTAAATCAGTCAGAAGTTCAGTCTCTTCTTTATAGATTCCTTTTTATACAATGCCCTGAGATGATATATATTTTATGGCATTCATGGCAGAAGTTAGAGCCAGAACTGCAAAAGCATTTCCATTATAAACCCCCCATTTTTACTTGCTTTCAAACTACTAAAAAATTCACCTTTTGTCTGAAAGTTTCTATGTTTCAGCTCGACCCAAAGGAGATTTTTTTTCCATTTGGGAAGTTTGATTTAAATCAGTTCAGTCTTTTTTTGAGTTATAGAAACAAGAAAAAATACACTGCCCATTTTTCTCTTCTCCACCTGAAGGGATTTTATTAGGTGAACTGTGTAACAATGGTTAAACTTGAAAACCTCAAATTTCAGAGAGGGAGCAATTCTTGGTGATGCTGAGCTACTGAAACTGAAATACAAAAAAAAAAAATCAGAAAGCTAAACAACCTATATAAAGAGACTGACATAAAGATGCATGAAAACAGAGTGCTCTGAAAAAAAAATCAAGCGTATTGAATTCTACAGGACCACAAAATATAATATTTATTGAAGAAATTAAGTGCATACTATATAGAGAACACTGTGGTAGGTAGTGAGAGATCAACAAAATTTTAAAAAGACTTGACTTCACCCCAATGGAGTTTATAGTCTACCATGGTAATAATTTATAAAAATCAATCACTACAAAATATAATTAATGCAAAGTATATTAGAGTTGTAAAATAAAGTGCCATATTTAGTACTAAGTAAATATAAAAATATAAAAGCAATGAATTTGTAATCAAATAGATCTAGGTTCAAAAGTAATTGAGATCTTATACAAGTAACATATTCCATGAATCTCAGTTTCCTCATTTGTAAAAATAAAAGGGCTGAACTGTGATCTCTAAATTCCTTTCCAATTCTAATGTCTAAGTAGAAAGGGGGGAGGAAAGAGGGGAAGGAAGATTCCTAGTTTCCTAGTGATACAGGATATTTGTTTTGTTTTATGTCAGCATTTGGATTAAACTTTAAAACAGGGGCAGGGAACCCCTGGCCTGAAGGCTCTATAAGGTCACTGAAATCATTTGGTCTGGTGCTACTGCAAGCAATTGTCGAAATTCAATAAATCTAGGACTTTTTTGAAGGTGAATTAAATGTTTGACCAAAACAGCTGCTAAATTTTAAGTTGAATGATGCTATAAATATCCAAATGGCCATTGGGAGAAAAAAGGTTCCCCATACATTCCATACATTCCATGGCAAAGGAGGAGGTTCTACCATTCATAGATACTATCATATACAAAAATCATGGAGGTAGAAAAGATACGAGTATGACTGAGAAACAGCAAATAGTTTAGTTTGCTTTGAGGGAGCAATATGAAATGAAAGTGAAAAGTTAAGGAGGCACAAGATTAAGGAAAGACCTAAATGTCAAGCAATAGTTTGAATTTAACACTGTAGGCAAAAGGAAACCACTATTTATTTATTGATCAGAGAAGCATTATGGTCAAGGGAAAAAAAGGTAAGAGTCTATTACAGGACATGTGACCAAGATTGTGGAGAGAAACCAGGAACATTCTTAAGCTCTCCAGACTTTCCTCAGAACCAACATGAATCAAGCCTCTAAACAGATTTTGGACAGAATCCACAAAAGAACAGAGTGGAACATCTTCCAGCAAATTCTGTTACTGTGGGACCATAATTATAGCCAGGGCAGAGAACAGAGACCCAGAGCAGAATATGTTGGGGCGGGGGGCTACCCTGAGGTGCTCAGTTTCATGCTGTGTGGTAGAAGATTGGTAGAACTCTGATGCTCTGGGAAAGCTCCAGAGCAGATACCCAGAACCCCCATTCAGTGTGCCTGGCTGGCCTAGATAGTCTGACCTGTATGGTAAGGCCCTGGCATTCCTAGAGGAGAAAGCCTGGCATTCCTGGGCAATAGCCCAGATACAGCCCCAGATTTTCCCATCTCTCCAACGACACAGGGAGTGGGCTTCTAACTTACCTTGCTGGTCCAGCAAGAACCATTATGAGCAGCCTGATAGACAGCCCAGAGACTGTTTCTAGCATTCCCATGACTCAGGGAGTGGGCAGCTAGCATCCCCAGTACAGACAGTCCAGAGAGAGCTTCAGGTGTTCCTTAACAATTGATCCAGTGAGTTAGGAATTCCTAACATGTCAGACCTCAGGCCAGTAAGCAAGCCTCTAGGGTTCTCAAGACCAAAAGTCTGCAAGCAGCTGCTCCCCCCAAGACAAGAACCCCGGGATAGGTAAAAATCTAAAAATGAGTAAGAAGAGAGAAAAGCAGGGTCTATTTAAAGTTACCTTGCAGATAAGACTCAACAAAACAATAGCTCCAAAAAGGAGGGCAGAAGGGGTGTTACATATGAAGTTTCAGAGGACAAAATGAATTGGTCTCTAATCTAGAAAGACTTCTTAGATGAGCTCAGAAAGGATTCTAAAAATCAAATGAAAAAACTGAGAAAAGAAAGGCAAATGAGAAAACTAGCATCTTGTAACAAAAAGTAACTGAAGAAAAAAATCCTTCAAAAATGCAATTGGGCATATGGAAAACGATAACAGCTCCTTTAAAGGAAGAACTGAAAATTGAAAAGGAGATGCTAACTGAAGAAAATATGGACATAAGGCTGGGACTAGTGGAAGCTAAAGACTCCATGAGTCACTAAGAATCTATTAAACAAAATCAGAAAAATGAAAAAAAAATGGAAGAAAATGTGAACTACCTCACTGGTAAAACAAATGACCTAGAAAAGAGATCCAGGAGAGAGAATTTAAGAATCACAGGACTATTTGAAAACCATGATCAAAAAAAGAGCATCTATAGCATTCTTCATGAAATAGTTAAGGAGAACTACCCTGATGTCCTGGAACCAGAAGATAAAATAGTCATTGAAAGAATTTACCAATTCAGCAATCACCTCCCAAAAGGGATCCCAAAACAAAAACATGAAAACTCCAGAACTATCAGATCAAGGAGAATATCACACAAGTAGGGGAAAAATTGAAATATTGAGGAGCAACAATCAGTATTACAGAGAACTTATTTGCATCAACATTAAAGGATTGAAGAGCCTGGAATATGATATTCCAGAGGCTAAGAGAGCTTGTATTACAACTAAGAATCAACTACTCAGCAAAATTGAATATACTCTTTCAAGGGAAGAACAAAATAGGTGACAACAGAAAATCTAATCTTAAAACAGGAGACTCAAGAGATAAATGAAAAGGTAAACAGGGGGAAAAGGAAAAAGTCTGCTATTTAATAAGATTAAACTCATTATATCCCATCTCTAGGAGGAAGATTCTCATAACTTTTTTTTCTAGGTTTTTCAAGGCAGTGGGGTTAAGTGGCTTACCCAAGGCCACACAGCTAGGTAATTATCAAGTGTCTGAGGTTGGATTTGAACCCAGGTACTACTGACTCCAAGGCCGGTACTCTATTCACTGCGCCACCTAGCCGCCCTCAGATTCTCATAACTCTTGAAAATTGTAACTATATTAGAGGAACTTTACTTAGGCTGAAGATATGAACCTAAAAATTGAGGCATTAAAAAGGGGGGGGGATTATGATGAGAAAGGAGAAATGGGGAGGCAGAATGAGGTAAACTATATAACAAGAAGGACCTATTGCAGTAGAGGGGATGAGAACTCCTTGAATCTTACTGTCATCAGATTTGGATCAAAAAGAGAAAACACATACATTCAGTTGGGTTTAGAAATTTATCTTACACTTCAAGTAAAGTGTAGGAAGAAAAAGGAGGGAGGTGGAAGGGAAGGAGAGACTGCAGGAGGGAGAGAAGGAAGATGAGGAAAAGAGGGAAGAAAAGAGAGGGTGACTGATAGAAGTTGGGAGAGATTGAGGGAGGCAGTTTACAGAGGTAAAACACTGATGAGGAGAGATAGGGTGAAAGGAGGGGGCAAAAAGTACAAATGGAGGGGAGATAGTATGGAGAGTAATATAAAGAGTTAGTAATTATAACTGTGAATGTGAATGGGATGAATTCTATCATAAAACAGAAGCAGATAGCAGAGTGGATTAAAAAAACCAGAATCCTACAACATGCTGCTCAAGTAAAGAGATAGATACAGAGTATAAAGGTAAAAGGCTAGAATGGAATATATTATGTTTTAGCTGATTTGAAAAAAGCAGGGAATAGCAATACTTAACTGAGACAAAGCAAATACAAAAATAGATCTCATTAAAAGGGATAAGGTACCTAAAAATGTACCTTAGTCAATGAAGCAATTTCAGTACTAAACATATATGCACCAAGTAGTACAGCATCCAAATTCTTGAAAGAGAAGCTAAATGAGCTAGAGGAAGCCATAGACAGTAAAACCCTACTGGTGGGAGGGACCTTAAACTCCTTCTCTCAGTATTAGATAAACCTAAGAATAAAATAAATGAGAAGGAAGTTAAGAAGTGAATAGAAAAGATAGAAATGATAGACCTCTAGAGAAAATTAAATGGGGATAGAAAGAAATATCTTTTTCTTTTTTGAGCATAAAGGCCTCATAATCAAATTCAGAAAGGCAGAAATATTAAATGTATCCTATTTAGATAATAATGCAATAAAAATCACATGCAATGAAGTGCCATAGAGAGAGAGAGAGAGCTAAAATTTGAAACTAAATAACCTAACTTTAAAGAATGACTGGATCAAACAATAAATTATAGTAAGAATATTTTCATCCAAGACAATGACAATAAGGAGATAATATATCAAAACTTGTGGGATACAAAGTAATCATTGGGGGAAATTTTATATCTCTAAATGCTTTCATGAATAAAATAGAGTAAGAGAAGATCAATCAATAGTGCATGCAACTAAAAAAGCTAGAGAAAGGACAATTTTTTTAAGGTTTTTTTTTTTTTGAAAGGCAATGGGGTTAAATGTATTGCCCAAGACCACACAGCTAGGTAATTATTAAGTGTCTGAGGCCAGATTTGAACTCAGGTACATCTGACTCCAGGGTCGGTGCTCTATCTACTGTGCCACCTAGCTGCCCCAAGAAAGGACAATTTTAAATATCAAATTAGAAATTCAGAAAATTAAAGGAGAAATTAATAAAATCTAAATAAAGCTACCAAATAAATAAAAGTAAGAGTTATTTTGTGGAAATAATAGATAAAACTTTAATATGATTAAAAAAGAAAGAAGAAAATCAAATTAACAGTATCAAAAATAAAAAAATGAATTCCCTACCAATGAGAAAGAAATTAAAAGTAATAATTTGGAGCCATTTTGCCCAACTGAATGCTAATAAATTTGACAATCTAAATGAAATGGATGAATATTTACAAATATATAAATTGCCCAGTTTAACAAATGAGGAAATTAAATACTTAAATAACTCCATCACAGAAAAAGAAATTGAATAAGCCATCAATGAATTCTCTAAAAATGTCCAGGGTCAGATGAATTTTACCAAACATTCAAGAAACAATTCATTCCAATTCTATACAAACTATTTGAAAAAAATAGATGAATTGAAGTTCTGTTGAATTCCTTCTATAATACCAAAATGGTGCTGATACCTAAACCAAAGAGTCAAAACAGAGAGAGAAAAGTTATAGAACAACTTCCCTAATGAATATGGATGCAAAAATTTTAAATAAAATATTAGCAAAGTGATTGCAGCAAGGTATCACTAGGATAATACACTATGATCAAATAAGATTTATTTATTATAAGAATGTTGAGTTGGTTCATTATGAGGAAACCAATCAGCATAATTGACCATATTGAAAACAAATCTAACAGAAATCATATGATTATTTCAATAAATGCTGAATAAACTTTTGATAACACCTATTCTTACTAAAAACAGTAGAGAGCTTAAGAATAAATGGAGTGTTCCTTAAAACAATAAGCTATATCTAACAAAACCATCAATAAATATTATAATGGAGAAAAGCTAGAGGTATTTCCAATAAAATTAGGGGTAAAACAAGGATGTACATTATCTCTACTATTATTCAATATTGCATTAGAAATTTTAGCCTTAGCCAATAAGAAAAGAAAAAGAAAATAAAGGAATTAGAATAGATAATGAAGAAACAAAGTTCTCACACTTTGCAGATGATATATGATGGGATACTTAGCCCTAGAAAATCATCCAAAAAAAAACTATTTGAAACAAATAGCAACTTAGACAAAGTTTCAGAATGTAAAATAAATTCATATAAATCATCAGCATTTCTACATATTATTATCAAGATCAAGCACCAAGAGATAGAAAGAGAAATTCCATTTAAAAATAACTATAGACAACATAAAATACTTGAGAGTCTAGCTGCCAAGGCTGACTCAGAAATTATATGAAAACAACTATAAAACATTTTTCACAATAATAAAATCAGATCTAAGTAACTGGGAAAATGTCAGTTGCTTGTGGTTAGGCAAGCTAATATAATAAAAACTGACAATTCTACCTAAATTAAAGTGCTTATTCACTACCATATCAATCAAACTTCAAAAAATTACTTTGTTGAGCTAGGAAGAATAAAAACTAAATTCATATGGAGGAACAAAAGGTCAAGAAAATCAAGGGAATTAATGAAAAATGCAAAGGAAAGTGGTCTAGAAAATACCAGTTCTAAAATTATACTATAAGGCATCAATCATCAAAACTGATTTTAATGTAAATTAATTATTTTATGAAACAAGATAATAGATAAACCTTTATTAATATGATTACAAAAAGAAAGAAGAAAATCAAATTAGCAGTATCAAAAATGAAAAAATTGAATTCACTTTACAAAGTAAGTACAATGTAATTTTTAAATTTTTTTAACGTTTAAATGTAGACCAAAGCTTACTATTTTCAATTTTTTTTTTATTTTTGGGTTTTGCAAGGCAGTTGGGTTAAGTGACATGTTCAAGGTCACACATTATTAAGTGCTAACAAACAGAGTGGTGGTTCAGTGGAATAGATTAGGTGCAAAAGAAATAGTTGTAAGTGACTATAGTAATCTATTTGATTCCAGCTTCTGGGATAAGAACTCGCTTTTTGATAGTAACTTCTGGGAAAACTGGAAGAGACTATGACAGAAACTAGGCATAAAACATCATCTCCCACCCTATACCAAGATAAGGCTGAAATGTAGACATAAAAAGGTATTATCATAAGCCAATTAGGAAAACAAGGAAGTTTACCTAACAGATCTATGAAAAAGGGAGCATTTTATGACCAAAGAAGAGATAGAGAACATCATAAAATGCAAATAAGATGATTCTGATTACATTAAATTGAAAAGTTTTTGCAAAAATAAAACCAACACAACCAAGATTAAAAGGAAGGCAGTAAGTCGAGAAACAATTTTTACAATTAATGTTTCTGACAAAGAACACCTTTCCAAAAATAAAAAGAACTGAGTCAAATTTATAAGAATAGAAATCATTCTACAATTGATAAATGGTCAAAGGATATGAAAAGGCAATTCTCTGATTTGAAAGAGACATATATTCATGTATGTCATATGAAAAATGTTCTAAATCATTATTGATTTAGATTAGAGAAATGCAAATTCAGACAACTCTGAGGTTTAACCTAATATCTATTAGACTGGTCAATATGATTACATCATCAATGTTGAAGGGGATGTGGGAAAATTGGAACACTAATACATTATTGGTGGAGTTGTGAACCCATCCAACCTTTCTAGAAGAAACTGGAAATTACACTTAAAGGGACAATAAAACTGTATCTACCCTTTGATCTAGTAATGACACTACTAGGTCTGAATCCCAAAGAGATCACAAAAAAGGATAAAAAAACCACACGCACAAAAATATTTATAGCAGTTTTTTCATAGTGGCAAAGAATTAGAAATTGAGGTGATGCTCATCAAGTGGGAAATGGCTGAACAAATTGTGGTATATTAACATGATGGAATACTTATTGTTTTATAAGAAATGATGAGAGACAAGACTTCAGAATAGTCTGGAAAGACTAGCATGAATTGATACTGAGTGAAGTAAGCATAACTAGAACATCATACACCCTAACCGCAGATGATTCACTATGATGGACTTGTACATTTCAGCAGTATAATAATCAAAGACTTGTGAGAGAAAATAACATCTATATGCAAAGAAGGAACTGTGGAGTTTATATGGAGACCAAAGTTTACTACCCTCAATTTTTTTTGTTTGTTTTTGCAAGGTAATGGGGCTAAGTGACTTGCCCAAGTTCATACAGCTAAGCAATTATTAAGTGTCTGAGGCCAGATTTAACTCAGGCTCTCCTGACTCCAGGACCAGTGCTTATTGCACTGCCACCTAGCTTGGCCCTACTATCTTCAATTTTTAAAAGTTGTCTTACGTATTATATCTTTTATCCCTCCCCCTCTCTTTTTTTGTTTTGATTTAATTCTTTCACAACATGATTAAATATGGATCTATGTTTATCATATATAGCTTATATAAGACTGCTTTCGATCAAAGGAAAGGAAAAGGGAGAAGGAAAATGTAAAACTCAAAACTTTGCAAAAATTGATTGTTGAAAACTACTATTGCAAGTAGTTAGAAAAATAAATAAAATATTCAATTAAAAAAGTGCATTGTAAGAATTCAAATAAATATTAATGACAGTAATACTCAAGCAGTAATCTTGGGAAAAAGAGAAAGTTATGGATTACAGAAATATTGTATAGATAGAACTGCCAGGACTTGACAATTCATTGGATATAAAGCATGAGAGGGAAGAAAAAGTAAAATATAACCCCAAGATTTTGAAAATCAGTAAATGTTTATATTTTAGACAAAAAAAGTCAAATCAGAAGAAAGAATAGGGCAAGAGGGAAAGATAATCTCAGTTTTACAAATAATGAATTTAAAGTTCAGTGACACATGCAGGTAGAAATGTCAGGCAAACTACTATTGATGTGGTTTTGGAGCTAAGAAAAGAGGTCAGTACAGGACAAAATATATTTGGAGACATTTGCATAAAGGTGATAGCTGAAGTTAGAAAGGTGAATGGAACTGCAAAGTGATGGCGCACAGAAAGCTATTAATTCTAACTATATGAAATCCATCTTTAGACTTAAAGTGACCTAATACCTACCTCTTCCAGATTACTATTTTCAAAACAAAACATGCTGAAATCCACTTTTTTAAAAAAGAACTACACAATATCCCTTCATTCATCCAATGTTCAACACAGTCACTCAGGGCATTATTCCTCCTAGTGTCTTACTAAATGTATTATGCTGCTATATAAATGCATTTCTCAGTAAAGAAAAAAAAAACAGATTAAAAGCTTTTAAAAGGACCTTTGGCTTCCCTTCCAAACTCAGTCTGGTTACTTCCTGCTGTTCTCATAGGACTCATTTCTCATTCTTTTATCACTCCTATGATGCTCTTTATCCCTTGTCAGAAAGAGTACTCAGGTTGCCCTTGCTGGTCATCTCACCAATGTGATCATCTCATCATGGATGCCTAAACAAGATTATATATGGACATGACTCAGTATAACCCCAACAAGCCAGAGTGGAAAAATTAATCAAAGTGATAGTTGCTCTGAAATATTATCACATATGAAGGATGAGACATCATCTGAGATCATCTGCTGGTCACTCACAAGCACCCTTGGAACATGGTTTTGTTTTTTTCTCCCTTTTTCTTTTATTTCCAAATTTCCATTTTAAAAGATATATAATAGAAGTAATAGATGACAATCTAAAATAATTCATTTTCCTTTTTTGGAGATGAGCTGTTTTTCATTGCAATGTAACCTAATTCTACTGTGGCTGACTAATAAAGCAAAGCCATTTGTTGACTTCATTAACCATGGTGCTTGGGTATTCACACTAAAGAAGAGTTAATGAAATGAATTAGAATCTATAGTGTTCAATTTCCTCATTTTTACTTTCAGATACATACCTACCCTCTGGCTTGCACTAGGCACAGGCTTTTAAACCTAATTTTTCACATTATTTCTGAAATCAGTTTTGCCTTTCTAGACCATGAGCTGTGACCTTGGGGAATAATACCCCCACTAGTGCTATACAGAATTTTTTTTTAACACAGACTGAAACTATGACCCAATATGTATACAATTCTAAGGATAAATTTTTTAAAAACCTCCAAAATAAAAATTGAAGTTAATATATATATTGAAAGAAAGAGTTCCTGAAGGATGGGATCACTTTTAACATTTTAAGGTTAAACATGAAAAAGTGGTTAAAAAAAATAAAAATTTCTTGTGCCTTTGAAGAAAAGTAAACACTACTGCTATCTACATGTAAATTACTGTTCAGAGATAAGTAAAGCTAAGTAACTTCTATGTGGAGGTTTATTATCTAAACTCAGAAGATGCTGCAAAGACTAAAGGTGATAAAACATTTTATGAACAACTCTACTTCACTGGTTCTAACAGAACTGAGCTTCTGTGGAATTATAGAAGAATTCTATAGAATTATAATAAAGAAATTGATAAGGAACTAGACTCTTACCTAAGACATCTCCAAGGGCTATAGGATGGGAGAATAGTCTAATATACTAAGAGGGGGAAACACACTAAAAACCAAACTCAAGCTTAAAAGTATCATTAAAATGAAGCTTTTACTTTAATATTTTAATGTTACTGACTGCTAAATAAATAAAAAAAGCAATATTAAAGGGAACATCTCTGAAGGCACAGTTCTTTACCCAGACATGTATAACAATAGAAACTGAGTTTATTATAAAATCTACCAGACAAGAGTAAAATTGTTAAAGATGCCAGATGGTTTCTGTTATAACTATTTTTCTTCAAGTGCTCTTAATGTTCTGAACAATTCTGCCTATGGGCAGAAACTTTCCACATGGAGACTCTGTAGCATGGTGATTTTTCTTGAGGGAAAAGGTCTGAACCAAATCAATTTATCTGTTTATTAAGAAGAAGAGGCAATGTATATAAAGAGTCCTTAAGACCATGTTTTGTTGATCTCAAGGCAAAAAAAAGGTGAGTCAATGTCAATTACAAAGGAAATCCCATGGGGTAAGGGAGAGGGAGTGTAAAATTAGCCAGAGTAATCTGCATCTGGAAAGCAAACAATTTACTCATTAATCAAAATGAATCCAGAATGCTAGGGTGGGTGCTTTAATGTGTGCAATTTTATTCTCAGTCTCAGTATTCCTGAGTTCTGGTTTAAGATCTTAAATGATTGCTGTCCATACTAACTTGATCTGGCTCTGTTGCAGTTTTTCTGAAAAACCAATACTAACATAAAGAGAATGTTGCTAGAATAAATAAAACTGTTTCCCACAGTGTTCAGTAAATCAGTAAATTTTTCAAGGATTAGTACTAGGAATAGTTTGCTAATAATGTCTTAATACTAAAATTATATTTAAACTAGGCAAATTGAATCATTTTGAAGATGGCGGAGAGAAGACAAGCAGTGCTAATCTCCTGATCTCACCCTACCCCATATATGATATGAAACAAACCTCTTAACAGAAATCTGATCGACAAAACCAAGAAAGAAAAGCCAAGAGAAGAACAACCACCTCAAGATCTGTCTTCCCAGATCATGGGTGAGTGTGGGTGCAGAGGGCGGACTCTGCCAGGAGCACTGGACCTGTGAGAGCCTGGAAGTCTGGATTAGCCTGATTAGCAGCTGGGCTGGAGACCAGGAGCCTGAGGGCCTGAGAACAGACCAGCTTGATCAGCGGCAGGGCTAGAGTCTGGTCGACCACAGAGGCTTGAATCAACTAGGGGACAGAGGCATTGGTGTTGGCAATGACCCTCGGGAGCTTGCCAGAAGGGCTAGAAGTAGAGTTCCAATGTGGGAAAGCTGCAGACATGAATCCCTGAGCCCCTAGGGTCAGGAGGAACTCAGAATCCACATCTCCATTTCAGTTGAAGCCTCTTCCCAGAACAAACACAGGCATGTGAGCAGCAGAACCACGTTAGCTGACTATAGAGAGAGTAATCACCTCACACTAGCGTATAGCTCACTATTGATCAAAGACAAAATTTTTTAACAGCTTCAATCACTCCCTCCAGGCCAAGGAAGAGGGCCTCAAGCAAGGTCACAGATACTCCAGAGAAAGAAACCAGCACCCCCTGCTGGCCAGTTGGAGATATTACACACAGTGAGCAAAACCTGTAGCACAACCTACTGGCCGGCTAGAGATAATACACCCAGTGAGTAAAGCCTCTAGGGATCCTGACACCAAATCCCTGTGAACCAGCCCCTCCACAACACAAGTGTGTAGAATAATGAAGAAAGATCAGCTCAAAGGAGGGTCCAAAGAAAAATTCTTGGAAGGAAAAGACACTAATTCAGAGAGACCTAGAACCTCTAGGGAGAATATGATCTGGTCTCCAGCACAGAAAGACTGGCTTGAAGAAGTAAGGAAGGAGTTTAAAAATCAATTGGAAAATTTGGGAGAGAAAAATTAACACTCTGCAACAAGAAAACAATTCTCTCAAAACCTCAACAGGTCAAATGGAAAACTCTTATAAAAATAGAACTGACCAATTGGACAAGGAATTGCAAAAGGTAAATGAAGAAAACTCTTCTCTTAAAAAAAAGAAAGGAGTCTGTGGAAACTAATGACTTCATGAGACACCAAGAGTCTATTAAACAAAACCAAAAATAGAAAAAAATAGAAGAAAATGTAAAATACCTCATGAGCAAAACCACTGACCTCGAGAATAGATCAAGAATGGACAACCTAAGAATTAAACATCTTCCCGAAAACATTGAAGAGGAAAAAAAAAAAAGCCTAAACTTAATATTATGGGATTTAATGATGAAAAATTGCCCTGGTATCATGGAACCAGAGGGCAAAATAGTTTTATTGAAAGAATACATTGATCCCTCCTGAAAGAGATCCTAAAATGAAAACACCAAGATGTTGTGGCCAAATTCCAGAACTGTCAGATAAAACAGAAAATCCTGCAGACAGTCAGAAAGGAAACAATTTAAATACCAAAGAGCCACAGTAAGGATTACATAGGACCTGGCTGCATCAACATTAAGGAATTGAAGGGCCTGTAATTCCAATGAACAAAAGGGAACTTGGAATGCGGCAAAAAATTCACTATCCAGCAAAGCTGAGCCTTCTCTTTCAGGGGGAAAAGATGGACATTTAATGAAATGGAAGACTTTCAACAATTCCTGATGAAAATAACAGAGCTAAATAGAAACATTTGGACATCAAACAGGAGGTTCAAGAGACACATAAAAAAAGTTTAAAAAAAGTCGTAAAGAAAAAAAAAACACTATCCAATAAGATGAAACTGGCTATATTCCAGCATGGGCAAAAGATTCTCATAACTCTTGAGAATTGTGAGTCTATCAGACAGAGAATATACTTAGTCAGAAGTGATGGACACTCATGACTTAACCATGAGACTGCTACCTAATGGGATGAAACTGGCTATATCCCTACTTGGGAGAAAGATTGTAATAACTCTCAAGAATTTTAACTCTATTAGAGGGAATATACTAAGCCAGAAGTAATGGATACTCAGGATTTCTACGACTTAGATAGAATGATTTAAAAACACTTCCTCTTTAAAAAGGGAGACAGGAAGGAGACGGGATGAGAGAGGGGATTGTACGTTAAGATGTACAAAAGACCTATTGTAATAGGGGGAAGAAGGGAGTAGATGAGAAACACCCACATCTTCCTCTCAACAGACTTGGCTTAAAGTTAACTCACACACACACACACACACACACTCAGTTAACTTAAAAAACATGTAACCATTCAAGTTGTAAAAGGGGAAAAGGGGAGGGGAGACAAAGACGGGGGGGTGAGGGAACAGAAGGAAGGGAAGGGAAAAGGGAAAAAGGAAAAGGGGAAAGAAAGGGGAGGGGTGGAGGGCAAATGCACTGAAGATAGTGTTACTCAGAAACAAAATACTGGAGAATACGGATAAAGGGAGAAAAAAGGGGAAAAGTACAAACAGAGGGAAGATAGCATGGAGGGCAATAAAGAGTTGGTAATTATAACTTTGACTGTGAATCGGATGAACTCTCCCTTAAAACATAAGCAAACAGATACACTGCTAGCAAGAAACTTATTTGAAGTAGAGAGCTACATGTAGAATAAAGGTAAAAGGTTGGAGCAAAATATATTTTGCTTCAGGTGAAGTAAAAAAAGCAAGGATAGCAATCCTTATCTCAGACAAAGCAGCTACAAAAATAGCACTGAAAGAGATAAGCAAGGAAACTATATCCTCATAAAAGGTACCATAAACCATAAAGTGATTTCAATATTGAATATATATGCACCAAATGGGATAGCATCCAAATTCTTAGAGGAGTGGCTAAAAGAACTACAGGAAGACATAGACAGCAAAACTCCACTAGTGGGAGACCTCAACCTCCTGCTATCAGATTTAGATAAATTCAATCATAAAATAAACAAGAAAGAAGTTAAGGAGGTAAATAGAATTTTAGAAAAGCTAGATATGATAGACTTATGGAGGACACTGAATGGAGATAGAGAGGAATATACCTTTTTGTCTGCAGTACATGGCACTTACACAAAAATTGACCATGTACTAGAGGATAAAAGCCTAATAATCAATTGCAGAAAGGAAGGAAATAATGAATACATCTTTCTCAGATCATAATGCAATAAAAATCATAAGCAATAATGGGCCAGGGAGCTATAGACCCAGAACTAATTGGAAACTGAATAATCTCATTTTAAAGAATAGGTGGATCAAGCAACAAATTATAGAAAAAATTAAATATTTCATCCTAGATAATGACAATAATGAAACAACATACCAAAACCTATGGGATTCACTTGAAGTGGCTGTCAGGGTATATAACTTTAAATGCTTACATGAATAAATTAAGGAAAGAGGAAATCAATGAGCTAACTATAGAAATAAAAAAACTGGAGAAAAAACAATTAAAACCCCCCAATTAAATACCAAATTACAAATTCTAAAACTTAAAGGAGAAATTAATAAAATTGAAATCAAAAAATTATTGAATTAATAAATAAAACCAAGAGTTGGTTCTATGAAAAAAAATAAAATTGATAAACCTCTGGTCAATTTGATTAAAAAAAGAAAACCAAATTGCTAGTATCATAAATGAAAAATGTGAACTCACCACCAATGAGGCGGAAATTAAAGTAATAATTTGGAATTATTTTGCCCAATTCTATGCCAATAAATTTGACAATCTACGTGAAATGGATGAATATTTACAAAAATATAAGTTGCCCAGGTTAAATGAACAACTCTATCTCAGAAAAAGAAATTCAACAAGCCATCATTGAACTCCCTAAGGAAAAAAACTCCAGGGCCTGATGGATTCACAAGTGAATTCTACCAAACATTCAAGGAACAATTTGTACCAATTCTATATAAACTCTTTGGAAAAATAGGGAAAGACAAACTCTGCCTAACTCTTTCTATGACACAAAATATGGTGCTGATACCTAATCCAGGAAGAGTTAAAACAGAGAAAGAAAATTATAGACCTATCTCCCTGATAAATATAGATGCAAAAATTTTAAATAAAATTTTAAATAAAATCTTAGCAAAATAATTACAACAAGTTATCACTAGGATAATACATTATGACCAAGTAGGATTTATCCCAGGAATGCAGGATTAGTTCAATATTAGGAAAACTGTTAGTATAATTAATTATATCAACAACAAACAAATCAGAAATTATATGACTATATGAATAGATGCTGGAAAAGCTTTTGACAAAATATAGCATCCATTCCTACTGAAAATGTGTAGAAATCAATGGACTGTTCCTTAGAATAATAAGCAGTATCTATCTGAAAGCATCAACAATTATTATATTCAATGGGGATAGGTTAGAGGCATTCCCAATAAGCTCAGGGTGTGAAATAAGGATGGCCATTATCACCACCACTATTTAATATTGTATTAGAAATTTTAACTTCAGTGATAAGAGAAGAAAAAGAAATTGAAGAAATTAGAATTGGAATGGAAGAGACAAAACTCTCACTCTTTGCAGATGACATAATGGTATTCCTAGAGAATCCAAAAAAAAATCCAAAATTCTACTGGAAACAATTAGCAACTTTAGCAAAGTTGCAGGATATAAAATAAACTCTCATAAATCCTAAACTTTTCTATATATGACTAGCAAGATACAGCAGGAAAAGTTAAGAGAAATGCCATTCAAAGTAACCTCAGACAATATAAAATACCTGGTAGTCTATTTGCCAAGGCAGACTCAGAAACTTTTTGAAAGCAATTACAAAACACTTAACATGCAAATAAAATCAGATTTAAATAACTGGGCAAACATCAACTGCTCATGGATAGGTAGAGCTAATATAATAAAAATGACAATTCTACTAATACTAACCTACCTGTTTAGTGCCCTACCAATCAAAATTCCAAAAAATTACTTTAAAGAGTTAGAAAAGGTGATAAGTAAATATATATGGAGAAATAAAAAGTCAAGAATTTCCAGGGATTCAATAAAAAAAGTGCAAAAGAAGGTAGCTTAGCTCTACCAGATCAAAAATTATGTAATTAAGCATCAGTCATCAAAACTGTCTGTTATTGCCTAGGAAATGGAGTAGTGGACCAGTGGGATAGACTAGGTGCAATAGCAGGAAACAATTACAGTAATCTGCTGTTTGATAAACCCAAAGAATTCAGCTGTTGGGATAAAACGCACTCTTCGATAAAAACTGCTGGGAAAATTGGAAGTTGGTATGGAACAAACTTAGATTAGACCATCACCTCACACCCTATACCAAGATAAGATCCAAACGGATACAGGGTTTAGACATAAAAACCAATACTATAAGCAAATTAGAAGATCAAGGACTAGTTTACCTCTCAGATCTATGGAAAAGGGAGCAGTTTATGACTAAGGAAGAGATGGAGAACATCACTAAAAACAAACTAGATGATTTTGATTACATTAAATTAAAAAGCTTTTGTACAAACAAAACCACTGTAACCAAGATCAAAAGAAATGTAGTAAATTGGTAAACAACTTTTACAACTAGTATTTCTGACAAAGGACTCATTTCTAAAATATACAGAGAACTGAGTCAATTTTTTTAAAAAAAATCCATTCCCCAATTGACAAATGGTCAAAGGATATGCAAAAGCAATTTACAGATGAGGAAAACAAAGTAATCCATAATCATATAAAAAATTGTTCTAAATCACTAATTAGAGAAATGTAAATTAAAACATCTCTGAGGTACCACCTCATATGTCTCAGGCTGGCTAATATCACCAGAAAGGACAATGATCAATGTTGAAAGGGATGTGGAAATCTGGGACAATAATACATTGTTGGTGAAATTGTGATCTCATCCAACTTTTCTGGAGAGCAATTGGGAATTAGACCCAAAGGACAATAAAAACGTGCATACGTGCATACCCTTTGATCCAGCAATACCACTACTGGGTCTATACCTTGAAGAGATTATGAAAAAAAAGGTAAAAATATCACCTGTATAAAAATGTTCATAGCAACTCTGTGGTGGCAAAGAAATGGAAACTAAAGGAATGTCCATCAATTGGGGAATGGCTTAGCAAACTGTGGAATATGTATGTGATGGAAGAATATAGTTCTATTAAAACCTAGGAGGGATGGGAATTCAGGGATGCCTAGAGGGATTTGCATGAACTGATGCTGAGCAAGATGAGCAGAACCAGAAAAACACTGTACACCCTAACAGCAACATGGGGGTGATGATCAACCTTGATGGACTTGCTCATTCCATCAGTGCAACAATCAGGGACAAATTGGGGCTATCTGTGATGGAGAATACCATATGTATCCAGAGAAGGAACTGTGGAGTTTGAACAAAGACCAAGGACTATTACATTTAATTTAAGGGGGAAATGATATTTTATTGTCTGATCTTGCTGTCTCTTTTACTTTATGTTTCTTCCTTAAGGATATGATTTCTCTCATCACATTCAATTTGGATCGATGTATACCATGGAAACAATGTAAGGACTGGCAAACTGCCTTCTGTGGGGGGTGAGGGGAGGGAAGTAAGATTAGGGTAAAAATTTTAACACTCAAAATAAATGAAATCTTTAAAAAATGAACTAGACAAATTAAAATTTCTAAAAATTAAAATTTTAGAAATTAAAAAGATTAATGTTAACAATATTGGACTATAAATTTGTGGATTTGGTTTTTCTTGGGCTCAGTCCCCATATTTGCCTTTACTATTATTACTGGTTGTACCTACTTAATATGTACAATTCTGCTTTTGGATTCATAAAATATTTATGCTATCCCTTAATTAAACTCGTGTCCCCTCTTGAACTATAATCTTCAAGGGAGAATTCTTATTTTCTTACTGTTAAAAAAAAAAGCACTGAGAATAAAAGCTCCTTTTCCTCATATTAAAAAATTTTAAATGCTTTCTTCAAAAAGAATTCCATGTAAGGATTATCCCCATTTTACAGATGAAGAAATTCAGGACAAGTGCAGCTGATGCAAAGAAAATTTGATGATGGGAGCAGATTTTGTAATGCTTTACACTGTTAAATTACATAGAATGCTAAATGCTCCTGGGACACGAATTGACTCCTATTGTTCCATTCTTAAATGTAAAATTTGTACCAGTCTCCTCGTTCCCAAAACCCAGCTTCCATTCGTCTTCCAGTTTTCAGTTACCTGGCCTTCCCCACGGATGCTGGCATAACAGGAAATGACATGTTGAATTTAGATGTCATGCATCTTGGGATAGGACCAGCTTGCCTTATTGGAGGATACCTAAACCAGTGGCTAGACTAAGTCAGCCCTAATGGCTGTCTGTCTTTTCTCTTCTCTTTTTGTCTCTGTCTCTGTCTCTGTCTCTGTCTCTCTCTCTCTCTCTCTCTCTCTCTCTCTCTCTCTCTCTCTCTCTCCCTGAAGACACTCAATAAATGTTTTTCAATGATGAAATTTCTAGTCCACTTATATAGAAGACAAGATGACTTCTTAGGATGGGCTTTTAATATGAATTCTGAACCATAAATCATGTGAATTGTTGAGTAAAAATTGCTTCATAAGTACACCTGGACTTCCTCACCTTCGATGATTTAAAAATCATTATCTTTATA
This sequence comes from Macrotis lagotis, assembly GCF_037893015.1. Lineage (NCBI taxonomy): Eukaryota > Metazoa > Chordata > Mammalia > Peramelemorphia > Peramelidae > Macrotis > Macrotis lagotis. Next base: position 326,027,477 of record NC_133666.1, read on the forward strand.
CAAAAATCTTTATTCAATAGAAAAAAGTTACAAAACTCAAAGTTTTAAAATCTCACTATTGTTTAGAATATTATGATACTGAATCTTCCTCTATTCCATTAGAAAATAACTTAAATGGGGCAGCTAGGTGGCATAGTGGATAAAGCATCAGCCTTGGAGTCAGGAGTACCTGGGTTCAAATCCGGCCTCAGACACTTAATAATTACCTAGCTGTGTGGCCTTGGGCAAGCCACTTAACCCCATTTACCTTGCAAAAAAAACTAAAAAAAAAAAATAAGTTAAATTTACATTCTTTGGGAATATGGTATCATAATTAGTTCATGACTTGATTATACTCTGAAGTTAGTCAAGTCTACATATGATGCATACAACTTAGTTAGCTTATTGTTACCCTTACGTAAAGCAAAATCACTATTACTCTCCCTTGGCCACCTGTCTACTTGCAGAGAACTAGTATTTAAGCTCCTTGTGGGTAGTGACAATATTTTTGTTGTATTTATATTTCTAGGTTAGCAAAGAGTAAAATGCTTGATGAATGTTTTTCTTTAATTCATCATTAGAATAAATATATCTCCCTCCCTTCTTTGCAAATAATGGCTTTTGAAGTATAATGTCTAACTTGTTTGATAACATGGTAAGTTTTGCTGAAATAGCTCCCCCCCCCCTTTATTATAGGTGAAGGTTCTTTGGGAGAAAAAAAGGAGTATACTGTGAGATATAAGTGAAATAAAAGTGAAACCTATGAATATTTTTTTAAATATTAAAGTTAGGGGCTGGGCTAAGGTAAGTCTTTAGCTTTCAGTTGGCACATGTAATATATCAAATTCAAATTTCCTCTATTCCCCATCTGGCATCAATAAAACTACAGAAAGATAACTTACAGATTCAGTTTTGTAATCAGCACAATGAGCTGCTTAAGAAATAATCTTTCCATCTCCATCTATAACATCTGTGCAGTAATTGTTAAAATTGACTTGACAAACACTAAATAACTTCTTATACTGGAAAAATTACAAAAGTGATTTATTTCTATGGACAGGATAAAAATTACAGTTTCTACCTTAGATATAAATGATTAGCATTATTACTGATCACAAAGTATTTTCCTGTTATTATATTTTATAATTATGTAATATACATTTTGGAAGGAAGTAATATGCAGTGCTAGACCTGGAGTCAGAAAGAACTGAGTTCAAATCTGGTCTCAGTGAACTTAAAGGTTGTGTGAATCTGGGCAAGTCAGAGTAACCTCAGTTTGCTCAGATATGGCAAACTGCTCTAATATCTTTGCCAAGAAAATCCCACCAACAATATGTTCTAGGGAGTCCTGAAGAGTTGGACACAACTGAGTAACAACAATATATATTTTACATAGAATGACAGAAAAGAGTTCAAGATTCACCACACAACAACCTAGTAAAGTGTACCAGTACTGATGGCTGAACAAGCAAAGGGGCATATCAAAAGAAGTTTTAAAGAGGAAAATAAAATTTTAGTGTTTTTTTTTAACCTCAAAATACACAGGAAAGAGCTAAATCATTTCCCATATAATAATTAAACATCATGAAGCTAGGCTTATAATGATCAATGGTAGATAAAGTTCCAAACTTGTACTTAACTTTTGCAGCTTCTGTCTAGGAATATTGCTAACTTTCATATCTATAAACAATTTTTTCAAATGTAATTTTAAAATAGTTTTAGGACATAATGCATGTGTTTTAGCAATGCATCATTGTGCTTGGGATAACTGTCAATCAATAAAAACATTTATTAATTGTCTAACTATATACTAGGCACCATGCAAAGCAATGGGGATACAAAGAAGAATAAATGTACAGCTAAAGTCTAAATGGACTTTAGAGATTTATAAAAGTCCTTTGGTATGTCCTCTCATGCTATTCCCCTGCTTAGATCTCTGTGAATGATATAACTCTGAGAAATAACATCAGGATTTAACTGACAATTATATCTCCATTCTAATCCATAGTGGGAATTATAATTATTCAATAAACATTCTTACTCTCCCCAAAGAAATATAGGCAGGATCTCTCAGAGATTGTACCCATTTTCTAACATATATAGGAAAATGATTAAAAGTGAAATGTGAGATCAGATGTGTTGGCACAAAACAAAAACAGAAAAACAGAAAAGACTACCTCCTACCACTAAAAATGTTGCGGGTTTTGTTTTTTCATTATTTTTTATATATTTCAAATATAAAATTAAAACAAATAAAAGGAACACTGCATAATTTAGCTGTCATATTCTATCAAAATTGCTCATAATTGTAACCATAAAATGATAATATTCTACCATATGTGCATCTGAAAAAAGAATTGGGCATTTCCAAATGGAAATGTGGACCTACCACCCCCCCTTGTGTCCAATTGAATAAATTGCAAGAAAATAAAGTTATAATTCTGGAATGAATCTAAAACAAAAAATATTAAAGTTAAAAACTTGAAATTACTTTCCTATACAATAGGTTATACCAATATTCTCTAAGGTTATGAATGAATTTCAAATTCTTTGAATGAATCTTCAACCTCTTGCAAATATATTTAATTCATATACTCCCACAAAAGGAACCCCTGACATTCATGTTTGTCTCTAAAATGGCTCTCCTCAGTTGTAGGTCTTTGTCAGAATTCAGAGAAAATCTCTTTTATAGTAGCAACTGTTACTGTTTCCATTCAAACTATTAGTCATACCAATAGTTCCTGACACTCCAGCAGCTGTGTTCTCTGCTCTAATTTGACAACCAAGCTCTCTATAAGTGTCATAAGAGAGAGAAGGTACATTTTGCCTGGGGAAGAATGAGGTATCTCCAAAAAGAGTCAGGAGTTCCTGATGTTCAAGCCTGAAAAACAATTGAAATTAGCTTACTGATACAGGAGAACTGGCATTAGAAGCCAGAATTTAGGGCAAAACATAGACACAAGTAAATTCCTGGTTTCAATCTCCTTTCAACCTCCTAGATGGTCAATCATAAACAAACTCTGATTGCAGACCTTTGCAAATTGATATAATCCATCACTTAACTCCTTATTATGCCTTTCTCTATAATGTGGAATTGTGTATATTTTTTCAAAATGCACTTAATTCTAGTAGTTTGTTTATTCATATTTTAACTTTTCCACATTATTAAACCATTGTACAAGTAGAGAAAGTGAAAAATATGCTATTAGTACTTCTGATCTGCCAAGGAAACATCACATGAATCATTTCTATCCACTCTGCATGACTGTGTTAGGAAAGATAGCTTCCCAGTCACCATTAATAACTCTAACTTTTAAAGTTATATTAACCAGTATGCTTAAAGATTTTATTTTTTAAAATCATTGCTATTTTGGCAGTCTTGTTGACCTTGTTAGAACACAATCTGTTTGCAACAAAGTTAATGAGAAACAACCAATGATTTATTATTTGAAATGGAATAAAGATCAAATTGATAAAATCTGTTCAAGTATTAATTCTCAATTAAAAGGGCAGAACTCTTTTTATTCTTTTAAAAAGATGCAATTTGTGGCATGAAAACCTGAGAGATTTATTCTTTTGGTCACATGCCTTGAACAAATCTCTGTAATTAGATGAGGATTTCCGATGAACATCAAAGAAATCAAAAAGTTAGGACTTTTGTCTCCAAACTGTGAATAAATATACCAAATCAAGTGTCCTAGTTACAATGAATGAAAGCCAGTGAAGAAAAGATTTAATAACAGTCTCATTATAAGGTTCATTGTTGTAGGACTATTTAATATACAAGATTAACACATCTTATCTCAGAGTTTCACTGAAACCCATTATATCCCTCATTAATACATGCATATTGCCACATCATTTACAATGCCAGGTTTCCAAGAAGTATATCATGAAAAAGGCCCTGTTTTTACTACTTTTACCCATGGGCTTAGCTTAAACCTGTCTTGAATGATGATGAACATCATGTAGTCACAAGAAAATTGGACCTTACTTTTGAAAGAATCTGACTTTTTAGAGGGAGAAATTTCCAAGAGAGTGCATTTCTCCCTGATAACCATTTTCTATGGCCTCACCAAGCTTTTCATGAATGAAAGGCAAGATTTCCATAAGGATCATACATTCCCAGCAACACTTGAAAAGTCTCAAGATCATCCAGGCATAAAAATATCTCAATGCTCTGGTTTAAACAGTTTTGTTTCTTTTTTTCTTTCTTTTTTTTTTTAGCAAGGGAAGAGGAAATCTCCAAGATGTAAGGAAATAGGCTATATAAAATACTATAAAAGGTCCACACTTCCTACTTTTGTTTATCAAGTGATTACAACACTACTTGCAAAGAGGAATAGAGAAAAAGAATGAAAAAAGATGAAGACAAAGAGAAGAATATATGAAAGAGGAAAATATGTGTCTAAAGAATTATAGATCAACCACTTCAAATAAATAAAGCATTTTCTTGGTTTAAAAATCCCAAACAAAAACCCATTCAAAATATCAAAGACTATCTTAGAAGGAAGAGAGTACCTTTTTTTATTAGGTCTTAAAAGGAAGAGCATGTTGGGTCTTATTACACCAAGAAAAGCAAGTTCAGTGTATCAAGTGATTCAAGAAGCCCTCAGGGTAGGAAATTCTTTGCAAGCCAGATTGATGAAACTAACAGTAATACTTCTCAGACAGTGATTTCTTTTTTAAATTTGGTAGTTTTGTATTTTATTTTTTATTTTCCCCAATGACATATGAAAAAATTGTTTAAAAAATTTTTGAGCTCCAAATTCTCTTCCTCTCCAACCCCCCCCCCCAACACACCTATGGAGAAGGCAAGCAACATGATAAAGATTATCTGTGGGCAGTCATGAAAAACATGTTTCCTTGTTAGTCAAGTTATAAAATTAAAACATGGACAAAAAAAAAAAGAAAAATTTTTAAAAAGTAAAGAAAAAGTATGATTTAATCTAAATTCAGATTCTATCACTTAGAGATGAATTAAATATGATTTATAATTTAAAAAAAGGTATTTTCTGAGAACACTTGAAAAATAACCAAATAAGGACTAAATTTAAATAAAAAATTAAATAAAAACACATGTTTATTACACTGACTATATTAAACATGTACCCATGGTATATGATTTTCTTTTCCCTGATTTCCTTCTACCTAACACTTCAGCTTTTTTGATTTACTGGATTCAACTGATGTTTTCTTACAAAGAATTCATGGGACTACCACTGACCTCCAAATGTGGAATACTAAAAAAATTTTTTTAAAAGATATATAGAAAGAATAGGAATAGAGAGAAGGAAAAAGAAAGGATAAAGCTAAAAAGATCAAGTAATACAACATTCAAGGAAAGCTAGACTCTAGATTCTCTTCAGTCATCTGTTATCTCTTAATTACCTATTTAGCTTCATTCTTTTAAATACTAAAGCTGTTTTTCTTTCGGCTTTCTCATCAGTTAATCTTCCAACTCTGGGTGAGTTATTTGGCAAAACCAATGAGCCCCTTCTCATAATATTTTTTTAAAAATTGTATTTATTTAAGGCCATGGGGTTAAGTGACTTGCCCAAAGTCACACAGCTAGACAATTATTACGTATCTGAGGCCAGATTTGAACTCAGGTCCTCCTGACTCCAGGGCCGGTGCTCTATCCACTGTACCACCTAGCTTCCCTATGCTGTTTTTAAGAACACAAAATAAAATAAAAGGGATATAATTTAAACCAGTTTATTGAAATATTGTAATTACCAAAAAAAGTTCATATTCCTCAGCTCCAACATTTATTTTGGTACTCCAAAATCATACATACAGCTAGTGACACTTAGAAAATGAGAGCCTAGGGGGCAGTTAGGTGGCACAATGGATAGAGCACCGGCCCTGAAATCAGGAGGACCTGACTTCAAATCTGAACTGAAAGACTTAATAATTTCCTTAGTTGTGTGACCTTGGGCAAGTCCCTTAACCACTTTGCCTGGCAAAAACAAAAAATAAAATTCTTATTTCTTTCTGTGGTTAGATGCTCTATTTCCTAATTTCTACTTTTTTTTTTTAATGCTATTAACTCCAATATACTTTGTTATAGCAACAAGTAAGGGGATGTTTGAAATTGCTACAGGTCACACAATAGTAGTTGAGAATGGCTATATTCAAAAACCAAGTATATCTCTTCTGAACTGTCCTTAGGTGAGACAAATGTGGCAAAATAATTCTATCAAAATGATGCCATTATATTAGGAGTGAGGAGACTAGAGGAGATGAGTGAGAAACTCAAAGGTATGATAGGGTACCCATATATTTAGCCCATTTGTTTCATAATGATCATGCTCATTTAACAGTAATCCCTGTTTTCCAAACAGATAGGACTTGAAAAATAAGCAGTGTACATTAGAGGGGAAAAGGATGAGGGGAGATAATGGAAATCAACTTAAATTTCCAATTCCATTCCCCCTTCTAAATAAATCCTTATAACATGATCAGCAGATATTTCTTCAAAAAAAGATAAAGATCTTGCACCAAAAGTTAGCAAAATACATATATGTATATAATATATATGCATAAATCCATAAATAAGGCTCCATATCTCTATGTACCTAACCTAAATATTTATGTAGCAATTGACCAGCAAAAGGTGCAAAGTATTTTTTAAATGTAACATGGCATTAAAGGTTAACTATATAAATAATTAAATTCTGAATAAGGAGTGTTTCTGTTTGGAACCAGCATTCCAGAAAACACTGTTGTGTAAATGGGTACAACCTAACTAACACATTAGTATTAGATAAAAATAGATACTATGAGCTTAGGCCTTTTTCCTAATGCAGGTTCAATTAGTAGTGAGATGATGACTTACATAGTGAAAGATATCTTCACTAACAAAGGGACAAAGTCCAAACTTGGATAAAAAAAAAATCTGACAAAGAAAATGGTCATTTGGAATTAAGCCCAAAGGGCAATAAAAATGTGCATACCCTTTGATCCAGCAATACCACTACTGGTTCAATACCCTGAAGAAATGATGAAAAAGGGTGAAAACAACACTTGTACAAAAATATTCATAGCAGCCCTGTTTGTGGTGGCAAAAAATTGGAAACTGAGTGAATGTCCATCAATTGGGAAATAGCTGAACAAATTGTGGTACATGTATGTCATGGAACACTATTGTTATATTAGAAACCAGGAGGGATAGGAATTCAGAGAAGCCTGGAAGGATTTGCATGAAATAATGCTGAGTGAGATGAGCAGAACCAGAAGACTATTATCCACCCTAACAGCAACATGAGGTTGATAAATCAATCTTAATGGACTTGTTCATTTCATCAGTGCAACAATCAAGGACAATTTCAGGGTAACTGTGATGGAGAATAACATCTGTATCCAAAGAAAGAATTGTGGATTTTGAACAAAGACCAAAGACTATCTTTAATTTTTTTTAAAAAAATTATCTTCTCATCCAACCCTTCTGGAGAGCTATTTGGAACTATGCCCAAAGGGCAACAAAAATGTGCATATCCTTTGACCCAGCAATACCACTACTGGGTCTGTACCCTGAAGAGATGAGGAAAAAGGGTAAAAACAATACTTGTACAAAAATATTTATAGCAGCCCTGTTTGTGGTGGCAAAGAATTGGAAATCCAGTAAATGTCCTTCAATTGGGGAATGGTTTAGCAAACTGTGGTATATGTATGTCATGGAACACTATTGTTCTATTAGAAACCAGGAGGGACGGGATTTCAGGGAAACCTGGAGGGATTTGCATGAACTGATGCTGAGTGAGATGAGCAGAACCAGAAAAACACTGTACACCCTAACAGCAACATGGGAGTGATGTTCAACCTTGAAGGACTTGCTCATTCCATCAGCGCAACAATTGGGAACAATTTTTGGCTGTCTGCAAAGGAGAGTACCATCTGTATCCAGATAAGGAGCTGTGGAGTTTGAACAAAGTACAAGGACTATTCCCTTTAATTCAGAAAAAAAAAAAAACCCAGATGTCTTATGGTTTGATCTGGTTACCTCTGAGAATTCTGTTCTCTTTAAGGATATGATTTCTCTCTCATCACACCCAATTTGGATCGAGGTACAACATGGAAACAAAGTAAAGACTGACGGAGTGCTATCTGTGGGGTGGGCGTGGGGGGAGGGAAACAAGATTGGGGGAAAACTGTAAAACTCAAATAATATCTTTAATAAAAATAAAAAAATAAAAAAATAAAAGTTATCTTATGTAATTTTGCTATCTCTTATATTTTATTTTTTTCCTTAAGAATATGGTTTTTTTTCTCAACACATTCAATTTTGATCAATGTATAGCATGGAAATAATGTAAAGACTATTAGACTGCCTTCTGTAGGAGGTGGAGTGAGGGAAGCGAGATTAGGGGGAAAAATTGTAAAATTCAGTTTTAAAAAGAACATGCTCAAGAGAACAACATAATCCATTTTCTAGCTAAAGGAACTAGGGTTTGTACCTAAATGAACCAAAATACCTAAGATTTATACTTACTTGCTTTAAATGAATACTTCAATGAAACCATAATTTTAATTTTTATCATTTTCCTAAGTAGCTACTTTTATAACACTACTAAATATCCCAATAATTTGAAGACACCCAATGTTTTCCCAACTCACCACTACTTTATAACAAAGGAAGTTCAGTTGGGATTTGAATAAAACAATGAAATAAATATAACAGAAATACTGAAACTGCCACATCAGAAACTCCACAAGGAAAAAACTCCACTAGAAAAAAAATGTGACTTTGCAGGTAAATTAAAAACAGGTTAACCTAAAAGGCATGAAAAACAAATGAATAAATATCAAAGGTCTAAAGAACTAGAAAATGACTAGATGGATATGATCATCCTTTGATAAACCAACACAACCTACCAAGTCCTAATCAAGGTTGGACCATTGTTCTTAATTGTGCCAGGACTAGAACCAGGCCACTGCAGAACCTGCAGAAGGTTCTCTGACTCTCTAGCACTGTTGATGGCAAATCAAAGACACAGATTACTAAAAAACGCTTTATACTTTTAGTTGCCCTTCCTTTTCTACTCATGGATATAGGAGGGGAAGGAAATATATTTCCTTCCTATGTACAGGAAGTTATAAACTTTCATGGAGTAAAATGTTCTTGTGCAAATTATAAGCCCAAATGCCAAGAAAACAGGCCCAGTGGATGGAGTCATTTGACTTCAAAATCCCAGTTGCCGTGACTATTTAGCTTTAACTTCCTCACACCCCCAGTAGCTTCACAGATGGATAAAAGCTCTCAAGATTGTTGTGGGGGAGGTGTTTTGTGGAGGCAGAAAGAAGAGGAATTCTGCAAGAAAACAAATGTGAATTTTGTCAAAATCTGTGACATTCTGATTTTATCTTAAGTGACATTCTCTGAAACATTTTCTTTAGCAAAAACAGTACTAATGATCAAGAGAACAATCCCCAAGTATGTCCCCTTTTTTTCCCTCAGAATCTGCTAAAAGCATAGATCATTTCTGTGTCTGCAGGTCTGTCAAATGTGGGTTCCCAGAACTCAAAAGCTTGAAGTTGTAACATAAGGTAGTTTGTGATGCTACATTATCATGGAGCACAACAAGAAGCTGAAAAATGAAATCTCCAATCTAGTGTTCTATCTATAGTGACAGGGACAGGGACAGACCTAGGCTTAAGATTCAATAGAATAAAGAACATTTAGAGGAGGAGATACAGGTTGGGTGCCTTCTCCACAACTTACACCAGTGTTGGCTGGAGCACTGAGAGGTTAATTTGCCTAGGTGTCCTTTATTTCAAGGCTAATTCTCTACTCCCTACTTGACTCTGTTTCTCTTCTACTAAGAATGGATAAATAGAACCAAAAATCATCTTACCCTTAAGAAGGAACAGGAATCAGACTTATGATTTCCCTGGGACTGGGAGAAAACACTCCCTTCACTACAAGTCAGCATTTTCTCCACAGTTTTTTTTTCCTCCACAATCTTGGAGAAATGCCTAGAGTACTGAGAGGTTAAGTGACTTGTTAAGCATGTAACACAGTCATCATGTCTTAAGACTTGAACCCAGATCTTCCTGAGTTTGAAGCTAGCTCTCTATCCACAACAGCAGAGTACCTCTCAATATTCTTTTTCAACTTAACAAGGAAAATTTGCCAGGAGGGGAGGGGGGAATCACTTTTAACTTAGAAAAAATAGAAATAAGACTTGAGGGAAAATACAATTTTCCATCTCAATCTTAACTTAAATGTTCAAAATATATGATCAATTATTATGCAACACAGAAATGCAGAAAACATGAGAAACTATAATTTCTGTGCATGTCATATTAAATATGTTGAAGAGATTGTTTTAAAAAGCCATAATAAATGTCAAAGTAGTTAACTCTGAAATATAAAGTTTAGTTAAATGAAACTTCTAGAATAAGCTACCACAGTATAAACATTACATCTTATACTAATTACAAAGAATAATCCATTTCAGATTGGCCATGAGTAATCATTTATTTGTAATGTTGATACTTCACACATTTTCCATTTTTCAGTATTTAGTACACCCACCACCCACACACCTCTTCAAAATGCTTCAGTTTTGAACTTAAAACTGTTCCAAATAACTGATCACAGATCATAGGAATTTGGGGAACAAAAATAATTTTGAGACTACTAATGTTGAAAATCAAGGTGGGTTTTTTTATTAGAATATGGATTATTATAGGATTCATACTGAAAGTATTACAACACTAATAGGTTAAGTCCTAAAAATCATAAATCTCAACTGTTCGCACTAGTCACTAGATATATCCATTTTCCCTACTCTATTCCCTTGCCTATCATCTTTCATTAGTAAGGAGGGAAAAAAGAAATTAAGAGAAATAATGTAATGAAACAGTCTTTTTGAGATTCTGTATTTCTACTTCAATATATTGTGCCTTCAGCACAATATCCATAGCATTATACAATGCAAAATACTTTATGACATATCTGGAAAAAGGGGAAAAAATGAAGCATGAAGTAATGTACTAGCAGAATAGTTTTCATTGACACTGAAAAAACAAATTTTCTATATATCCCACTGCATGAGGAATAGGGAGACTGGTGCTTTTAACATTTTCTGTCTCAGCCAAATTTGGTTTTCCACTGCTTCAGTTTTCTCTCACCTAAAGAATGGACTCAATTGACATTATCCTCCTTACCTGGTAGAGAAAGACAAATTAAAAAAGATCTGAAAGCACCTGCAAGATGAAGTGACACTTAAATGGTTCTCTGAACTACAACAAAGCCAGTCTACACTGTATCAACTGAGATTTTTAATATAAACAGCTGATAAGACTGTAGAAGGATCCTCATGGGGGGAATGGTGGAAGCCCCATTGTTTTGAGTCATTTAACCTAAGTCTAAACAAAGCATTGAAGAATATACTCTAGAAAACAATAATGGATTGGCAGGGAGATGAATTTTGAACATTTGAGAGTTTGGGGGGCTCCCTGTAGGAGCTAAACGATCAGAGCTGTTAGATTTATTAGTGTGCTTCTATCTGATTTTTGGAAGCAGATATGAAGAATGACGCTTTATTTGTGGACAGGTGCTATTGAAAACCAGTGGCAGAGGAAGATAATGGTAGAACTCTAATCATGGTCATGTCAAACCCAAATGATTGAGACAGGCTGAGGAGATGTAGGCAATACTGTAGAGAGAGAAAACTCATTTCTCCCCAGCCCTTAACTCCACCCTGGAAAGCAAAAGGGATTGGTCCAGCTAAAGAATTCCCTTTTTGTTTTTCTTAGCATGGTTCTCCAATTTCATAGTGAACTAAAGTTATTCCCCTGAGGGAAGTGTGGAAGCTCAGGTTTATTCTGAAATAGAAAACACATCATGAGATCTATGAAAACTACCTAAGCAGGTATACACATGCAAAAGTGTTGATGACAAAACCTAAAGGAATAGGGCATTTTGGTGCACACTTCTGAACACTGTGTAATTATTTTGAATTTGCAGTCATAATAACACAACAATTTTCTATCATTGACCAAGCCTATGATTACTGAAGATCATGTGCTAATGAATACCATAACTGTTTTTATCTCTTCTTATTAAATAGTGGAACCATTAACTCAACTAGCTTTATTTATCTTTCAGTAGACTATGCAATGAAATAACAGATTAAGAAATATTAAGAATCCTAAATTTTCTAGACTCTAACCCAAAGGGATTGATTATTTGAGGATATTTAAGATCATTAAGTTGTTAAATAAGTTCTTAGCAATAAAGACATCATAATAGTTTCCATTACCAATTTACCCTTTTCAGGCAGCCTATCCATATTTTTTCTCCTCCTCCCCCTTGTAAATACGAATTGAACTGATGGAATAGATTGTACTATGGATAGAAAGCTGGGAAAGGGCTATTATAGTTAACTGCATATGGTTTAAATCTTTTATTACTGATTTCCTTGAATAATACATCACACTTTCTATGTAATGTAAAATGCAATGTAGAATTCTGAGGTACCAAGAACATTCTTATTGAGAGTAAGTATGTAGAATAAGTAAATTGCTGAATGTTAAAATCAAATAGAGCTAAAGTTTTAAAGATAAAATAACTAAACTCAATAATTTTTAGAAATTTATTACAGGATTTTTTCTACAAACCTAAATGTTGCTAAAATACTAGAAAATAGTAAATAGCATAAAATTACTGATCATCTCTTGCCTAGTTTAAAATGAAAGCCTCCAAAATGTACTTAATATTTTACAACAAAAAGCCATTATAGAAGTTGGGAGAGAAAGTCACTAGAGAAACAATGGGGTTGAGTCCCACTAGAACAAGAATAGACAGATTCCCAAAGAAAGCTCATTATTTCATGCAAGGGAGAAGGCTGAATGCCTAATGCAATCCTCATTAACCACCAGTCTAAATACAATTTCAATCAAAATTCCAGACAGAAAAGTTTGGTTAGTGTTTGTTACTGTTTATATATTAAATGTGCTGAGACTAATATGGGGAAAACAATCTCTTTTGTCTTTTTTGCTCTATAAGACTGGACTCAGATTATTTGAACCCAGGTGAGGAAAGCTATGATTCTCTAATTTATGGCTGTCATTTATCACTATCAGGGAACTAAAGAAAAATGTGGGGTCACATGAATTCTTGGATTTTATACTTTTGCAAAATGCTCTCATAACAATTACGTAAGAATATGAAAAGATTTAAAATCATAACCCTTGAACTCCAATTTTGAGTTAGTAAAGTAATTTTTTTCAAAAACTTATTTTAACACTCATCTAAAAATATTATAATTAATATTGAATTGCTGTAGAAAGCATAAAGATAATTCTATATTATACATTCATATTCATTCTAAACAACTTACTCATTTCTATTTTCTATCAAAAGGCACTGAAATTAAGGTAATAAAGAATGGATCATTACTTTTACCTAATTTAATCTTAAGAGTCGTATCTAATTCAACCATATATTTATTAAATGCCTACTATGTACTGGAATAAAAAGACTAAAACAAAAACAGACCATAAACACCTGGTGAGAGATAAAATTCAGAAAAGCTTTTCCAGATGGTAATCTAGTTTGGGGGAGGGGGTTGGGTAGGGAAGAAAATAATGCAAGATAAGATTAGAAAGGTATGTTAATGCCAGATTATATAAAGGTATAAATTCCAGGATGAGCAAAGTAGATATTTTCTTAGAAAACAGAAGCCATTTTTGAACAAAGGAGTGACATAATCAAACCTATGCTCTAAGAATATTATTCTGTTAGATGAGTATGGAAACAAAGAAAAAAAACCAAATAAGCAGTTATATTACAATTGTCTAGGTGAGAAACAATGAGTATTTGAACTAGTTTAGGGTTGGTGGTTGCATGAAATGAGAGAAGGAAACAAAGACATTATAGAATATGAAATAGATACTTTATTTAATGTACCCTGAAAATATTAGAAGGCTAACTATAGAATTTAGAACATCTTGACTTCTAATTAATCTTGTTACAATGATATATGTGATAACATCTTTTTATAAGATTTAACTTTTTATAGCATTTAAGAACAATGAATTTATTGGAAATTGCTCCTTTCCTTTCATTAATGTACTACTACTACTACTGAAAAAAAAAACCATAATTTCTGCAACCTTTTTTCAGTTCAGGAATGGTCATTCCACATTTTTGAATCAACAATAGATGGAAAGATTACTTCCTTTCCAACTTGCAGTCTCCAAGTATTCTTTTAAAAATATCATCATCCCTTCTGTATTTTACCTCCTCTTCTTTCCAAACAATATCCACAAATAATGAAAAAACTGAAAACAAACAAACCACTCAGGAGAAACTTTTTGCCACATCATGAGGCTGGCATGGAATATAAGTATACCACACTGTTCTTTCTAAATTAAATGAACTTCTTTGCAGTAGGAAAACTGGCATTTCAACTGTACTCTATTTTATTTATTTTTTCACTGATTGCACCTACTTGTTCTTTCAAGGGCACTCCCATTAGGAACACACTTCTCTATCCTTTCTCTCCCTTAAAGCACAGTGAAAATAATCATATCAAGGGAAACTTATTACTACTTCCAAATTGTCTCTAGCTCTCAGCAGGCATACTCTCCAGGCAACACTTTTGCCGCTACATTATGACTAATTTTTTTTTCAGCTGACATTGTGTACTGTAGGTAGAAGCAAAGCACTGGTGATACTTGTGATTTTAACAGAGATTTTTGCACTCTCGAACAAAGCAGAATAAGATGCTCTCCATTTCAGTCCAACCTTCTCTTAAAGAAACAAATTTAAAGTGTCACCTTAGAGGAAAACAATTTCACCCAGTGCATCCGTATAAAAATTAACTTTGGGAAGGAAGGGTGAAAATACAAGGTCTTTCCTTTATTGGGGGAGGGGGAAAAATAGTATTAGATCTTTTTGTTACTGTGCTAGACAAGTCATCCACACATAAAATTACTCAAAGTAGCAAGAGAAGAAAGGGGGAAAAAGAAGTACAGAGAGGAAAGGTGAAATTGGTGCTTTCTTTTCTTATTTAATAACACAAAGGCACACAAAACTAGCCAATGCTGCCATCTGCTGTCAAAAACAAAATCTCTAGAAGCCAAGGAAAGTTTGATAGTGAAGGAACAGAAAAAAATACAATTTCAAAGTACGATTTAGATTCAGTTGTGAAGACTCTATTGTTCCTAGGTCATTTACCATTTAGAAAAGATACAGTAACATCCTCAATTAATCAACATTCATTCATAGAATGGCCTACCTCAGGAAATAGTGAGGTACCCCCTTTCCACTACAAGTCTGCAAAAGAAGAGATGAATAAAGACTTAATAAAATTCTGAAGAGGTCATTCTTCTTTGGGTGCAGGGTAAAGCAGACAGTCTACAAGCTCTCTTTTAACTCTCAGATTCTCGATGTAATACAAAATAAAAGGAACCAGGGCAACTAGGTGGTGAAGTAGATAGAGCACGGGTCATAGAGTCAGAAGGACCTGAGTTCAAATCCGACCTCAGACATGTCATAATTGCCTAGATGTGTGACCTTGGGCAAGTCACTCTTAATCCCATTGTCTTAAATTAAAAAATATAAGGAACCTGACTCCAATGTATCATAATAAGGCAAATTTTCCAATTGTCACATGGAGGCTAAATATTAAGAATCTCCTAATACTGGCACTTGCCATGAGTTGCTCTTATAGAGTACATTTCTTTGGGAATATTGTAATTCGCTCTTCTCGAAGATCTTCAATATGGGTGAAAATATGACATGATGGCCTAAAGAAGCTAATATATTTTGGGATAAATTAAAAAGGCAAAGTGTCCTGAATAAGGTAGATGATAGTCCTATTATACTCTGCTTTAATCATATTATAGCTGAAGACCTGCCTTCAGTATGGAATGCCACATTTTTAGGAAGGATACTGGTAAAACAAATGTGAATTAAAGTGGCAGGAAAAAAAGTGACGGAATTTTAACTATTGAAATTAATTATAATTGTTTATAAATTTAGTGCCTTTATTGAACCTCAATAAACAATTTTCAATAAAAATTTGTCTATGCCAAACAACATATAGGGATGGTAAGCCTGATCAAATCAAAGACACAACAGCTAGACAGCTGTTGTGATGTGAAAAAAAGAATCAGTCTGGGTTATTTGGTTCCATAATGTAAAACTTTGAACAGTGACTAGAAGTTGGAAGAGAAGCAGATTCTTATAACCAATGTAAGAAAAAAACTTCTTAATACTGTTATACAAAATTGAATGAATGGTCTTCAGAGAGTATTAGTGTTAAGAAAGATGTCCAAGCAGGAACTGGATAACCACAGATGAGGGATTTAATAGAATAAATTACTGTTCAAGGGCAGGTTGCACTATCATTTTATATGCCCTTTCAACTCTGGAATTCTTTGACTTAATACATTCAAGCAATCAGCATCAACTTTGAAATCATCAAACTTTGAAACCAAGCCTATATTCAGATGTTCCAAAATCCTGAACTCCAAAGATATTCTTCTGAAACCTTCAGGTAAAAAAAAAAAAACAAAAAAAACTAGCACAATATCTTACATTTCCCTGTCTCTTTTTCTCGGATATATCTTGTTTCCCTGACACAGCAGGTAGTGCAGTGGATAGGGTTCTAGGTCTAGAGTCAGGAAGATGAGAACTTACATCCATCTTAGGCATCCTTCAAGTTGTATAACCCTGGGTGCTAGTCATTTCACCTCTGCTTAAATTTTTTTCATCTGGAAAATGAGGTAACAATAGCACCTACCTACCAAGGGTATTATGTATTAAACATTAAACTGCTATATAAATGCTGACTATTTTTAATAGTATTATAAAATCTTAAGAAAACTTGACAAATTTGTAAAAGTACAGACATGGCAAATTTGTAAAAGTACAGACATGGAAGAACAAACCAGGTATGAAGCTATTAATAAACAGGTAATACATCTTTATTTATTTGAAAGCATATGGAAAGGCAATTGGTAGCAAACCAAACTGGCTTGAAGCTCTTTTCTTCTGCTATTGTGTAAGGGGTTCAATTTCTTTCTTCTTGCTTCAGTCACATGGGAAATGAAGCTCTCCCTTCCCAAAATCCACAATCTCTGCAGTATTTCTATTCTGACACTAAGTGACACTTATAGCAGCCTCCCTGAATTTTAAAAACAACTATTTAACTTTATACAATGATAATAAGAGTTTTAATTAGTTGTTAAGTTGGGCAGAGTCACACAGTTCATTTACTAAAGAAGAAACCCTATTGAAGCAATGTTCATTTGGTTTTGATCTAGATAAATGTAAATAATGTAAACAGGTTGCACTATCATTTTATATGCCCTTTCAACTCTGGAATTCTTTGACTTATTACATTCAAGCAATCAGCATCAACTTTGAAATCATCAAACTTTGAAACCAAGCCTATATTCAGATGTTCCAAAATCCTGAACTCCAAAGATATTCTTCTGAAACCTTCAGGTAAAAAAAAAAAACAAAAAAAACTAGCACAATCCAAATACCTGTAATGTTCTCAGGAATTTCTGTAATTTTGATGACAGGAAAACTGTGGGTGGCATCCCAAAGATCAAAGTTCATTATGTGAAAAACTCAGGACTGATCCCAGATTATTTTTAATTCACAGGCCTGCAAAATTCACATCCATTACAGACTACAAGCAGTTCACATACTTAACTCATCTGGAGAGACAATGAGATACTTGAGGACTGGCTGAATAACAAAGGTCTATGCAAAAATGCATGAGGTAAAGAGGAAAGAAAAACAACCATGGGGGGGGGCAGCAGCTAGGTGGTATAGTGAGGGGTGGCTAGGTGGCATAGTGGGGGGCGGCTAGGTGGCATAGTGGATAAAGCACCGGCCTTGGAGTCAGGAGTACCTGGGTTCAAATCTGGTCTCAGACACTTAATAATTACCTAGCTGTGTGGCCTTGGGCAAGCCATTTAACCCATCTGCCTTGCAAAAAAAAAAACAACCTAAAAATGAAAAACAACCATGAGCAATGCCTGGGTTTAGTAAGGCACAGGTCCAGTCTGAAGCTGGGCCCATATTGTTAGTTATGGGTACAAAAAGAAATGGTCTCTTAGAAAGAAAGAGAGAGAGCTTGGGTCGATATAAGTCCAGGGAAGAAACTTATAGGAAAGAAGGGACAAGTAAACAGCAAGAAGCCCAGGAGAAGAAAAGAGAAAAGAAGAAAGGCTTAGATTAGCATAGTTGTAATCACATGTAACTGGGGCAATATTGTTCTAGCAGTACAGGCCTGAGCATGTGGTTCCAGCTGAGAGAGAGAGAGAAAAAAAAAAGTGGCAATCATGCAAGAATTAAGAGAAGAGAGTGAGTTTCATCCCTGTGAATCTTTGCTTAAATGCATTTCCATGGTGTATAGGACAAGGGAAGTGCTAGAGGAGTGATTAAGTACCAGGCTTAATTAAGCACCAGGTATTGTCTAATGTGTATGCCACAGAGGTGGTCTCTAAGGAATGACTTAAGACAGCACTCATTGCATATGCATGGCATTCTATGTACTACATACTAGACAATAGTCATT